>NW_020837957.1:8861040-9461040 GCF_003676395.1 Aethalodelphis obliquidens | reverse complement strand
GAGAAGAGAAGAAAAAAATATTGTCTGCCTCATCACCAAAGGAAAATGTAAATAAGTCAGAGCTGTATATTTAAGGTTGATCAGGTGCTGGCTATAACTTGAGGTTTGGGGTCTGTTCTAAAAGGCTTTTGGATTTGGATTGTCACATTTTTTACTATTATTGGTGACTGTTGGATTAGGGTGGCAGAGAATACTTTCCCACTACTGTCATCATCTCCTTTCCAGAGACCTCAACTAAGAACTTTGAATTCTTTGACTAGTCCTTTTGCTTTCTTATCTCTCTATGATGAAAACGTAATTGGAGATATATTTACAGTTTTTAGGCCACTGTAAAAGAGTCTGAAGCTAAGAAAAGGTTGAAAATAACCTACTCCTTTCTTCTATCTTGGATAAGGATAAAAGTCATTTGTTTCATACTTCCTGAAGACATATTTGATAATATCTTTGATACAGATGTGGGTCAAAGAGGGATGCTTCCATGTCGGCAGGTTCTGGAAGTAAGCTTACTTTTTACCTACTCTCTGACAGGAAATTCCTTTAAACTCATTACTCAGACTTCAATTTTGAATTTTCAACCACTACCACTAGTAATAATTGTTATCTATAGTAAATGACTTGGCATTGCTGAATCCCTCACCCATTCACATACTGCTGCAAAAATAAAATACCCAGTAAAGCTGCATAACCCTATTAGACATTAAAAACCACCCAAAGCCATGCACCTGAGACACAGAAAATATATGAGTTTTGTAATCCTAAAACTTCTTTTCATCCAATTTTCCTGTTTTCACTAATAGACTATGTTTATACTGCCAGGTACAGTTGTGCCTGAGTACATTGACAAAAGCAATAAATTAGAAAATAAAACGATCTAGTAATTCAGGCATCATTGTGGATCAGAAATCCAAACTGTTAAATTGTAAAACACTCAGAATATTTACATGAATTGACCACGGCATTCTAGATTTTTATGCCCCAAATCTTTTTATAGTTTATATAGTTAATCAGTAACATTATCAATATTTTAATGATTACTCACATAAAATTATGAATTTTAAATCTCAAAATGTATAAATACCTGATATGCTTTAAGAATGCCCAAGGCAAGTTTCGTACATGTAAGCTGACCCTTTAAACTGTAGTGGTCTTGATATTTTAATAACCTAAAGTGTCATGAGAAGCACTATGGATTTAAAGTTAGCAACTTATTTGTATGATATTTACCATGTTTTTACTTATTTCCATATACTCATACAAAACTGGTAGTAAAATATATTCTTTTTCCATAAATATATAAATTATGTAATTTTACACATAAGCACAAAAGACCAAAATAAGGATTCAAGTTCAAGATTCTCTGAATTCATTATAATGTTGAGGTAAACAAGTTGATGTAGCTCATTAAAAGGAATGTGGAGTGGATCATTAAAATCCTTCCAAAATTTATCCATTTATAGACATATCCATCTGTACTGACAGTCATTCAGCTACATGTTTTGCCATCAACATGTGTAAATGTGGCAAGATTTAAATTGTTTCTCTACAATGAAAACACAATTTTGTTCTAGTTTCCTGATTGTATATTATATTCTTTCTGAAATTTTGTGTTTCGTCCTTTGAGTGGTAATTGGCATTCATCTCTCATATGTTGCTTTATCATATGCCTTTCTCCTGGTGCTGAATTTGGCTATGAAAAATGTAAGATTCTTAGCATCCAATCTTCATATTTAGGGGGTGATAAACTTGGAGGCATATCAATTTGTATTTAACATTTATGTTTTGCAGCTTGACCTCATCAGTGATTTTTGTTACCTCAAGAGTTAGAGCACAGGAAACTTTCTAAAATTTCTTTGAAGTAAGTGAAGACAGCATGGTTAATATTGTTATTTAAAGAAGAATATAGTGACATAAAGAGAGAAGGTGCCATCACAAGCCAGAAAAAGAAATAGAATAGAATCTTCATCATTAATGGTTGTTATGATTTGTCCACAAGACCATTTTCTCATTACACAGATGGCATACCTCAGCAATATGAATCCTCCAGGTTTTGCAAATAAATCAAGATCAGCAAACTGAAAAAATATATATATTTGTCTGCTTTGAATATAGGAAATGATAAGATCCAATAATAACACATTAATTAAAAAGCAGAATTTATTTATCAAAAGTGAATATTATAAATATTTTTGAAAGATAAATAATTTTTTTCCAAGATTTTAATGCTGGCATGTATATGAGAAATGAGAAGATACAATATGGTAGTAAAAACGCAAATCATAATGGGATACTGCTAAATTTGTAGTCAGGGATTATCAGCCAATCTTGAAAACTGCTTTCTAGCAAAATTTGAATAAAACTTAAACTACTTATTAGAAAAGGTATTGGGTGATATCAAAGAAATAGTGTCCACCTCTTCTGTAAACTATATTATAGTTGTATAGATGTACTAGGCTATATAGTAGTTCTCTTAAACTATAAGCCTCTGAAAGCAAATTCTGAGGATAATTCTTTTTTGCCATTCTTTTCAGCATTTAGAGTATTGCTTTTCAGAACAAGAGACACAGATATGTTTATTTGTTGAATGAATAAATGAATGAATCATGTCAAGTAGGCGTATTTTCAGCCACCATTGATTCTCTAAACCATGAAATCTCATAATACATTATTCTCTAGTTCACAACTATTTTGTAAATTTATTTTCAAAATATACATGATGGAGACTTCCCTGGCGTCCCAGTGGTTAAGACTTCACAATTCCACTGCGGGGGGGTGCAGGTTTGATCCCTAGCTGGGGAACTAAGATCCCACATGCTGCACGGTGCAGCCAAAAAAAACTAACTTAAAAAAAAAAAGATATATTAGAAACAAAAAAATATATATACATGATCATTCCTGCATGGTTAAAAACACTAATTCTCTCTAACCATCTGTACAACACAATGACTAAGAGGGTGGGCTCTGGAAACAGACAAACCTGTATTCAAATTCAAGACTTGTATGTTGTGGAAATTAGGTAAGATATTCGGCCTCTCTGATCTTAAGTTTTTATGTTGATAAAAAGAAATGAATATAACAGCAACAACTTCATAGGACATTATAAGATTTAACTGAGAACTATTCAGTCAAATGTTTAGTACAGTGCCCAGTACATATTAGGTATATAGCAAAAAGTAGTAATTATTGTTATATGATTTCTTGTCCTATCCTTATAACTTTTCAAAACCACTCCAGTAAAATAATTCATAATCTCTAAAACATTTGAAGACATTTTGGAAAACAATATCACAAGATAACAATGTTAGTCAAGTTAGTCAATGTAAATATATATTGACCCCTTATCATGTAAAGGAACAATGGAGGATGTCAAAAAAACACAACCAAAACTTCAGAAGTGATTGTTCCAAAATATCTATAGTTTTACATTTCCTCTCTCTGAAAGTCTTCAAATTGCAAAATAAAAAGAGCCAAAACTAAATAAAAATTTATCTTTACTGTAATTAGAAAACAGTCCCACATCTACTAAATAGAATACAATTTGGACCAAGTAATCCAAGAAAAATTCTTGTGGTAGCTAGGAAGAACACTTAAGGAGATCTCATGCACATGATTTGGGGAAAACTGTAGTCTCAGATTGAATGTTCTTAATTCAAAAATGCTAAAATTCACTACAAATATATGAGTTCATAGACAAAGAAATGTTGATTATGAAATATTACTAAATATGCAAATTGTTTATAATAATCAATTTAATGCACCTCCCGTAGAATTTGGCAGATTGAGACAAATTAAAATGAATGACATTATAGAAGATTTGGACCACAATTCATTACCCATTGTACAATGTCTAGGATTGATCAAGGGCTAAAAATCTGAATAATTGTAAAAAACTGTACTAATGGTTTATGCCCTGTTCTTTGACCATAGTGGAAAATATACAGAAATTAATAACCTAAAATAGATAAAAATGATATGATCATAAATAACCATTAAAAGTTAAGTTATTATTTGGACAAGGATACAAAAATGAAATTATGGAAAAAATTTTAAATGTCACAATGAGTATGTTTAACATTAAACCTATGAAATGCAAATAAAACTTTATAAAAATAAACATTATATGTACATTTTTTTCAAAATAAAATATGGATATTCAGAAAAATAAACAAGAAAAAGGACAACAAATCATAACCATGTAAAATTTAACTTAGGACACTTATAAATATAAATCCACAAACTGATTAAATAAAAAGTAAAACAAGAATAGCATATATAAATGGCACTCAGTGTGGACTCTGTGACAATAATAAATAATACAGACAAAATTACAATGAAGGTTTTTAGGGGGAAAAAATAAAATATGTAATATCCTTAATGTCTATCATTAGGAATAGGAGATGAGATACGACCACAGATATTTATGAAATAAAAATATAAAAATACTTTTAGATAGTAGAATTCCAATTCCAGCCATAACAGAGTAGATAGCACTAAGGTTCCCATTTAAACTATAGAAAATAGGTAAGGTAAAATACATATTTAAAAATACATCTCTATGAAAGTTATTGGGAGCATCCAACACAGATAAGAATCTGAAGGGTCAGAATCTATAAAAAAAGGGAAGCACATATAGTTAGTTCCACAGTCATCTCAGCATGTTCAACAAAGCCTTTGGAGCACAGGCTCCGGATGCGCAGGCTCAGTGGCCATGGCTCATGAGCCCAGCCGCTCCGCGGCATGTGGGATCTTCCCAGACCGGGTCATGAACCCGTGTCCCCTGCATCGGCAGGCAGACTCTCAACCACTGTGCCACCAGGGAAGCCCCAACAAAGCCTTTCTCTATATTTTGCAGTGCAGCATATTTGCGCCAAGTAGAGAGAAGCAGTCCTACAGAACTGGAGATTCTAGAAATTCAAGTCTGGGGTAACCAAACTTGTAAGGTCCTAAAGGTGTTGGAAAGACAACAAAAACACAAAGAAGCCCAATAATATGAATATAGGTTCCAATTATGTCATTGTTCAACTCTTAAGCTGGACATTCAAATGAACAGGTTCTAAGAAATCCAAATCTTTGTAGGTGGGAGCTGAGTGGAGATGAGAGAAGCCTCTTGACCCACGAAAGGGGGAGTTGGATTCAAGTCACACCAAGGTAGAAGAAAACATCCTGGATTTTAGTCAAGAGCATACATCCAAGAAGTAAGGGCCATGCCCTAAAAGCACTAAGTATGCCTACCAAGACAGCAAAACTCAAGACCAACTCTAAAAAATTCTAAGACCAGGCCTCAGCAGATAATCCACTAGTATTCTATCTGCTGCTAATAGAAAAGTTAATCTCATTTGGAGGAAATATAACAGTATCCAGAATATTCAACACCTACACAAAAATTTAAGCATGCTAAAAATTGTATCTATTAAATAAAAAAAACAAAGAAAAAAAGATAAAGGAATACAACTCACAGCAATTAACTTATTTACTGTATCAAATATGGGCTTAATAATTATGATGACTATGAGAACTTAAAAGAAATAACAAAATAGATGAAGAGGTGAAAAATTTCAATAGAAAATTGAAATTTTTAATAAAATAATCAAATATATATATTCCAGGTCTAAAGTAATATATCTAAAATTAAGAATTAATAGTAAAATAGGAAAGGGAAATTAAGAGGTACAAACTTCCAGTTACAAAATAAATGAGTCACAAGGATGAAACTACAGCATGGGGAAGATAGTCAATAATAACATATCTTTGTATGCTGATAGATGGTAACTAGACTTTTTGTGGTGATCATTTTGTAGTGTATAGAAATATCAAATCACTATGTTGTGCACCAGGAACTAACATTGTGTTGGAGGTCAATTATACTTCAAAAAACAAAAAAAAAACTCATAGAAAAATAGATCCGACTTGTGGTTACCAGAGGTGGGGGGTGGAGGGGAGAGAGAACTGGATGAAGGTGGTCAAAAGGTATAAATGTTACCGAATCAAGTCTGTTTGCCCAATGAGCAGCAAGCCAAACACTGAGACACCAAGGTTTGCAGCAGAGAAAAGATTTATTCACAAGGCAGCCAAACGAGAAGTCAGGAGAACAAATCTTAAATCTGTCTCTCCAAAGGCAGGGGGCTCAGGATACTTATGAGATAAAGCTGAGGCATAGGAACATGGGGAAAGGTAACTGGAGATAAGAAAACAGTGAGATAAGTGTGATTCTGTGCAGGCACAAGTAAGCTACAGTCTTCTTCATGGGATGCATTTTCAGAATATGGCCGCGGTAGCATATTCTGAGGGTGGAGTTTTTGGTCCTCTGACCTTTTGGTCAAAGAGCCACTGACACACACACACATGCCCAGTTGCAGGGTAAGTGATCCTAACCAGTCTTAACTGGATCGAGCTTGGACTGGGCACTGCTGATCCCCAGTTTCTGAAAAACAACTTAGGCAAACATTTTATTGGTTAGGCTACATGATGCTTGGAGGACATGCAAGTTTTTACAAAAACAATTAAAAGGAGCTTGGTCTGTGAAGGTAGGTTACAGTTTATAATTTTTTTCCTTTTATTTATTTATTTATTCATTTATTTTTGGCTGAGTTGGGTCTTCATTGCTGCACGTGGGCTTTCTCTAGTTACAGCGAGTGGGGGCTACTCTTCGTTGCAGTATGTGGGCTTCTCACTGCAGTGGCTACACTTGTTGCAGAGCACAGGCTCTAGGCGTGGGCTTCAGTACTTGTGGCACGCGGGCTTTAGTAGTTGTGGCTTGTGGGCTCTAGAGTGCAGGCTCAGTATTTGTGGCACATGGGCTTAGTTGCTCCGTGGCATGTGGGATCTTCCTGGACCAGTGGTCGAACCTGTGTCCCCTGCATTGGCAGACAGATTCTTAACCACTGTGCCATGAGGGAAGCCCTACAGTTTATAATTTATTTATGGCTAACTGATAACTACCCTTGGATTCACATATTTACACTTATAAGATAAATAAGTACTAAGGATGTAATGTAAAACATGATTAATATAATTAACACTGCTGTATTATATATGAATGTTAAGAGAGCAAGTCCTGAGACTTTTCATCAAAAGGAAAAACTATTTTTGCTTTTTCTTTTATTTTGTATCTATATGAGATGATGGATGTCCCCTAACCTTATTGTGGTAATCATTTCATGACATATGTAAGTCAAATCATTATGCTGTACAGCTTAAACTTATACAGTGCTGTGTGGCAATTATATCTACATAAAACTGGAAGAAACAATTCACTAGACAGATTTAAGAGCAGACTGAACATTTCAGTGGAAAAATTAGTGAATCTAAAGTCAGAGTGAAGGAAAATACTTAACCTGAAGCACCAAGGGGAAAACATAGGAAAATAAGGTAATAGCAGAATAGATATGAGGAACATAGGCAAGGGCTAAATATACATAATAGAAATGGCAGAAGAAAGAGAGAATACAAAAAAAGCAGTATCAGATTATATAAACACTGAGAATTTTCTAGAGAACATCAACAAACTCTATGCAAAGAAAATCACATCGAGGCACTTTATAGTCCAAATGCAAAAATCTCAAAGAAAAAGAGGAAAAAGTCTTAATGGCAGTCAGAGGAAATATGACATCATCACCCTCAAATATCAATGAGTGTGGGTAACTTTTCCACACAGACTAGAAAAGCCAGAAAATAATGAAGCAATATTTTTAAAGTGATGACTGAAAAAACAACAACTTCCAAGTAGAATTCTGTAACCAGAAAAGTACCCTTAAATAAAGATGAAATAAATATAAATTTAGACCAAAAAAAAAAGCAAAGAGAATTTCTCTCCAATGAACTGTATTACAAGGTAATCTAGAGGAAATTCTTCAGACTGCAGGGAACAAATCCAGGATGGAAGCAAGAAACTGCCAAAGAAGTGAAGAACATTGAAAAGGTAAATATAAAAAGAATATTGAATGTTTAAAGCATACATGGTAACTATTTCTTTGGGAATGTATAACATAAATACATAAGGAAAATATATTTAAAATAGCAAACCCATAGGAAGTAAATGAATTTAAACTTTATATGGCCTTACATTGTTGGAAAAGCAGTAACAGTACTAATTTACAATAGATTGTAATAAGCCAAAGATGCACATTATACTCTGTAGGATAGGATAACTGGTAAAATACTGTACAACAAATAAATAAATAATAAAGTACCAAAAATACTTGGTTAATCCAAAAGAGAAAAGAAATAAATTAAATCAATACTCATATGGAATTTACTAGACTACATACTCTAGGTAAAATATTGAGATAGTCAGAATGTATAACAGCACTCAAAACAAAACTATCTGCTGCTTAAAGGAGACAAATTTTAATTATAAGACAAAAAGTTAAATGCAAAAGAAAGTGGAGATATGTACCATAAAAGCACAAAGAAAAAAGCTATGTGGCAAAATACATGGTAAGACAAAATATTTTGAAAGCTAAAAGGAAGCATTTAACACCGAAAGAAAGGTCAGTTTAACTAGCTGATGTGACACTTCTAAATATCATGCAACCATTACCATAGGTGGATAATTTATATAATATATAACACACCAGTTGATCAGATTAAAGGAGAAAGAAAAAAATTTGAATAGACCAACACATAAAGAAATGAAATTAATAATCAAAAATCAGTAATTAAAAACTCTTCTTATAGAAAAGAACACAGGCTTAGATTGCTTTGTAGGTGAATTCTACTAAAATAGTAAAGAAGAAATAATACCAACTTTTCCCAAAATTTTTCAGAAAACTGAGAAGTGAACATGTCTCAACTTATTTTAAGAGATCAGTATTACCCTGATACCAAACAAGACAGACATCACAAGAAAACTATAAAACAATATGCTTCATAAATATAGATGCAAAAATATAAACAAACCAAATCCCACAAACATAAAAAGGATTATATACCATGACCAAGTGGGGTTGCCATGGGAATACAAGGTAAGAGTAATAGCTGAAAATTAATGTAACACATCATATTAATAGATTAAGAGGTAAGACTATATGATCATTTCAACAGATACAGAAAAAAATTATAATATCCACCATCTATATATGATTTGTTAAAAAAAGCACAAGAACCTAGAAATGAAATGGAACTTCCTCAAACTGATAAAGGGTATCTATAAAAACTCAAAATTAGCATTCTACATAATATTTACAGCTAAATGCTTTCCCCATAACTGAGAAGAATACAAGTATATCTGTCTCACAACTTCTATTCAGCACTGCACTGAAATTTCAGTGCAATCAGGGAAGAAACAGAAATAAAAGTCATCCAGACTAGAAAGGAAGAAGTAAAACTGTCCTATTTATACATAACATGATCCTGTATGAACCTAGTCAAAGAAGTACACAAAGAAATATACTACAATGTATAAAAAAGTCACAGAATATAAGATCAACATACATTAGTTTGATTTCTACATATTACCAATAAAATATTTTGGAACAAATTTAACAAAGAAGTCAAAATTTACACTATTAAAACTACTGAACGTTACCTTAAAAAATTAAAGACCTTAATTAATAGAAAGATATCCTATGTTCATAAATAGAGATACTTAATATTGTTAAAATGGTAATACTTCCCAAATTGATCCACAGATTCAACACAAACTCTACCAAAATCCCAGCTGGCTTTTTTCATAGAAATTCTTTGAAGAAATTGAAAAGTTGACCCTAAAATTTGTATGGAAATGAAAAGTAGCCAAAAATACCAATATGTTCTTAAATAGAAGAATAAAGTCAGAGAACATACACTTACAAATTTCAAAACCTACTACACAGTAGTAATAATGAAGAAAGAAAAGTACTGACAAAGAATAATCATAGAATTCAATAAAATATAATTGAGAAATCAGAAATTCATATGCAACAAAGATGAAATTAGACCTTTACCTCACACCACACAAAAAAAATTCAAGATGGATCATAGATTATATTGGAGGCCGGGGTAAGATGGCAGAAGAGTAAGACATGGAGATCACCTTCCTCCCCACAGATACATCAGAAACACATCTACACGTGGAACAGCTCCTACAGAACACCTACTGAATGCTGGCAGAAGACCTCAGACATCCCAAAAGGCAAGAAACTCCCCACGTACCTGGATAGGGCAAAAGAAAAATGAATAAACAGAGACAAAAGAATAGGGACGGGACCTGCACCAGTGGGAGGGAGCTGTGAAGGAGGAAAGGTTTCCACACACTAGAAGCCCCTTCACGGCAGAGACTGCAGATGGCAGAAGGGGGAAGGTCGGAGCCGCAGAGGAGAGTGCAGCAACAGGGGTGCGGAAAAGTGGAGAAATTCCCGCAGAGAGGATCAGTGCCGACCAGCACTCACCAGCCTGAAAGGCTTGTCTGCTCACCCGGCTGGGAGCTGAGGCTCAGGCTTCGCGTAGGGAGAGGACTGGATGCGTGAACACAGCCTGCAGGGGTTAGAGCACCACGGCTAGCCGGGAGGGAGTCCGGGGAAAAGTCTGGACCTGCCAAAGAGGCAAGAGACATTTTCTTCCCTCTTTGTTTCCTGGTGCGAGAGGAGAGGGGATTAAGAGCACCACTTAAAGGAGCTCCAGAGACGGGCACGAGCCGTGGCTAACAGCGCGGACCCCAGAGATAGGCATGAGACACAAAGGCTGCTGCTGCCGCCACCAAGAAGCCTGTGTGCGAGCACAGGTCACTCTCCACACCTCCCTTCCAGGGAGTCTGTGCAACCCGCCACTGCCAGGGTCCCGGGATCCAGGGACAACTTCCCCGGGAGAACGCACGACACTCCTCAGGCTGGTGCAACGTCATGACGGCCTCTACCACGGCAGGCTCGCCCCGCATCGTGCCCCTCCCTCTCCCTGGCCTCAATGAGCCAGAGCCCCGGAATCAGCTGCTCCTTTAACCCCATCCTGTCTGAGTGAAGAAAAGACGCCTTCCAGCGACCTACACGCAGAGGCGGGGCGAAATCCAAAGCTGAGCCCAGGGAGCTGTGTGAAAAAAGAGAAAGGGAAATCTCTCCCAGGAGCCTCAGAAGCAGCAGATTAAATCTCCACAATCAACTTGATGTACCCTGCATCTGTGGAATACCTGAATAGACAATGATTCATCCCAAATTGAGGAGGTGGACTTTGAGAGCAAGATTTATGATTTCTTCCCCTTTTCCTCTTTTTGTGAGTGTGTATGTGTATGCTTCTGTGTGAGACTTTGTCTGTATAGATTTGCTTTCACTATTTGTCCTAGGGTTCTATCCATCCTTTTTTTTTTTTTTTTTTTTTTTTTTGCAGTACACGGGCCTCTCACTTTTGTGGCCTCTCCCATTGTGGAGCACAGCCTCCGGATGCACAGGCTCCACGGCCATGGCTCACAGGCCCAGCCGCTCCGTGGCATGTGGGATCTTCCCGGACTGGGGTACAAACCTGTGTTCCCTGCATGGGCAGACAGACTCTCAACCACTGCGTCACCAGGGAAGCCCTTTTTTTTACCTTTAAAAAAAATGTTTTTTCTTAATAATTATTTTTTATTGTAATAACTTTATTTTATCTTTATTTTATTTTCTTTTATCCTCCTCCTTTCTTCCTTCCTTCCTTCCTTCCTTTCTTTCTTTCTTTCTTTCTTTCTTTCTTTCTACTTTTTCTCCTTTTTTTTCTGAGCTGTGTGGATGAAAGGCTCTTGGTACTGCAGCCAGGAGTCAGTGCTCTGCCTCTGAGGTGGGAAACCCAATTTCAGGACACTGGTCCACAAGAGACCTCCCAGCTCCATGTAATACCAAACGGCGAAAATCTCCCAGAGATCTCTGTCTCAACAACAACACCCAGCTTCACTCAACGACCAGCAAGCTTCAGTGCTGGACACCCTATGCCAAACAACTAGCAAGACAGGAACACAACACCACCCATTAGCAGAGAGGCTGCCTAAAATCATATTAAGTCCACAAACACCCCAAAACACACCACCAGACGTAGACCTGCCCACCAGAAAAACAAGATCCAGCCTCATCCACCAGAACACAGGCACTAGTCCCCTCTACCAGGAAGCCTACACAACCCATTGAACCAAATTTAGCCACTGGGGACAGACACCAAAAACAATGGGAACTACAAACCTGCAGCCTGCAAAAAGGAGATCCCCAAACACAATGAGATAAGCAAAATGAAAAGACAGAAAAATGAACAGCAAATGTAGGAGCAAGATAAAAACCCACCAGACCTAACAAATGGAGAGGAAATAGGTAGTCTACCTGAAAAAGAATTCAGAATAATGATAGTAAATATGATCCAAAATGTTGGAAATAGAATAGACAAAATGCAAGAAACATTTAACAAGGACTAAGAAGAACTAAAGACAAAACAAGCAATGATGAACAACGCAATAAATGAAATTAAAAATACTCTAGAAGGAATCAATAGCAGAATAACTGAGGCAGAAGAACAGATAACTGACTTGGAAGATAAAATAGTAGAAATAACTACTGTAGAGCAGAATAAAGAAAAAAGAATGAAAATAACTGAGGACAGTCTCAAAGAACTCTGGGACAACATTAAACACACCAACATTCGAATTATAGGGGTTCCAGAAGAAGAAGAGAAAAAGAAAGGAACTGAGAAAATATTTAAAGAGATTATAGTTGAAAACTTCCCTAAAATGGAAAAGGTAATAGTCGATCAAATCCAGGAAGCATAGAGAGTCCCATACAAGATAAATCCAAGGAGAAACACGCCAAGACACATATTAATCAAACTGGCAAAAATTAAATACAAAGAAAACATATTAAAAGCAGCAAGGGGAAAACAACAAATAACACACAAGGGAATCCCCATAAGGTTAACAACTGATCTTTCAGCAGAAACTCTGCAAGCCAGAAGGGACTGGCAGGACATATTTAAAGTGATGAAGGACAAAAACCTGCAACCAAGATTACTCTACCCAGCAAGGATCTCATTCAGATTTGAGGGAGAAATTAAAACTTTTACAGACAAGCAAAAGCTGAGAGAGTTCAGCACCACCAAACCAGCTTTACAACAAATGCTAAAGGATCTTCTCTAGGCAGGAAACACAAGAGAAGGAAAAGACCTACAATAACAAACCCAAAACAATTAAGAAAATGGGAATAGGAACATACATATCGATAATTACCTTACATGTAAATGGATGAAACGCTCCCACCAAAAGACATAGACTTGCTGAATGGATAAAAAAACAAGACCCATATATATGCTGTCTACAAGAGACCCACTTCAGACCTAGAGACACATACAGACTGAAACTGAGGGGATGGAAAAAGATATTCCATGTAAATGGAAACCAAAAGAAAGGAGGAGTAGCAATTCTCATATCAGACAAAATAGACTTTAAAATAAAGACTCTTAGAAGAGACAAAGAAGGACACTACATAATGATCAAGGGATCGATCCAAGAAGAAGATATAACAATTGTAAATATTTATGTACCCAACATAGAAACACCTCGATACATAAGGCAAATGCTAACAGCCATAAAATGGGAAATTGACAGTAACACATTCATAGTAGGGGACTTTAAGACCCCACTTTCACCAATAGACAGATCATCCAAAATGAAAATAAATAAGGAAACACAAGCTTTAAATGATACATTAAACAAGATGGACTTAATGGATATTTATAGGACATTCCATCCAAAAACAATAAAATATACATTTTTCTCAAGTGCTCATGGAACATTCTCTGGAATAGATCATATCTTGGGTCACAAATCAAGCTTTGGTAAATTTAAGAAAATTGCAATTGTATCAAGTATCTTTTCTGACCACAACACTTTGAGACTAGATATCAATTACAGGAAAAGATCTGTAAAAAATATAAACACATGGAGGCTAAACAATACACTACTTAATAACAAAGTGATCACTGAAGAAATCAAAGAGGAAAACAAAAAATACCTAGAAACAAATGACAATGAGGACCCAACGACCCAAAACCTATGGGATGCAGCTAAGGCATTTCTAAGAGGGAAGTTTATAGCAATACAGTCCTACCTTAAGAAACAGGAAACATCTCGAATAAACAACCTAACCTTGCACCTAAAGAAATTAGAGTAAGAAGAACAAAAAAAACCAAATTTGGCAGAAGGAAAGAAATCATAAAGTTCAGATCAGAAATAAATGAAAAAGAAATGAAGGAAATGATAGCAAAGATCAATAAAACTAAAAGCTGGTTCTTTGAGAAGATAAACAAAATCGATAAACCATTAGCCAGACTCATCAAGAAAAAAAGGGAGAAGACTCAAACCAATAGAATTAGAAATGAAAAAGAAGAAGTAAAAACTGACACTGCAGGAATACAAAGTATCATGAGAGAGTACTACAAACAACTCTATGCCAATAAAATGGACAACCTGGAAGAAATGGACAAATTCTTAGAAATGCACAACCTGCCAAGACTGAATCAGGAAGAAATAGAAAATATGAACAGACCAATCACAAGCAGTGAAATTGAAACTGTGATTAAAAATCTTCCAACAAACAAAAGCCCAGGACCAGATGGCTTCACAGGCGAATTCTATCAAACATTTAGAGAAGACCTAACACCTATCCTTCTCAAACTCTTCCAAAATAGAGCAGAGGGAGGAACACTCCCAAACTCATTCTATGAGGACACCATCACCCTGATACCAAAGCCAGACAAGGATGTCACAAAGAAAGAAAACTACAGGCCACTATCACTGATGAACATAGATGCAAAAATCCTCAACAAAATACTAGCAAACAGAATCCAACAGCATGGTGTATGAAAAGGATCATACACCATGATCAAGTGGGGTTTATTTCAGGAATGCAAGGATTCTTCAGTATATGCAAATCAATCAATGTGATACACCATATTAACAAACTGAAGGAGAGAAACCATATGGTCTTCTCAATAGATGCAGAGAAAGCTTTCAACAAAATTCAATACCCATTTATGATAAAAAAAAAAACCTCCAGAAAGTAGGCATAGAGGAAAATTTCCTCAGCATAATATAGGCCATATATGACAAACCCACAGCCAACATCGTCCTCAATGGTGAAAAACTGAAACCATTTTAACTAAGATGAGGAACAAGACAAGAATGCCCACTCTCACCACTCTTATTCAACATAGTTTTGGAAGTTTTAGCCACAGCAATCAGAGAATAAAAGGAAATAAAAGGAATCCAAAATAGAAAAGAAGATGTAAAGCTGTCACTGTTTGCAGATGACATGATACTATACATAGAGAATCCTAAAGATGCTACCGGAAAACTACTAGAGCTAATTTATGAATTTGGTAAAGTAGCAGGGTACAAAACTAATGCACAGAAATCTCTGGCATTCCTATAAACTAATGATGAAAAATCTAAAAGTAAAATCAAGAAAACACCCCCATTTACCATTGCAACAAAAAGAATAAAATATCAAGAATAAACCTACCTAAGGAGACAAAAGACCTGTATGCAAAAAATTATATGACACTGATGAAAGAAATTAAAGATGTTACAAATAGATGGAGAGATATACCATGTTCCTGGATTGGAAGAATCAACATTTTTGAAAATGACTCTAGTACCCAAAGCAATCTACAGATTCAATGCAATCCCTATGAAACTACCACTGGCATCTGTCACAGAACTAGAACAAAAAATTTCACAATTTGTATGGAAACACAAAATACCCATAATAGCCAAAGCAATCTTGAGAATGATAAACGGAGCTGGAGGAATCAGGCTCCCTGACTTCAAACTGTCCTACAAAGCTACAGTAATCAAGACAGTATGGTACTGGCACAAAAACAGAAAGATAGATCAATGGAACAGGATAGAAAACCCAGAGATAAACCCACACACATATGGTCACCTTATCTTTGATAAAGGAGGCAGGAATGCACAGTGGAGAAAGGGCAGCCTCTTCAATAAGTGGTGCTGGGAAAACTGGACAGCTACATGTAAAAGTATGAGATTAGATCACTCCCTAACACCATAGAAAAAAATAAGCTCAAAATGGATTAAAGACCGAAATGTAAGGCCAGTAACTATCAAACTCTTAGAGGAAAACATAGGCAGAACACTCTACGACATAAATCACAGGAAGATCCTTTTTGACCCACCTCCTAGAGAAATGGAAATAAAAACAAAAATAAACAAACAGGACCTAATGAAACTTCAAAGCTTTTGCACAGCAAAGGAAACCATAAACAAGACCAAAAGACAACGCTCAGAATGGGAGAAAATATTTGCAAATGAAGCAACTGACAAAGGATTAATCTCCAAAATTTACAAGCAGCTCATGCAGCTCAATATCAGAAAAACAAACAACCCTCTCCAAAAATGGGCAGAAGACCTATATAGACATTTCTCCAAAGAAGATATACACACTGCTAACAAACACATGAAAGAATGCTCAACATCATTAATCATTAGAGAAATGCAAATCAAAACTACAAGGAGATATCATCTCACACCAGTCAAATGGCCATCATCAAAAATCTGCAAACAGTAAATGCTTGAGAGGGTGTGGAGAAAAGGGAACACTCTTGCACTGCTGGTGGGAATGTAAATTGATACAGCCACTATGGAGAACAGTTTGGAGGTTCCTTAAAAAACTTCAACTAGAACTACCATATGACCCAGCAATCCCACTACTGGGCATATAACCTGAGAAAACCATAATTCAAAAAGAGTCATGTACCAAAATGTTCATTGCAGCTCTATTTACAATAGCCAGGAGATGGAAACAACCTAAGTGTCCATCATCAGATGAATGGATAAAGAAGATGTGGCACATATACAATGGAATATTTCTCAGCCATATAAAGAAACAAAATTGAGTTATTTGTAGTGAGGTGGATGGACCTAGAGTCTGTCATACAGAGTGAAGTAAGTCAGAAAGAGAAAGACAAATACCGTATGCTAACACACATATATGGTATCTAGAAAAAATAATGTCATGAAGGACATAGGGTTAAGACAGGAATAAAGACACAGACCTACTAGAGAATGGACTTGCGGATATGGGGTGGAGGAAGGGTAAGCTGTGACAAAGCGAGAGAGTGGCATGGACATATATACACTACCAAACGTAAAATAGACAGCTAGTGGGAAGCAGCCGCATAGCACAGGAAGATCAACTTGGTGCTTTGTGACCACCTAGAGGGGTGGGATAGGGAGGGTAGGAGTGTGGCAGATGCAAGAGGGAAGAGATATGGGAACACATGTATATGTATAACTGATTCACTTTGTTATAAAGCAGATAGTAACACACCATTGTAAAGCAATTATACTCCAGTAAAGATGTAAAACTATGTAAAAAAAATCATTATGTTGTACACCTGAAATAATATTATATGTCAATTATACCTCAATAAGAAAAAAAAAAAGATGGATCATAAATTTAAACATAAGAGCACAATACAGAAATCTCTTAGCAGAAAACATAGAAGTAAATATTTGTGACCCTGTGTTTCTTATATTTTCTTAGGCAATGGTTCTTAGGTATGACTATGAAATATGAGCTCCAAGAAAATATGACAAATTGGACATAAGGAAAGACTGCAAATATTCTAAAATTTGATTTTTATGATAGTTGAACAAGTCTGGAATTTACTAAGAATATTACATTGTGTACTGAAAACAAGTGAATTTTATATTATATGACTTATACCTCAATAAAGCTGATTCATTTTTTAATATAGTTCATAGAGAATATAAGTAAATTGATGGAGCAATCAGATAGTACATAAGAATTCATTATATTCTTTACAACATTTTTGCAATGCTAGCAAAATTCAAAAAATTTTCTTGACCTATATACACTACCATGTATAAAATAGATAGCAAATGAGAACCTATGTATAGCACAGGCAGCTCTACTCAGTGCTCTGTGGTGACCTAAATGGGAAGGAAATCCCAAAAAGAGGGGAGATATGTATACGTATAGCTGATTCACTTTGCTGTACAGCAGAAACTGACAGCAGTGTAAAGCAACTATACTCCAATAAAAATTAATTTAAAAATTCAAATACTTCAAAATACTTAAAAAATAATATTGAAAGAAAATATATGTCTTAAAATGTGTGATCACTTTCTGAGAAAGGTACACAATTTTTTTCCACTAAGAAAACATTGGTGATTTAAATATTTAAAATTCCTGTGTGGCTAATGACATTAAAAATGAAATTAAGCAAATTACACTCATGGTGTTCATTACAACCAATTTCTCATGTGTCTTGCTGTACACAGGGCCTGTTATCTGCCTGGTTGTTTCCTTGAAACAGGCCTCTGGGTGGGTTTGGTTTGTATTATGCAATTGAATTTAGATAAGGACTGAATTCAGCTCTCAGTTAAATGCAGGGTGAGAGGGCCTGGGGTACAATAGAGAGCATGGTTCTGGACTGAGGTATGGAGTGGCTGCTTTCCAATTCAGCAAATCAGGTTATCCAAAAGCAGCAGCACCCATGGCAGTCCAGCTTGGTAGTATGCCTCTGGGGGTCGTTCATACAGCTCATGCTTCAATGATGTTCCTAAGCCCTGACAAAGGTAAGGTCTTTGTAAGCCACAGAAATCCCATTCTTATTTATCCCATTAGTGTTGACACTTTTCTGCCACTGAGTTCCTAGTTATATACTGGAAAAAATGATATTTAATTTACATGACAGTTACTATTTTTAATGTATAAAGAACTTCCGTAAATCCATAAGTAAGAGATAAATACCCCAGTTAAAAAGAAGCAATTCACTTGAGAACATGTATTTATAAGGATTAAGCATATGAGAAGATTTGTGATCATACTCAAATTTTAAAAAAAATCAAATTAAAGAGATAAGGTGTTATCATTTTTCACCTTTTAAATTGACAACATGAAAAAGAGGGATACTATCCACTATGAGAAAAGGTATGGAGAAACAAGCAACATTTTATATTATAATAACTATATAAGTAGATACTAACTTATGAAGGATTTGGTAATATTTTGGAAATTTTTAAGTAATCTGGAGTTTGCTCCAAAAATATCTTTTTAGGAGTTTAAATAAAGAAACATTTCACTCTTGATCCTTGTACCCCTGAACAGTAAGTACACATTTCCTGGTAGATATTCAATAAATACTTGTTCATGCTGTTTGTGAAAAGGTATATTTACAAAAGCCTCATTAAAACAGTATTGAAAAAATAAAATGTTGGAAATAAGCAAAATATAAAACAATAGGGGATCAGTTAAATCATATTTATAATATATTGAAATACTATCCAATCATTAAAACCAATCAGGGAGGTCTCTATGTGTGTATGAACACACATAAGAATCAGGAAGATTCTTAAGGATCAGTTGGTATAATAAAATCTCATTTGTTATCAAGCTCAGAAATCATAAAGGAAACTATTGGTACATTTTAAATTAAAAAATTACATATGGCAATACACACACACATTCAAATACACTCATAGACACACCAAACCCTCTAGAATAAATGTAAGAAAATAATTGTGATATATATACTTGCAAAATGTAAAGCAGATAAATAATTATATGTCTAATAAAGTGCTATTTAAAAGCAAAAAAATATGTAGCTCCTACCAAGATGGTAAATATGTAGATGTTTCTGAATTCTTCATCCTCCTAGCTGCCTATTTTCCTTTCTGGAGTAAGACTATCACTTGGATAAACACACTAGCAGAAACCTGGGGGAGTAACTAAACAGGTCCATACAACCTCAGGGAGACAAAGACAATGATATGTCATTCTTCTTCTATCCCGGTGGGCTCTGAGGGTCCTGAAGCCTAAAAGAGAGCTTATCTAGCTTTCAGACCATGGACAAAGCTTTAAGCAGAACCAGTATTATTCCATGTGGGATCTTCCTGAAAATTAGAAAAAAAAGCTGGCTACACTCCTTCCTTCTTGGGTATATGGCTTAGCCAAGAGGGGCATGAGCTGGTTTTCTGGCCCTACTCATCTCCTCAGTAGTCGTTTTTATGCAGTGTGACTCCTGCATAACCACAGATAATGTCCCTGGGAATGAATTCATTGAAAGAGCTCCTGGAGACAACAGAACACTGTCAATAGTATTGAGGAGGCCTACCCTGGCTTGTTTCCCTGTCATGCTTGCAAATGATTCTGGAAAGGGAAGTCCTTGATCACTTATGAACACCTGGAGGAGGATCACTGGTGATCTGAGTTCAATCTACATGGGTCACAACCAGTCCACAAGAATAGAAATTGCTGTGATGGCCACCAAACACTAATGGCCTAGTTTGCCAGGTTAGGACACACAAAACCATAAGCAAGTAAAGAGAAATAACAACTTCAGACATTAAAGAACTAGAGGAAGAAAGGACAAGATAAATCCCTAGAAAAAGTAAATAAAGCTGATTAAGGATGAAGGTGAGATTTTCAACTAAAAAACAGTAAAAAAAAAAACTCAACATTTAAAAAAAATCTCAACATTTAAAAAAAATAGTGTTTTTAATATATTTTTAATAACTTTATAATTTAAAATTCAATCAACAAACTAAAAATATAGGATGATCAATATTGAGAATTAATGGATTAGAATGTCATGTATAATGCCAAAACATGCATCAAACTAAAGAAAAATATAGAACTAATAAAGGTAAAGATGAGAAACCTAAAGAATAGCTTCAGAAGTTATAACATCCGAATGTGGACATTCCAGAATGAGTAAGGTACAGAAATAGTAACAAATAAGCAAATAATAAGATATTATTTATCTTTATAAGAAAAAAGATTGGCTTCTTCAGATTGAAAGGGCTCTTTGAGATTCAAGTAAGATTAATTTAAAAAATGAGAACTAGACACATGTTTTTGAAATTCATGAATAACAAATATAAGGAGAGAATCTTACAAACTTCCCTACAGAAGGAACAAGATTCTTATCAGGGAATAATGATCAGATTTTTCATATCAGGTACAGAAAACAAGATGATGATCAAATAACGTCTGCAATCTACTGAGAGAAAATGATTTGCCTTTCAAGAATTCTATAGCCAAGATAAGATACCATTCCCCTATCAAAAAGAAAGAAAGATAGTACTATGCAAATTGTAGAGAGACTGTCAGCATACTTGATGCATTCTTTTAACTAAGTAAAAATTGAATAAGAACATAGATCCTCAAAATGCAAAAGATAAAAATAAACAAAATCATCTATACCTGTGTATATATCTGTATGAGACTGCATGAGTGTGTGTGTGTGTGTGTGTGTGTGTGTGTGTGTGTGCACCGACATGTATGAATGAATGGTACTAGTATTTAAAAAAAATTTTTTTTTTACTCTATCATTTAATTATCCTATCACCTTGGGATGAGTTCAATCACCTTGTTGACAGTAAGGAGCAGAAGATTTCAAAGTAGCAAGCAGATACGTGGCTAATAAAGCAAGTCATATCACAAAATTTACTATTCCCAGTCCCACGGTCTCCCCTTATGCAACAAGTCCAGTTGTTCATTTACAGTGACTTGAACCATATTATGTGAGATGCAATAGTTCTTCGATAACCAAGAAGTTCTCAAGTTCTCAGGCTTAAAAACAAATTCCTCTTATTTAAAACTCAAAGCACTTCCTTATAATTTCATCATTTGTCTGAAGCCCTCTCAGATTTCTCATAGGAATTATCCTAACATGGAGCTAGTCAGACAACCAATTTACCACACCAACAGTCCCTTGTGGTTTTTTGCTTCTCTTAACAAACCATTATTGACATGAGGAAGAACATGCAACCCAGGCCACTGGTAATGGGATTTGCACTTGGACTTCCCATTCTATTTGGTTGAGCTCTATGTTCCTGACCTACCTACTTTTATGGGTGAAAGATTATAAACCAATGTGGTATCTTCCCCAGTAATGGTCTGTTTTTCTTAATGTTTCCTTATTTCCAAAAAATAAACCTAAATTTTCCTCCTTAAGAAAAATAACTTTTCCTTCTGATTTCTAATTGCTCACAAAAATGTTATGTACATATGAGATATGTGAAAAACAATACTAGCCTAAACTAAAAGTTTTAAATTATTTCAAGAAACAATTCATAAGGGTGGGAAGGTAGGCAGAGACAGTACTATGTATTGACATCATTTCCTTTAAGCACAAGTGAAAACAATATTTTCCAGAATGTCTTGCAGTTATAGTGGGGCCATGTGACTAATTCAGGATGATGAAATATGAGTGGAAGTGAAGTATGTAAACACATTCTTTGAAGCTTCAGCTTTCTCTTTCTCTGCCACAGCCATTGAGGGGGCCACAAGGTGAGATGGTCGAGGCAAAAATGAAAACACCTTAAATCACTGAATCTCCATTCAGAGGGAGCTTCCCTTAAGAGCTTTTAAAGCTCCTACAGACTGCATAACTGACAATAAACTAGAATGTGTGAAGTAACTGAAATTCTGAGATCCCCTATATAGCCTAACTTAGCTTACCCTGAATAGTACAAGAAGCAAAAAACAGAAGTGGGAAAGTTAAAGTTTTCTAAAGCTTTTATCTTGGATTGTTGTTTCATATGATAAAGAAAAAAGACACATTAAATTATGATTGTTAGGAATGGGAAGATAAGCATAACCATATTGAAAAGCATAGTAGCATATAATTTGCAAGGCAGAAAGGGAAATAATACAAGTATAATAAAGTCAGAAAAGTAATAAAAAGGAAAAAGAGAACAACCACAAAGTAAAATAAATAGCCAACATAAAATAAAATGCAAGTAATAAAAACAGTTATATCATTTATAACACTAAATGTAAACATGCTGAATTTCTTGTTAGAATGGGTAAAAACAAAATCTACACATATGTTGTTTACACAAAAAAAAATAAAATAAAATAAAGTGATAAAAACAAGTTAGAAATAAGAGATGGGCAAAAAAATTCCTAGACAATAATAAACAATAGAAAAAAAGACCTGATAATATTTCCAGCACACTGGAATCTATGTACAAAAGCATTCAACAAGTTAAAAAATCATTATATATAAGATAAAAAGTTTAAATTTTCAAAGAACAGACTTAAAACTTCAATTGAACAAGGTAGCAAATATGTACATAAACTTTCTTTTTTAATAATATTAATATTTACTTAAAAATACTCTGTTTTTTAGACATGAACATTGAATAGATTTTTTTTTATTATGGTAAGAACACTTAACATGAGATCTACTTTCTTAAATTTTCAAACACACAATACAGCATTAACTATAGACACAATGTCATACAGAAGATCTCTAGAACTTATTCATTTTGCATAACTGAAGATTTAGCTCCATTGAACAGCAGCTCCCCATTTCCCCATTTTACTAGTCCCTGGCAACCACCATTCTATTTTCTGTTTCTACAAATTTGATTATTTTGGATACCATATATAAGTGGAATCATGAGTGACTATCCTTCTGTGACTATTTCTCTTAGTGTAATGTCCTTCAGATTTTTCCATATATGATAAGATGATAAGATTTCCCCTTTTTTTAAGTCTGAATAATATTCCATTGTAGGCTTATATCACATTCATTGTAGTATTATTCACAATATCAAAGATATTGGAAATAACCTAAATATCCATTGACAGATAAATGGATAAAACAAATTTGTAAAAAGTTTATTTCTGAAAAATAATTGTAATTGGGAGAATTCAACACATCTCTTTCTCAATTTTGGCAAATCTTATTTATTAAAATAGAGCAGCTATAATGGATTTGAATGTTCCAGTCACTATCAATAAACAAATATTTTCACAAATTAAATAATTATATTAATGGATAAATCCTTAGATCCATGAAACAATTACAAACATTAAATCACCCACTTGACCACAAAAAAACTTATTAATTTTGTTTTAAGTAGAGAATTCATAGGCTATATTCTTTGAACATAATATATAAAATTATAATGAATTATTAAAGTATGACCCCCAAATTTCAACTTCTAAAAAATACTCTCCTAAATAATCCTTGTATAAATGAGGAAAACAAAATAAAATTATAAATTAACTAGAAAGTTATAAGAAAAAGTATAGTTTGAAGTAAAACTGATGAGATTTAGAGCAGTACTCAAAACATAGGGTTTTCATGTTTTCTTTTTTCAAATTAAAGACTAATAACAATAATAGCTAACATAATCCATTTATTTACTATGTGTCAGGTATTGTTCTAAGAACTGACCAGTGTAATTAACTCTTACCACAAATCTAAGAGGTAAATACTGTTATTATTCCCATTTTACAGATGAGGGAATTCAGACACAGAAAGATTAAAGAACCTATCCAGCATCACAGAGTTAGCAAGTTGTAAAACCAACATTCAAACCTAGGTGGTCTAGGAGTAATGAAATAGATAAACCATTAGAAGTCCAAATGCATACCCAAATTTTAGAATGGCATATATTTTGATCAGTTAATTATATTTTTAGGTACTGATGCTAACTGTATAGTTGGATGATGTAGTTGTGTGCATCTCTCAGGATCCTAGATCATTAAAAATATTGGCAACTATTTAAATGTCCATCATTTGGGGGCTGGTTAAAACGGCAATATCATAGGCACAGAATGGAAGACCTGACATGGAACAATAGATCATAATGTAGATATATAGTTATTGCCATTGAAATGCACCTACAATTTGTTTCATAAATTAATAGGTTACAAGCCTCATGTAAAATATGGTCATTTAATAATTTCTATGTACATAAAAGAAAATATCTGAAAGTATTTAGATGATAGAATTTTTAGTGATTTTTTAAAATCTTCCTTTTAATTCCTTTAGAATTTGAATTACTTTCAGTGTTAATATTACTTTTATAACGGGGAAAAAAAACCCCACTCTTCAGGGCTTCCCTGGTGGTGCAGTGGTTGAGAGTCCGCCTGCCGATGCAGGGGACACAGGTTCGTGCCCTGGTCCGGAAGATCCCACATGCCGCGGAGCAGCTGGGCACGTGAGCCATGGCTGCTGAGCCTGCGTGTCCGGAGCCTGTGCTCCGCAACGGGAGAGGCCACAACAGTGAGGGGCCCACATACCACAAAAAAAACACTCTTCACTTTGAGAAACAGGAAAAGAATCATGAATTCTGGGTATTTTTAACAGAGAAATGTTGCAAATATTTTAAGGTTATATACTCATCACCTTTTTATATAATCCAGTCTTAGGAAACATAATCAAAGAAAGGGCTAAATTTAGATTCAAAATCATTAGATGAGACATTAGTCATAACTTTTTGCTTCATAGCAAGTTTAGCTCATTATCTGCTTGTAACAAATGCAAAAGGAAGGCAGATACTGGGTTCTTCACAGAATAACAATTAGTAGTTTCCTAATAATTAAGCTTGGCCTACCAAGCAGAGCTTAGAAAGTAATTTAACTTTCGGTTCACTCAGAACTTTCTCCACTTCTCTCATATTTCTCCCCTTATTTCCATAAGTTCTAGCATTAAAAAATATTTCATATTAATATGTAGGCATATTTTGCAAAAATATAATTTGTATTAACCCATTAACTTTAAACCAATTTATGATTTTAAGAAGACATTTAAACACAATGAAGTTGTCAAGATAATCTGATAAGTTTAAGTATACAGAAACAGTTGGCTGATAGACAGGATAACTAGAATTTACTTATCTCCCATATACGGCAACTGCGTTTCTGAAGTCTCTGTAAGAGGCATAATTTTTACCTTCCTGATGCTAAGATAGCCCTGATTCAGAACAGTCTCTGTGTACTATTTGAAAAAATATTCTTAAAATGTTTCATATCTCTCAATTAATCTTTACTTTAAACTATTTTGACCTATCCTTGGTAAATGTGACAACAAAAAAAAACTCCCTTGGAGAAGACAGTAAAATAATGAGGTAAAAATCTGACTATCATTTGGATGTTAATCTAGTCAACCTAAATATATTAAGGGCCTAAGGGAAGGAAATATAGTACCTTTTCCTCAAACATCTTAATAGAAATCCGAGGAGAACAATAAAATACTATTCATTATTATAATAAGGAATCATAATAATTTTTTGTAGAAATACATTTCTAATATAAAACTCCAATAAAAAGAAGTTATTTGGGCTTCCCTGGTGGCACAGTGGTTGAGAGTCCACCTGCCAATGCCGGGGACACGGGTTCGTGTCCCGGTCTGGGAAGATCCCACATGCCGTGGAGTGGCTGAGCCTGTGAGCCATGGCCGCTGAGCCTGTGCGTCTGGAGCCTGTGTTCCGCAATGGGAGAAGCCACAACAGTGAGAGGCCCGCATACCAAAAAAAAAAAAAAAAAAAAAAGAAGAAGTTATTTATTAAGTAAACATATACTGGATACATGCCTTGGCCAAACAATGTGCATAATGCACCTGTCATCAAAAGAAAACCAGTCAATTCAGGAAAGTGTGACTTCAGATTCAGTAGTTGACTTCTATCAGACATGGCGTCTTGTCATTTTTAGTGGTGATTTAACTTTTCTAGGTAAATGCTACATCAAGGGAAGATTTATATCTCACAAATAATTTATTTTATAAGCCAAGAAAATACTATCTGTGTCAATACATTTTAATTAATTTGTAAATAAGTGTTTTAAAATAAATGATAAATCACAGCAATATTTTTTTTATCTATCTCCTAAAGGAAATAAAAGCAAAAATAAACAAATGGGACCAAATTAAACTTAAAAGCTTTTTATTCAAAAAAACAAAAACATTAACTCAAAAAGATACATGAATCCCAATGTTCATAGCAGCATTCTCTACAATTGCCAAGATATGAAAACAACTTAAGTGCACATCAATAGATGAATGGATTAAGAAGATGTGGTGTATATATATATATATGAAATTTTGCCATTTGCAGCAACATGGGTGGGCTTGGAGGGCATTATGCTAAGTGAAATTAGTCAGAGAAAGACAAATACTGTATGATATCACTTATACATGGAATCTAAAAAAGTACAACAAACTACTGAATATAACAAAAAAGAAGTAGGCTCACAGAGAAAAAACTAGTGGTTACAAGTGGGGAGAGGGTAGGGGCAATATAGGAGTGGGGGAGTGGGAGGTACAAACTATTGGGTGTAAGATAGGCTCAAGGATGTACTGTACAAAATGGGGAATATAGCCGATATTTTGTAATAACTGTAAATGGAAAGTAACCTTTAAAATTGTATAAAAAATATGAAATAAAGAATAAAACTTCCATCTTCTTAGTTTTACAAAATGCCTTCTTTCAACTCTATATCACATAAGGATTAGTGGACAAGTAGCATATGAAAAATAAATATAATGTGCTGTTCACTGTGGTAGGCAGAATGCCCCCACCCCTGCCAAAGTTGTCTAGAACCTGTGAATGCACTATTATATGGCAAAGTGGAATTAAACTGACCTTAAAACAGAGAAATTATCCTTGGTTATCCTTGGTTATTTGAGTGGGCCAACAGGGATCCCCAACAGGGATCCTTAAAAGTGGAAAAGGAAGGCAGAATGGGTATATGAGAAACAGACTGATGATGGAGAGGAAGAAGAAATTATAGAAGGATGGAAAGAAGGAAAGAAGGAGGAAAAAAAGGGAGGGAGGGAGGGAGGAAGGAAAAGGAGGTAGAAAGGAAGGGAGGAGTTACCACGCATTATAAAACTTTAGAATCCCTTCACCTTCCATCTCTGATTTATTAGAAATTCATTTTCAGTTCAAGCACAGTCCCTAAGGTATGGCCACTGTAATTATATATTTAGGAAGTTGTCCCCTCTACAGATCCATTTGGATGAATAATGGCCACAGCGACAGGAATGTAAAAGGTGTACTTGAACTAGATCCTAAATGTAAATGGAAAAGGGAAGAAAATGTGAATTTTAAAGTCTTACATAATGCATGAGTTCCCTTCTTTACTTGAATTAGGCAAGTGGCTGAGGTTTAGAAATTTGTTTTCAATAAGATTTTTGTTCTAGTGTTACTTTATTTTTACTGAAGTATAGTTGACATACAGTATTAGTTTCAGGTATACAACATAGTGGTTCAACATTTATACATATTATGAAATGATGTGTAAGTCTACTAACCATGTGTCACCATACAAAGTTATTACAATACTGTTGACTATGTTCCCTAGGCTGTACATTATATCACCACACCTTATTTATTATATTTCTTGAAGTTTGTAACTCTTAATCTCCTTCCATATTATGTGCATCCCCCAGCCAGTCTCCTCTGGCAATGACCAGTTTTTTCTCTGTATCTATGAGTATGTTTCTGTTTTTTCTTGTCATTGTTCATTTGTTTTGTATTTTTAGATTCCACATACAAGTGAAGTAATATGGTATTTGTCTTTCTCTGCCTGATTTATTTTGCTTAGCACAGTACACTCTAGATCCATCCACATTGTCACAAATGGCAAGATTTCATTCTGTCTTACGTTTGATTAATATTCCATTGTGTGTGCGTGTGTGCATGTGTGTGTGTGTGTGTGTGTGCCATTTCTTCTTTATCCTTTCATCTATTGATGGACACTTAGGTTGTTTCCATATCTTGGCTATTGTAAAAAATGCTGTGATGAACACAGGAGGGCACGTGTGTCTTCAAATTAGTGTTTTCATTTTCTTGAGATAGATACCCAGGAATGGAATTGCTAGATCATGTTGACAGTTCTATTTTTAATTTTTTGAGGAAGCTCCATACCATTTTTCATAGTGGCTACACCAATTTATATTCCCACCAAGAGTATATGAGTGTTCCTAATTCTCCAAGAACTTGCCAAAAAATTATTTGTTGTCTTTTTGACAATTGTCGCTGTAATAGGTGTGAGGTGATATTGCATTGGGTTTTGATTTGCAGTTCCCTATAATTAGTTACATTAAGTATCTTTTCATGTGACAGTTGGCCATCTGTATATCTTTAGAAAAATGTTTAATCATGTCCTCTGCCCATTTTTTAAATTAGATCTCCTTCTTCAGAAAGAAAAACAGAGGCAGAGGAATCAGGCTCCCTGACTTCAGATTATACTACAAAGCTACAGTAATCAAGACACTATGGTAATGGTACAAAAACAGAAATATAGATCAATGGAACAGGATAGAAAGCCCAGAGATAAACCCATGCACATTTGGTCGCATTATATTTGATTAAGGAGGTAAGAATATGCAATGGAAAAAGACAGCCTTTTCAATAAGTGGTGCTAGGAAAACTGGACAGCTACATGTAAAAGAATGGAATTAGAATACTCCTTAACACCATATACAAAAATAAACTCAAAATAGATTAAAGACCTAAATGTAAGGCCAGACACTATAAAGCTATTAGAGGAAAACATAGGCAGAACACTATGACATAAATCACAGCAAGATCCTTTTTGACCCACCTCCTAGAGAAATGGAAATAAAAACAAAAATAAACAAACAGGACCTAATGAAATTTAAAAGCTTTTGCACAGCAAAGGAAACCATAAACAAGACCAAAAGACAACCCTCAGAATGGGAGAAAATATTTACAAATGAAGCAACTGACAAAGGATTAATCTCCAAAGTATACAAGCAGCTCATGCAGCTCAATATCAAAGAAACAAACAACCCAATCCAAAAATGGGCAGAAGACCTAAATAGACATTTCTCCAAAGAATATATACAGATAGTAAAAAAACACATGAAAGGATGCTCAACACTAATCATTAGAGAAATGCAAATCAAAACTACAATGAGATATCATCTCATACTCGTCAGAATGGCCATCATCAAAAAAATCTAGAAACAATAAATGCTGGAGAGGGTGTAGAGAAAAGGGAACCCTCTTGCACTATTGGTGGGGATGTAAATTGATACAGCCACTATGGAGAACAGTACGGAGGTTCCTTAAAAAACTACAAAGAGAACTACCATATGGCCCAGCAATCTCACTACTGGGCATATACCTTGAGAAAACCTTAATTAAAAAAGAGTCATGTACCACAGTGTTCATTGCAGCACTATTTACAATAGCCAGGAGATGGAAGCAACCTAAGTTCCATTGACAGATGAATGGATAAAGGAGATGTGACACATGTATACAATGGAATATTACTCACCCATTAAAAAGAAATGAAGTTGAGTTATTTGTAGTGAGGTGGATGGACCTAGAGTCTGTCATACAGAGTGAAGTAAGTCAGAAAGGGAAAAATACATACCCTATGCTACCACATATATATGAAATCTAAAAGAAAAAAAAATGGTTCTGAAGAAACTAGGGGCAGGACAGGAATAAAGACACAGATGTAGAGAATGGACTTGAGGACATGGAGAGTGGGAAGGGTTAGCTGGGAAGAAGTGAGAGAGTGGCATTTACATATATGCAATACCAAATGTAAAACAGATAGCAACCGGGAAGCAGCCGCATAACACAGGGAGATCGGCTTGGTGCTTTGTGACCACCTAGAGTGGTGGGATAGGGAGGGTAGGAAGGAGATGCAAGAGGGAAGGGATATGGGGATATATGTGTACATATACCTGATTCACTTTGTTATACAGCAGAAACTAACACAACAATGTAAAGCAATTTTACTCCAATAAAGATGTTATAAATAAATAAATAAAATCAGATTTCTTGCTTTTTTGTTATTGAGTTGTATGAGTTCTTTGTATATTTTGGATATTAACCCCATATTGGATATTTCATTTGCAAATATCTTTTCCCACTCAGTAGGCTGCCTTTTCATTTGGTTGATGATTTCTTTTGCTGTGCAAAAGATTTTTACTTTGATGTTGTCTCACTTGCTTATTATTGCTCTTGTTGGTCTTGCCTGAAGAGAGAAGATATCAAAAATGATATTGCTAAGACTAATGTCAAAGAGTTTACTGCCTATGTTTTCTTCTAGTAGTTGTATGGTTTCAGGTCTTTTTTACATGTAAGTCTTTAAACCATTTTTAATTTATTTTTTTTAATATGGTGTAAGAAAGTGGTCCAGTTTCATTCTTTTGTATTTATCTGTCCTGTGTTCTCAATATATACTGAAGAAAAGGTTTTTTCCTCACTTTATATTTTTGCCTACTTTGTCATAAATTAATTGACCTTATAAGAATTGGTTTATTTTTGGGCTCTCTATTCTGTTGCATTGACCTATGTATATGTCTTTTTTGCCAGTACCATACTGTTTTGATGACTGTAATTGTAGTATAGTTTGAAATCAGGGAGTGTGATACCTCCAGCTTTGTTCTTCTTAAGATAACGTTGGCCTTTCAGGATCTTTTGTAGTTCCTTACAAATTTTAGGATTATTTTTTCTAGTACTGTGAAAAAATACAATTGGTATTTTGATAGGGATTGCATCGAATCTTTAGGTTGTGTAGTATGAACTTTTAAACTATATTAATTTTTCCAGTCCATTAGCATGGTATATCTTTCCATTTATTTGTGTCATCTTCAATTTCTTTCATTAATGTCTTATAGTTTTCAGTATACAAGTCTTTCACATCCTTGGTTAAATTTATTCCTAGGTATTTTATTCATTTTCGTGCAATTGTCAATGGAATTTTTTCTTGCTTTCTCTTTCTGAAAAGTCTTTATTTGTGTATAAAATGCAACAGATTTCTTTATATTAATTTTGTGTTCTGCAACTTTATTCATTCTAATACATTTTTTGGAGGAGTCTTTATGGTTTTCTATATATAGTTATCATGTTATCTGCAAATAGTGACAGTTTCATGTCTTCATTTCCAATCTGGATGCTTTTTATCGCTTTTTCTTGTCTTATTGCTCTAGCTAGGACTTCCAATACTATGTTGAATAAAAGTGGTGAGAGTGGTTATCCTTGTCTTGTTCCAGATATTTTTTTCTCCATTGATTATGATGTTAGCTACGGGTTTGCCATATATAGCTTTATTAGGTTAAGGTAAGTTCCCTTCAGACCCACTTTGTTTGGAGTTTTGTCATAAATGCGTGTTCAATTTTATCAAATATTTTTTCTTCTCATATTTAGATGATCACATCATTTTTACCTTTTGTCATAAATGTGGTATATAACATTGACTGATTTGCAGATACTGAACCATCCTTGCATCCCTGGGGAAAATCCCACTTGAATGTTTGTTCCTTTTAATGTATTTTAAATTTAGTTCATAATATTTTGTTGAGGATTTTTGTATCTATGTTCATCAGGGATAATGGCCTGTAATTTTCTTTTATTGTAGTGTCTTTGTTTTGGTTTTGGGTTAACACTGGCCTCATAGAACAGATTTGGGAGTGATCTTTCCTCTTCAAGTTTTAAAAATAATATGAGGAGGACAGGTATTAAATCTTCTTTAGATGTTTCGTATAATTCACTGGTGAGCCAATTGGTATTAGACTTTTGTTAGTTGGAAGTTTTTTTTTGAAATTATTGATTCAATTCCATTTCTAATATTAGATCTGTTCAGATTTTTTATTTCTTCACAATTCAGTCTTAGAAAATTGTATGTTTCTAGGAATTTATCCATTTCTTCTAGGTTGTCCAATTTGTTGGTGTACAATTTTTTGTAGTAATCTCTTATGATCCTTTGTATTTCTGTGGTGTCAGTTAACTTCTCCTCTTTCCTTTCTAATTTTATATATTTGGGCCTTCTCTCTATTCTTCATGCTGAGTCTAGCTAAAGGTTTATCAATTTCATATATCTTTTCAAAGAACCAGCTCTTAGTTTCATTTATCTTCTCTATTTTTTTTCTTTTAGTTTCTATTTCATTTATTACCATTCTGATGTTTATTTTTTCCTCCCTCTAAATTTTGGCTTTGTTTGTCCTTTTACTTGTAAGGTTAGACTGTTTATTTGAGATTTTTCTTGAGGGAGGCCCGTATCACTATGAACTCCTCTCTTAGAACTGCTTTTCCTGCATCCCATAGATTTTGGTAGGTTGTATTTCTGTTTTCATTTGTATAATGTATTTAAAAAATTTTTCTCCTTGATTTCTTTCTTGACATATTGATTGTTTAGCCTCCCTGTGTTTGTGTTTTTTTCCAGTTTTCTTCTTGTAGTTATTTCCAGTTTTAAACAGTTGTGGTCAGACCTAGCATGTGCAATATGTTTTGTGACCTAGCATGTGATCTATCTTGGAGAATGTTCCATATGCACTTGAAAAAATGTGTATTTTACTGCTTTTGGAAGAAATGTTCTATACATATCTATTAAGGTTATCTGGTATAAAGTGTTTAAAGCCAATGTTTCCTTATTGATTTTCTTTTATCTGGATGATCTACTATTATGTTACTGTCTATTTCTCCCTTTATGTCTGTTAATATTTGCTTTATGTATTTAGTTGCTCTTATGTTGGGTGCATAGTTACCTACAAGAGTTTATCCTCTTGTTGGATTGATCCCTTTATCATTATGTAATGCCCTTCTTTGTCTCTTGCTAGTCTTTGTTTCAATGTCTACTTTGTCTTTTTATTTGTGTATCCCTTAACTAGTTACTGTAGTACTCTGATTGATTCTTTTTTTATATATTCTAACTTTTTGTTGAATTTCTCATGGTGCTCATCCATTCTTCTCCCACGTTCCATGAGCATCTTTATGATTTTACCTTGAACTCTTTATCTGGTAGAATGCTTATTTCCATTTCATTTAGTTCTTTTTCTGGAGTTTTATCTTGTTCTTTCATTTTTCAACATAATGAAAAACGTTTCCTCATTTTGCCTAATTCTCTGTTTATTTCTTTGTACTAAGCAGGCTCATTACATTTCCCAATCTTGGAGAAATAGACTTATGTGGGAGATTTCCTATGCAGCCTAGCAGTATACTCCTCTCTGGCTACCAGAACCAAATGCTTCATGTGTTCCCTATGTGGGTTGCTTGCATCTTTTGGTTGTGATGGAGCCAGCTGTTGCAGGGGCACTGGTATGCAGGCCCAGCCCCTGGCCTGACTGGCTACAAGGCCCTGCCTTGTGTGGTTGCTGTGGGCATGATGGTTGCTGTGGGCATTCTGGTGTGGCTGGCTGCACAACTCCTACAGGCATGATGGAGGGCAGAATAGGTCCCTGGCACAGCTGACTGCATGGCCCTGCACTGTGTGATTGCTGTGGGCATGCTGGTCAATGGGGCAGGCCCTTGGTGCAACTTACTGAGAGGCCCAGTGGCATGCAATTGATACAAATACCTTTTTGGGTGGGGCAGGTCCTGTCATTAATAGGCTAGAGGGAAGGTTGCAAAATGGCACACACCAGTGCTGGTATCTGCATGGTAGAATGAGATCACAAAAGTGGCTGTGTCTTACTCTCTGGGAGTTGACTCTGCCAGGCAGATTCCTGCCTCTTCTGGAGTCTCTCCAAGACCAACAAGTGGATCTCTCTCAAAGCCTCTCAATCTGCTGCCTCTGTACTGGGACCTGGAGTGAGAGTTTTTGCATGCCCCCTTTAAGACAGAAATCTAGGTTTTCTATGCTCTCTGGTTCTCCCTAATCTAAGTTCTGATGGTTTTCAAAGCCAGATGTTTTGGAGGTTCATCTGCCCAGTGCAAGACTCCCATGCTGGGGAGACAGATGTGGGGATCAGACTCCTTGCTCCTAAGGGAAGATCTCTGTGGTTGTGATTTTCTTCTTGCTTGTGGGTCTCTGTGCTGGGGCTGTGGGTCCTGACTAGACTCTATCTCTACCCCTCCTACAGTTTTTGTTGTGGCTCCTTCTTCATATCTTTAGTTCAGAAAATCTCCTCGGCTAGAATTCGGGTCATTCTCAGAGATAGTTGCTCTGTAAGTAGCTGTAATTTTGGTGGGCTGTGGGAGGTAGTGAGTTCAGGATCTTCCTACTCCACCACATTGATCCAGACCCTAACCATGCGAGTGTTTTTTACAGCAATATAGTTTAAGTTTAAAGGGAAAATATTTATATGGTAGATCCTTTCTATTTCTCATAATTTTCCCAATCTCAGATTGCATTCTACATTCTAAATTTTATTCTTTTCCTTTTCTAGGTCCATTTTTGGAGCTATACTCACTCTTTCCCTGACTTTATACCATTTAAGATGCATTTTTTTGTGTGTGTGGTAAACAATCCATTGCTTGATTATCAAAAATATGAGTTACTTGAAAAAAATCAGGATGCTGAATTTGATGTACCTTTTAAAATTTGATGTACATTAAAAAAAAATTGAATATCCCCATAGAGGAAAGTTTCTGAACTCTAAGCCACTGATATTTAGATATGTCTAATACACTACAATAGTTTTGTGAATTTATTTGCAAGGTATTTCTAAGGTCGTTTTTTTTTTTTTTAAGATACCTCAATCACAAAAGCATCTTTTGGACTTACATAAAAAATAAAGTTTATAAGGAAAGAAAGCTTTGCAAAATAAGACTACTGCTGTCATCTTGGAATGACAAGTAACAAATACAAACAAAATATTTTATATATTGCACTGTATTCAAATATATTACTTGGTGTCATGCTTCTGCATGTATGTAAACAACTTTAAATTCAAACAAAGAAATATGAAACATTAGGAAATGATGATTTTGAAATTATGATCAGGTGGAATTTTCTAAGCAAATCTTTAAACTTATTTTATTGTTTCATGTATTGACCAAAAATACCTGGGTTCACAGTGATTTATACTATTAAATTATTTAGAATCTTATTATAATAATTATGTGGCATTTAATTGAAACACTTCTTCTAAGTGAGTTTTTGCTGCTTCACATTAACTGGCTCATTTGGAATCCTCCATTTTGTTTCTGTCCATGATATCATGCATAGTGGGAGTAGTCTTGGATTCTGAATTTTAATAAGTTCTGTACAGCTGTTCACTGAACAGTAAGTAGCTGGTGAACAAACATTAGCTAAAGTTCCTTATGAATCAAGTATTAAGCTGCAGTTTTGAATTACAATTTTCTAAATTTTTATCACTGCAAGCATTAAAGCTAGTCAGTTATAGGCCCAAGTATATTTTAAATTAAAACCCCTTTGTAAACTTTTATAATTAATCTTTCATTCAATGACCTTTCTTCAATTAAATCTCTTTCCATGTAACCCAAGCTTTCTGAATACTCAGTGCATTGATATTTCAATAAGATGGATGTTACACAGCTTTCCTCTTTTCACAAAACCTCTATCTCTGGAATTAGAAAAATATAGATACAGTTTTTATAGGGTTGCTATTGATTCCTCTATCACTGTATATATACAGATCAGTAATACACCTATAGATCAATACACAGAAAGGAAAACAATAATAAGAACATTTGCTCTAATATTTAGATGAGAAAAAAATATACTCAAATCTTGCTCCCAATCAACCATCAATTTCTGCATGATATTTATGTTGGCCAAAAATATCACAACACTTATATCTAGAGTTTGTCCTGAAGTATAGATGTGTCCATTGACAGATGAATGGATAAGAAGATGTGATACACACACACACACACACACACACACACACACACACACACTAAATGGAATACTACTCAGCAATAAAAAGATGGAACGTTGCCATTTGTGACAACATGGATGGACCTTGAGGGTATTATGCTAAGTCAAATAAGACATATGGAGAAAGACAAATGTTGTATGATTTCACTCATATGTGGAATATTAAAAAAAATAAATGAACAAATTAAACTAAGGCATAGATATAGAGGAACAGATTAGTGGTTACTAGATGGGAAGGGGGCAGGGGGAGGGCAAAACGAATAAAGTGGGTCAACTGTATGGTGACAGATAGAAACTAAACTTTTGGTGTTGAACACACTGTAGAGAATACAAAAATATAATGTATGCATGAAACATATAATGTTATAAGAAAATTTTACCTCAATTAATTAAAAACATATCTTCATCAAATACCTCAAATATAACTTTTTAAAACAGAGTTTATACTAAATCATAATATTTCCAAAATACACTCATATTCTATTACATTACTAAATCACTAATGGGAAGAATATCCATCCAAAAAAGATACATCATTCACCAAGTCTGGAAATTCACCAAACATATACTTGCAAACAAAATGCACGTATAACAATTATACTAACAAAACATGAATGTATATGCACCTTTTAATGCATTTACGTTTTTCATTCAACAAATATTTAAAAGTCTTCAAGTGATAAGCATTGTATTCAATAGGACCTTTGAGAAAAAATTCAAGATTCATAAAAAAATTTCTCTGAAAAAAAACTGTAACAAGTTGTTAGTTGATTTTAATGATCCAGATCAGTAAGATTACTTTCTCTAATACTTGTTCTTATTTCACTCATTCACTGGTAGAGTCACTCAACCACTTGCTTAAAATCTAATGAGTGCCTACTCTAGAAAGGCATTGTGCTTGATGTCAGAATGTGAAGAGGTACAACACAGCACTCTTATGTTCTGGTGGGGACTTCGGCTATCAAATAATTATAAGCATGATAAACATGATGAAAGGCAGGGCATAGAGTGTACATAGGAGTGAATTTGGTCTGAAAATAAACAGGGGATACATATTATAATGTGAAAAAAGATTATTTCAGGCAAGAGGAAGCAGCACTTGTTTGAATGGGTCTTAAAATAGCACTGAGTAGCATGTTCAAACAACTGAACAAAGGGTAATGTCGCTGGGGAAGAGAAAGCACACTAAGGGATTAGGAAACTTTGTTTGTGCTTAGACTAAGATTTATTGAGTGCCTACTATACTGTTCTAGGTGATATGGATATAGTGGTGAACAAAACAAACATCCAAGCACTCTTAGAACTTACATTGCTTTTGAAGGAAGGGGCCAGAGGCAATAAAAATTAAGTGAATGATCTGTTAGGTACTAAGAGCTTTAAAGAAAAGTTAAATGTGGTGAAATGGATAAAGAATGCCACAGGAGGGAGGAATGTTGCTATTTTATTGGGAAGTGGTGTAATAAAATGATTAAGAATGCTGACTCAAGTCGGAATGCCTAGATGTAACCAAAGTAATGTTACTTAAGATTAAAACTCATGAAATATTTAGAAAGGGCCGAATGCATAGTGTTATTACACCAAAAATGTTGCTACTGTTGTCATCATAATCTTATAATCATCTTCATTATTACTGTTATTTAGGATGGTAAGTGAAGATATCATTGAAAAGGTAGAATGTGAAAAAAGACTGAAAGTAAATGGGGAAGGAAACTATGCAAACATCAGTGGGAAAAGCATTACAAACAGAGGGAAATGGTGTACAAAGATATTGAGGCAGGAGCCTGCTAGGTGAGGCCAAGGAACAAGAAATAGACTAGTAGTACTGGACTGAGGTGGATGAGGGGTAGCACAGAGAAGAGTATTAAAGAGGTAGTGGCAATCTCAATTGACTAGATCCTTAGAACCGCTATAAAGAATTCGGTATTTAGTAAGTGAAAATGGAAATCTCAAACAGTTTTAAGCAGAGGAGTGAGATTATCTTATTTTTGTTAGGATAGCTCTTGTATTTTGTAGAGAGAGTTGGGAGGGCAGAGGCAGATATGGGATGATGGAAATCAATTAGGATGCCTGTACAGAGATCTTGCATCACCACAATAAAGTGAGTATTGCAATAAACAAGTCACAGAAATTTTTAGGTTTTCCAGTGCATATAAAAGTTACGTTTACGCTCTACTGTAGTCTACTAAATGTGGAATATAGCATTATGTCTAAAAAACAACGTACAAACCTTAATTTAAAAATACTTTATTGCTAAAAAATGTTAGCCATCATCTGAGCCTTCAGCAAGTTGTAATTTTTTTGCAACGGTAATATCAAAGATCACCGACTACTGATCACCATAACAAATACGATAATAATGAAAAAGCTTGAAATATTGCGAGAATTACCAAAATGTGACACACAGACTTGAGGTGAGCAAATGCTATTGGAAAATGGCACCACAGACTCTTGATGCAGGGCTGCCAAAACCTTCAGTTTGTAAAGAACACAATAGCTTTGGGACTCAATAATGTGAAGTATAATAAAATGAGGCATGCTTGTATGTGAGGCAAAATGAAAGTGCAGTCAAGAATGGCTCCTAAGGTTTTGGCCTGACAACTAGAAGAACAGAATTGCTATTTATTAAAATTGCTAATTACGTGGGAAGAACAACTTTGGTTGTGTTGGTGGTTGGTGGGTGGGAAGAATCAGGAATTTAGGAATTCAATTCGTTTAATACACATTTAAATGGAGGTGTGAAAGATGGTTTAATGTGAAACTAAAATTCAGAGGAAAGGTTCAAGTTCATTATATACGTTTCAGACTCCTCCTTGCCATATGTAAAAGTTATTTGAAGCCATGAGGATGAGGAAGAGAGGAGAGGAGTTGTGAGAACTGATCCTTGAAGCATTCTAACTTTAAAAGTCTGTGAGACTAGATAATATGGAGTCTGGCAAGTAGAAGGGAGAGGAAGGGCTTTTCTCACAGAGTACTCAAAAATAAAGCCAAAGGGATTCTCAAAACATGAAGGGTTCAAAAATCTTGTTCTCCCCTACTACATAAGCTGTTCTTAAATAGTCCAGAAAATTTCCAAGTCCTCCAGAATATTCCATAGTAGCTATGGATACCCTGTATGAGGGTAAGGGAGGAAGAAGGCATGAAAAAAGCATTCCATACACGTGGAAAGCACTTAACAATGTGGATCTGAAGAGGAGAAGCAATTGTAGATCTATTTTAAGAAGCATTAGAAGATAGATCACATTAAGCCACAAAATGTTTTTTTTTTCTTAACCAGTGCCCGATGCAGTGGGAGTGCTGAGTCCTAATCACTGGACTGACAGGGAATTCCCACAAAAGTCTTATTAAGTATTTTAGGTCAAAATTTTCTGTTCTGCTTATTGGGTAACAAACCACCCTAAATCTTAGTGATTTAGAGCAAAAATATATTAACACCTCTTATGGCTTTGTGGGTTGACTGATCTCAGCTGAGTAGGTTTTGTTTGGGGTCTTTCGTGCCCTTTTAGACAGATGTCAGCTGGAGCTGCAGTTCTCTGAAGACTCAGCTGGGTTGGACATTTAACTTACATGTTTGACAATTGATGCTGGCTTTTAGCTCAATGTTGAACTGGGGGCATAGACCAGAATTTCTACACTTGGCCATTCTTTGGGATTTGGGATTCTCACAGCATGGCAACTGAGTTCCGAAAAGATCATCTCAAGAGGGAAAGTCCCAAGAACAAGAGTTTTAAAAGACTCAGGTAGAAGCCGTAGGCTTCTCATGACTTTGATGTTAAACATCACCACTTCCACAGCATCCTATTGGTCAAAAGCAATTTACGGGGCAAATCCAGATTCAAGCGTAAGGAAATATACATGAACACGAACCTGGATATTGGGACATGTGTCTCATTGGGAGGCCATTTTTGGAGACTAGCTAACACTCTCAACTTAGTATAACTAAAAACATACTATAGTTAAAATAATAAACTAAAAACATTTTAATTTTATTCTTTTGGTTCATAAATACTGTTTCTCTAATATGAAAATAATATAGAACATGTTTACTATAGAGAATTTTTTAAATGTTGATAAGGAAAAAGAAAATACAAGAACCCACCACTTCATCACTTGTGTATAACTCACACATAATAGGTGGTTAAAAAAATACTTTTTTAAATTTATTTGCTCAATTAATGAATTGGCAAATAAATTAATTAACACTGGCATTTTTGTATGTAACTTTGAAATCAAGGATGACAGTATTTAGAATTTTAATCTTCTTTTGCTAAAATTATGCTATAAATATATTTTCATTTTATTAAATATTCTACTACACAATCATTTAAATGATATTAAAGTATTTTATTATACGGAATAGCCCTAATTACTAATTTCCTATAGCCACTGAAAAAATTTACTATTTTTTTTTAAAGGAAACTAACATCTTAGTAGTTAAAGCTCTACTGCTTATGATTAATTTCTATTAGAAACAGAAGCGAGACAACTTTAAGATTTTTTATATGCACTGTGAATTTCCCTCTAAAAAGACTAAAGTAATTCACACTGCCATTAGCACTTTTTGGGAGTTTTCATTTCCCCACACCGAGCCATCAAAAACTCTTCCAACATGGAAAATAGGAGTTTTTTTTTTTTTTTTGTCCATTTGACTGGATTTTCTTTTTTTTTTTTCCATTTGTCAGTCAGTTACTAGTAAAATTGAATATATTTTTATCTGCTTAGAGACCATTTGTAGTTCTTTTGTGATTTTTGTTTTCTTCAGGGCCTTTATTATTTTTTCCATCAAAATGTGCATTTATAAGAAAGGGGTTTTTTTTGGATTACATTATATATTCTTAAAATGTCATGAGAAAATGGATAGAATAAAACTAATATCCTAGATATTAGAGTCTGGATTACATTTGTCAGTGACCAGCACATAAGAATATTCAGAATGTTCAGAAATAGAAGTAGAGAATAAGTATTGTCAGTTTGATTGTGGACCAATTCTTTTTTTCCCGCTTTATCATGTGTTTATTTTATGTTGTAATTACTATCACCACAACTTTGTTTCTCAAAATAATTCTATAAGGGGTAGAGAAGTAATTCATCTCCCTGATTCCATTACTGTCTGCTAAATTTTAGATAGGAAAAGTTACATACCCCCATATATAATTAAGGGGTTAGACAGCAGCTCAGAAGTATACACTGATTTAATGGAAAGAAAGAGATTGTTCCCAAATAATTTTAATAAACAATCAATCAATAAATAACCACTATCTACACCACTGCCAAACAGAGAATAAAATAAAACTTTTGATTTTCTAAAATTTGTGCTGTGTGCTCCATGCCAAACACAGCTTAGGCACTAAATTATGAAACTGACATGCTGCCCAGTGCGCTAAGAAGGCTTTTAGACACTAAATTAAACAGCTACATAAAATATAGCTAAAGTTCCTTTAGAGCCATTTTCACTCTGCTTGTAACCAATAGTTATCACTAGTGAGAGACATTACAATTATCATTTAAAAAATCTAATACAATAATCTAACTAAAAACCATATTATCTAACTAAATAAATTTTCACATTCCATCAAGTCAATTCTGCCATCAGCAGCAAAAGAATACAATATAATTATCATCTCCTAGGAAAGTGTTGCTGTCATGTCTGTGAATATAGTTCTTTAAAAACACTAAGATAAATGGATCTTTTATTTGCTGTATGGTTTTATATTTTTTGTGGTCTTATGAAATATTCTCAAATTTTTCTAATATCCTACATGTTGAAAGCCACTTTCATGCCACCTCATAAAACATGAGAAATAATTTCTGTTATCAGAACCTACAATTTGTGCACATAAACACTTTGTTATATACTATCTAAGGAGAAAATCTAATCACAATATTAAGTATACCATTATATTTTATACTTTAGGAGTGGTTAAGAGATCAAAGTAGGCAACATAGCAGTGAAGAAACCAGAAGCCACATTGGTCAGACCAGAATGGGCAGCATACTCACTATTTCATATCACCTCAGGTTCTAGCACTTGCCTTGATTCTGAAATTTGGCTAACAAAGCCACAGTAACAATTCCTTGCTCTCCCAAGATGGTCTGTTCAAAAAAACAACAGTTTACACAGATCCTCAGAAGACTCCCTTCAAAAACAAATGATCAGTTATGCTTGTTACAGAGCTGTGGACAGCTTGGAAACACACTCCTATTTATTCATTCTCCCCTTTTCACAGTCTCTTTCTTCTTTTTCCTTATTTTTCACTTCTGGGGGGTGTGCTTTCACATAAGGCATTTGCACACAGGCTGTCACCAAACTGAATCTTCTAGGGACTCCAGCCTAGAATGGTTTTCTAGTTACTATATGCTAAGAACAAACCCAGGAGAGGGATTCCAAGCTAAAGGCGGTTGAAGGGATCCAAAAATACAAAATGGGTTGAACAGGCACTTAAAGTGAAAGTTAGAAAAGGAAAGGACTATCACATACAGAAATGTGGACAAGTGAAAAAATAAATAAATAAAACTAGTCTTTGGAACAACAAAAATAACAACAAAATCTTTGAAACTTTTGGAATCACATTAAAATAACTAGGTGCAAAAAAACATTTTGCACTTTCTAGTACTGTTCCATCTTGGTTTTATTCCTACTTATTCTAACATTAGAATGGCTTTTAGAACTACAACAGATTTCTGGCCAATTTATTACAGTTTGTTGGTTTGCAAATTGGTTCCCATATGCAGAGGGCAAGGAGAGACTGAAGAAAGAGGCATATCACTCTAGATTTGTAGGTGGCAGTTAACAAGCAAGTTAATTTACATATGAGACTTGTCTTGGGCAGCTGCAATATGAGTAGATCTCTGCACTCACCTGCCAGAATCTTAAAAGTTTATACAGAGGCCTTAACTGGGTTCAGTCACATATTCAGTCCAGATGATCTCAACAACACCTTGCTCTCTCAATGTTTCATCCTTGAAAATATCTCACACTGTGGGAACAGTGGGCAGAATGTATATTCCAAGGACAGGGGGAGGGATGAGCAGACTCCAATTGCCTGTGTCCAGCCCCTGGGTCAACCAGCTGTCATGTCCTCTCAATGATCCCTCCAACATTCTCCCTCATGACTGGCTCTTACAAATGTATATGCCCCCCTCTTCAGCAATGTACCCTGAATGGTCAGCAAGGGTTTCATAGCATGGAGGTGGTTCATTTGGCAGCTATATAGCTGCACTGAAGGCAGATACCATAGAGACAATATAGGCACACACAAGAAAAAAACACAGATTAAGATAATGATTCCCAAACTAAGTAACCGTTTTTTTTTTCCCACCAAGAACCCTGTGATCCAGACCACTGATTTATTAAATCCACTAGGTTGGAGGTTGGATCACAAAGGTGTTATTTGTATTCTCATGTGATTTAATAAAGATGCAGGCTCATTAGGTAAGAACATATAACATTCCGTTTGGATAAAGGCACAGGTGCCTCCTTATGAGTAGTAATATGGTCCAAGGTCATCCTCTTTTGTAGGACTTTTCTCATTAGAGACATTTCGGTGTTCAGGAAAGACAGGCTTTGTCAGCTATCATTTAAGGCTTGATGGGTGCATTCAGTAAGGACTTCTCTGTGAGCTAATATGTCCTCCAGGCCAATGGAGGGAACAAAGATGGTGGCCAAATGATTGTACAGTGGAAAATAGAATGTGCCCTCTGGCCTTGAGAGGGAGTTGGCCATTTTGGGAACTTGGCATGATTGTGTATACCATACATGTTGTCTTGGGAAGGCAGCACTGGTGTGAGGAAATGAACTAGGGGCAGGATATACCAGAACAGGAGCCCCCATTCTCTCTCCTCTTTCAATGGTGCATGCTCCATTCTAGGTATAACACATTTCAGTAGGCCTGACTTGCAGCAGGACGATGGGATACCAGTGGAGATTGAGTAGTTCTCCCTTGCCCAGCGATGTGAAGTAACTCACGCATTTGGGTGGGACATTCCATTGCAAATTCCAGGGGATAACGCCTTTCCCAGACATGATGGGGCTTGGTGTTCTCAACAGCATAGCACTTTGATCTATGGTGAGAATTGGGGCAATGGCTGTTTCCTGCCACCTCCATACCTTTACAGTATTGGATGTCTTAGCAGGGGCCCTCGGTCTTGGCATATGGGGCAACAGGCCCTAATGGTCAATCATTCAAATGTATTAAAGCCTGGAACAGTACTTGAGTCCACCCAGCCAAGGTGATTTTACCTATTAGTAATTTAATTTGCTGCCTTAATATTTCATTTTTCCTTTCTACCAACCCTGTTGCTTGTGGGTTATAAGGCAGATGGAACCTCCATTCAATGTCATGTTCTTTTGTCCATTCTTGAACATCATGACCTTTGAAATGTGACCCACAGTCACTGCCTATGTGATGAAGAGGGTATCCATAGTTGGTTCTCAGCCTTTCTGAATCCCTCAGGGTGGCAGCCTGGTTTGTGTGGTGACAGGGGAAAGCTTGGGTCATGCCAGCCACAGTGTCCACACAAATGAAAGCATATCTAGAAGGCTTACTTGGTGGAGGGGACCAATATAATCATTTTGTCAATCCCTCACTGGTTGGGAACTCTGGAGAATGGCCCCAGACTTCTTTGACAGTTGTCTTGGACATTGTTTAGAACATATAGGATATGCTGCTGATGCATTAACAAAGTTGTATTTCAAGAGCAATCTGGCATCTTTGGCAATACGCCATCCTACTAGAGCGCTATGGTGTTCACTTTTTGTATGTACTCAATCTGCCATATCTCCTAAAGGGTCAGTTATTAGGGCTCATACCTGAGCTAAGGAATATTAAGCTTCCTGATTGCCAGCGTTGTCAGCTCCTCATGAGCTGTGAAAGACAGTGAGGACCCTCTCAGGTTCTTGCAGGTGAACCCAAATGTCTTTCCACATATCATGATCCCACAAGGGTTTATTCATGATCATCTATTCCTTGGCTTCCCACTATCCAAGACATAGGGTTAATTCCTTTAGAACAGCCCAATTGTCAGTGCAAAGTGTTAATGTTCAGGGCTCATGAGTGATTACCCACTGGCTATTGTACTTTGTTCCTGTTTCCATCCAGATTGTATCAATATTGGGCTGAATAGTGACTGCAGTCCCTGTGGGCAAGTTACCCATATTAGACCCATCTGTATACCAGGCACTGGTGGGAATTTACCTCATTCCCTCTCTATAGGCCATGGGGCTGCCATAGGAATAGGGGTAAGAGCATTTGGAGTATCCATATACTCTACAGGGCCTAGTAGCACCCACATTTCTAGAGACGGTGTGCTGGAGGACAGGGTGTTCCTCTGCTGCAAATAAGCACATCACTTAGTTAAAGTGGGAGTCCGAGCCATGGCAGAGATATGTCAATGGAAGATCTTCTCAACCCAGCTTTTGATAAGAAAGGGAAGTTCTTACCATGAAATGCTGTTCCTTCCTGAGAGGCTCCACTTGGAGAAGCACTGTGTACACTGCTAGAAGCTGTTGCTCTATGGGGATATATTGGGTTTCTATCTCCTTCTAGAGCTGGGACCAAAATCCTAGTGGTACTCTCTCCTCTGTTGTCTTTGCTGTAGTGTCCAATGCATACCTTCTGGAGTCACAGATACATCTAACTCAAATGGTAGCCCTGCTTGGAAGATGCCCAGAGCTTTAATCTGCTTCACTAGTATTTTTGCCTTCTCAGAGGTGGCTTGCTGCACTGATCCCCAATCTGACATGTGATTTTTCTTTACCACACAGTATAAAAGATGGAAGCACTGTGCCAGGTGGGGAATAAAAGTCCTCTAAAATCCCCAAATCCCTACAAATGCCTGCATCTCTTTCATGTTCTTAGAGGTTAGATAGGCTTGCATCTTGTCAGTTACAGTTTCTGAGACAAAGTTCAGTATACATGAAAGAGTTATAAATAATACATGGAGAGGACTCAGAATAATAATTAAATACATGTAGCACAAACTCTAAAAGTGAGTAGAAGACAGTAGCATCATTGTGGATTGGTCTACTAAACAAACATTCATGGAAGATTGGATTAGAAAATGGTGAAATTTTGAATGATGGAAAAATAAAAACTTATTTATGAACATCAGCTACATATCTAGCACTGTGCTAATCATTTCACATTTATTACCTGATTCTTAGGCCTGCCAATTTAGAAATTAATAAAACAGACTCAGTGAGTTTAAGAAATAAAACAAGGTTCACAGAGCAAATAAGGGACAGAATTGTGAATTCAGAGTATAAAGGTATAATAGTTCTAAAATACCAATGGGAGTGAAAACAAATGTTTATTATAAAGTGGCAGAGGTCTCAACTTATGGCTTCATTTTAGATTGTGACAGCTCTGACTGATAATCAGAACCAATACTCTTTGATCTTAGTGATAATATATTGTTATTTGTTTAATAAAAAATCCATTTTCTGACAAGTCTCAGTCTCCTTCCTGCTTATGCTTCCATTGAATTGTAACTGATGTCTCTAAATATTTTATTTTCTTTCAAATAATCTTCTAGTTCCTTCTGAGATAGGAAAAAGCAATAAAGACACTTGAAGCTGAAAAATACAACCTTCAAAAATCATACATAATTTATCCTCCAACTATAAATTATAATATAACATGCTTAATAACACAGGAAAAATAAAAATATCTAAAGTCCTCCTTATGTAGGGTAGATCAACATTACTATAAGGTTACATTATTTTCCATTATGTCAAAGGGTATCACACTGGTCTTCAGTAAAGATTCATTTTCTTGCTGTTTAATAATACTCAGCTACTAGTAATCCAATAAAAAAACAAATCAGCAGGGCTATTTGATGTCACATATAACTCCAAGAGAGACTGTTTCAATGAGTCTACAGCCTACATCTCTAAGTAATAAGAATGTTTCATCGTATTATTCAGTACCTTGCAGAGGCCCATTAAATGTTTACTGAAAGGAATTTAATTGGGAGCAAAGCCAAAAGTCTGTTGGTAAACGTGAATATGTAGATGTTGTATTAATTTCTACATAATTTATCTCTGCACTCTCCCCTCTCCTTCATATTTATAGCAACAAAGATGAAATTATTAACGTATACATCTGTGATAAGCAATGCAAAAGATGCTAAAATGAGAAATTACAGGAGTGGTGATGATAATATATATAATTATTTCATTAAACCTTAATATATAGCTCTTATATTAATAGACATAGAACATAAAGCTCTTACATACATACAAAGAATATATTTCCTATATAATCTAGTCCAACTTCACATTCATATATTCATTTATCCATATGTTTATTTACTAACTAATTTATATATTTTTTCATACTTGGTTTCATTTAAAATCCCTAACGGTTATTTTCTTTGATGAAAATAATAGTACTTGCCTTCTAAGATTTTCATAAATATTCAACAAAATAATCAATGCTAAGTATACAAGATATTTTCTGATAAATTGTATACACTAATATTATTATTACTAAATTAAATATATTTATTGAGAGTCTGGTATGGATAAGGCTCTGTGATGAAAAGAATGAGTAAATTATATGAAAAACTCTCTTGTTATATCTCAGTAAAGAAATTAAGAAATATACCCATATAATATTCAGAAAAGAATGTGATGTTAGATTCCAGAAGAAAAAGTTTTATGAGACGGCAGAGATTTCCAAAGACAAAAGTCTTTCTTTCTACAGTATTCAGGACAATGCTTTAAAAATTCCTTTTGGCAGTTTATTCACTGACTTACTAGGCAGCCTATTCTATTTCTGGAGAAGTTTAAGTATTAAAAATTATGTTACATTATTCCATGTGGAAACTGACTTTGGTACTTTTCTAAATATTTTCCATTTTATTCCTAATCTCTATCAGGTGAATTTTAAGCAGATGCAAATCAAATCAGAAAAATGGAAAATAATTTTCTTCAATTTTTTTTTTTTTTTTTTTGCGGTACGCCGGCCTCTCACTGCTGTGGCCTCTCCCGCTGCGGAGCACAGGCTCCGGAAGCGCAGGCCCAGAGGCCATGGCACACGGGCCCAGCCGCTCTGCGGCACATGGGATCCTCCCGGACTGGGGCACGAACCCGCGTCCCCCCCATCGGCAGGCTGACCCTCAACCACTGCGCCACAAGGGAAGCCCTTCAGTTTTTTTTTTAACACAAAAACTAGTAAATGATAACTGAATCATTCTATATGGAATGCTCTTGTTTTATTTCTACTGACTTCTAAATAAAATAGCCAAGCCAAAAGAATAAATAACTGGCTGACCTGGCCACATGTTCCCTATATATTATTAAACTACACTATATTTCTTTTGGGAGGAAATTACCCCGCTATTCCCTTTACTTTTTTATATCAATAGATGTCTGAATTTCACTTAGGCCACAGGAGAGTGCTGAAGGAATAAAATTTTACAAAGCTGAGTTCAACTAATGAGAGATAAGGGAGCTCAGAGAGGCTTGAGTTTTGCCATGAACTCTGGTTTTCATTATAGCATTTGGGGAAGCAGGATATATCAAGGAGGGGGATTAAATGGCATGGGAAAGGGTGAATATGATTAGATTTTACGTTTGAAGAGGTGTATTGGAAAATATGCTGTCAAAATCTGACACGTACCTTCAGGTTTTCAGTTACAGGCAATATTATTTCCATAAATAAGGCTCTTTTTAAAAGTATTTATTCACTTTGTATTTTTCAATTTGAGCAAAATAATTGAGCTTCTTGTTGACATTATTTGTTACTAGAAATGAGAGATACGTGATATTTGCCTTAGAATGCTCATTCTCATATTCTGCTCTTGTGATGTCACATTTTACCTGTCTACAGCATCAAGAGATGTGCACATGTCAAACTGCCTCTAGCTAGCAAATACATTTCTGGGAGACATAATGTTTTAAACAGGAAACATAGGCACATGTCTACAAGCCAATCTGTTGACAACTAATAAAGTATTCATACTATACCTCCAGTAGAAGAAGTTGAAAAGAAAGCCCTTACTAGTAAAACTCCTCTGCATGTATTAAAAAACTAATAATCAGAAAAAACAAAACAAAACAAAAAAAACAGTCCTTGCTTTTATAAAAGAAAGTTTAACAAATATTTGGACTAAATACAAATGAATTGTCAAAACTATAAAATGCAAATTTCTATCTCTTTTTGGTCAGTGAATGAATGTCTTAATACATATATAACACATATTAATACTATTTCTGTTATAGGATTATACTGGTATTAATAGAAAATGATTTACAATTCCAGACACTTTTATTTTCTATATTTCCTTAATTGTTGGCTATGCCTCTGAAACTCCAACCCAAAAAAACAAAGTAAAAAGGAAAAGAAAAATAGGAGCTATTAAAGATAATTTTTTTACAGTGACAGAAAGGAATAACAATACCTTAGTTACATGCAGAATATAACTTCATTTAAAACTTTTTGTTTAACAAATTATCTTTGTTTGGAAATAAGTAAAAAGTGCTCTATTTCTCTCAGTAGCTTATATTAACTCCATCTGTGCTTTACAGAAAACCTTTAGAGTAATGATTCCCAACCAGTGGCCTGTCCCTCTGTGGCACATATGTATACACTTATACATATATTCATTTAATTAAATAACTGATTACTTAAATCACCATAAGACAATTTAGTGATTTTTTGTGTGTGCTTATTGAACAAACACCTTCAGCCAGTATATGTAACCTTATTTCTATATGCATTCTGGGACTCTTCATATTTAAAACTTTTAAGCACTAATGATATTAAATGTTATTTGAAATAGAGACGTTTTATAAACAATATTGTGAAGCGTGAATGAGATTTGCCTACAGAGATAGATATATACATATATATATATATATAAGTTTAAAGAGCCTTGGATGTTAAATGTAATATTTAGTTATCACATTTTCTGAGTAACTGAACATTTAAAATATTATGCCAACAGATTTCCATTTCTGGCCAAGATGGAATAAAAATGACTAGATTTTCTCTACATACTAAAATAAACCGATATCAGATAGAATATATAAAACACTTTTTTGGGGCTTCCCTTGCGGCGCAGTGGTTGAGAGTCCGCCTGCCGATGCAGGGGACACGGGTTCGTGCCCCGGTCCGCGAAGATCCCACATGTCGCGGAGCGGCTGGGCCCGTGAGCCATGGCTGCTGAGACTGCGCGTCCGGAGCCTGTGCTCCGCGACGGGAGAGGCCACAGCAGTGAGAGGCCCGCATACCGCAAAAAAAAAAAACAAAAAAAAACAAAAAACACTTTTTTGTAAGACTCCAGATATCAGAAAATGAAGTTTAGTGATCCCCGAGAGATAGTAAACAAATGTTGTGAGCTCCATTTTATTCCAAATTACTGCAGAGAAAACTTCACAATACATGAGGCATTTGGTAGAGTATACAGAGGGTAAATTCAGTCATGAGGAGTAATTAGCCTTAAACTGAGCACAGCTCTGGGCATTCTTAAAAATTCTTAGAAGCCAAATTTGAAAGGGCAAAACTATTTTCAAGTTATTTCAAGTTATTCTGAGTCCCAGAAGAAAGCTCAAAAGTATTTATAGAAATTCAAAAATATCCAACAGCCAACAAAGAACATGCACAGTTACCAAGCATGCCAAGAGTAAGAAAAAGCCACCCTAGAACTAATACACGTGCTAGAGTAAGCAAACATTATAAGAATTATAATAATTGTATTCTATCTGTTTAAAAACTTAGGGAAAATCATAGAAGCTATTTTGTAAATACCCAAAGTAAACAGAATATAGAAACGTATAAAGGTCCGAGCAGAAATAAATGAAATAGATGAAAATAAAACGAATATAGAAACCCAGTGAAATGCAAAGTTGTGTCTTTCGGTAGATCATTAAATTAATAAACTCCTAGTCAAACTGATGATGAAAAAGAGAGACTTCACTAGAGATTCTACAGATATTAAAGTGATAATAAGAACCCATCATGAAAAACCATATGCTAATAAGTTTGACAGCTTAGATGAAATGACGAATTCTTCCTCAAAAACAAAAGCTCATTCAGAAACAGCCTATAAGTATCTTTTTATCTGTTACAGAAATTGCATTTGTAATAAAAAACCTTCCAACAATAAAAACAAAAGGCAAGCCCAAAAGGGTTCACTGGTAATTTTACCAATTTAAGGAGGAAATAATATCAATTTGGCATGAACTCTTACAGAAAACTGAAAAGGAGATAAGACTTTCTAACTATTTTTACTAAGCTAGAGTTATCCTGATACCAAAAGCAGTCAGACAGTATACAAAAACTACAGCGAAGAGAAACGTCTTCAACTCAGTAAAGAGTCTATATGAAAACCCTACATGTAACATCTTAATAGTGAAAGACCAAATGCGTTCTACCTAACGTCAGTAACAAAATTATCTATTTGCAGTACTTCTATTTAACATTGTACTAGAGCTCCTAGCCAATGCAATAAGGTAATAGAAAGAAAAATAAAGAGAGAGAGTAAGAGAAAGAAAGATATCAAGACTGAAACAGAAGTAAAACTCTTTATTTGCAGACAACATGATCATCTCTGTAGAAAATCTGATGGAATCTTTAAAAAAAAAAGTAAACTATGACAGCTAAGTAAGTTTAACGAGGCCCCAAGAGAGAAGATCGATACAAAAAGTTAGTTACATTTGCACTTACTAACAACATCAGAAAAAGTAATCAGAAAATAAAATTTAAAAATACTATTTAAAATAGCACCAGAAATATGAAATATCTAGGGAAAAAAGAAAAATGTAAAATATTTATACAATAACTACTAGAAAATATTGCTGAAAAATGTACCTAAGGGGAGATATACCTTAGTCATAAGTTAGAAGACCCAATATCATTAAGATGCAAATTCTCTCCAAATAGATCTATAAATTTAATGAAGTTCCAGTCTAAAATTGAGCAGGCTTTCTTCTGTAGAAATTGAAAACTGTTCCAGAAAATCATATGGAAATATGAAAAACAATTTTGGAAAATCAAAATAAACCTATTTTAAGGTTTTATAAACATATTGGAATCAAGACTGTGTAGTGTTGTCATTAAGATACACAATTATATTAAGAGAATTGTATAAAGAGTTCAGGAATAGGTTTGGCATATATAAGCAACTTATTTTTGACAAAGGTGCAAAGGCAATTCAATGGAGAAATGACAGTCTTTTCAATGGTATAGAAACAACTGGATATGCAAAAAAAAAGAGTTACATACATTGTACCATACACAAATATATTAAAAGGTTCACAGACCTTAGTATAAAATTGAGAACTATAAAAATTTTAGAGTAAATATGGGAGAACATTTGGGATGTTGAGTTAACTACGAATTTTAAAATATGATAACAAAGTATAATCTGTAATAGAAAAAATATTTTAACTTTGGCTTCATCAAATTAAAAACATCTGCTCTTCCAAAGAAAATATCAGAATAATGAAAAGAGGAGCCACTGGGAGAAATATATGCTAATAAAAGACTGTTACGTAGACTATATAAAAAATCCTCAAAACTCAATAATCAGGAAAGAAACAACCTAATTTTTTTAAATGGGTAAAAGATTTGAACAGACATTTCAACAGCAACAACAAAAATATAGCTAGATTAGATAGATAGATAGTTAGATGACATATAGACATCAAATGATCTCAGGAAAAGATAACCAACACAATTAGTTATTTGTTAAACGAAAATTATAACTACAGTGAGACTCCACTATGTACCTCTTATGCTAAAATAATAAATATATGCATATGTACATACATACATGCATATATAAGGACTGGCCTGGCAACATGTTAATGAGGATACAGAAGAACTAGAATTGTTCTACATTCATGTTAAGGATACAAAATGGCACAATTACTTCGGAAAACAGTTTCTTAAATAAATACACCTGAAAAGCATACAACTAACATGAAATCTAACCATTCCTCTCCTAGCTTTTACCCAATATAAATAAGAGCATATGTTCATAGAGAAGACTTGTGGATGACTGTTCACATAAAGCTTACTTATAACATCCAAAAGACTGATAACAACCTAAAAGTCAACAAGTGAATGAATAAAAAAACTGGTATATCCATATGATGTTATACTACTCAGCAATAAAAAAAATAATGAACTACAAGCTACAAAGTGGAAGAATCTTAATATATAATCATTTCAAGTAAAAGAAGCCAGAAATAAAGTGTGCAATTTTATTTATGTAAAATTCTGGAAGATTCTTAATAATCTTCAGTGTCAGAAAGCAGATCAGTGTTTGCCTGCATATGGGAGAGCGGGAGAGAGAGATGATACAGGGGCAGAAAGAAATTTGGTAGTGATAAATATGTTCATTTTCTTACTTGTAGTCCTGGTTTCATTGTTATAGACCAATGTCAAGACTTATCAAATTGTACAATTTAAAGAGGTGCAACTTATTATATATGACACATTCCTCAATAAAGTTGTTAAAATTTATTACTACAAATTATTTCAACTAAATACATAACCATGGACTTCAGCACAGTTTTGAGATTATAAACTATTCCAGATTCATAAGTTCTTTATATATATATATTTATATAAGACAAAGAAACTTGTCATTTTGAAGTTTACATATTCTCTATAAAAAGTTCTAGGACTTTGGAACTATATACTATAAGGTAACTGAGACAGTAGGAGTGGCGTAGCAAAGTCAGTTATCCTGTAAGCATGTCCCTTCTCTAGATGATAACCTAAATTAGAAATTTCATGTTCTAGTTTAACTTTAGGAAAGAATAGAAGAGCAAGTGTTAAGATGTTTGTTTGCATGTTTTTATACTTTAATAAATCTAGTGATGAAATATATTTGCTTACATGTGATATTCTATGATTTGCCAGCTACATCTCTTCATTTCAGACTATATGGAGATTTACATATTACTCTTAAAATAAGGAAATGTCATACATTTTATACATGAGAGCTTTGCCTAAGTTCCAACTATAAAACGGCATTGAAAGGGAACAGAGTATTTTCAGTTGGGTTCCCCAGAAACAGACTCTGAGACAAATATTTGAGGCAATTCCAGAAAGCATCAGTAGAGTAGTGGGGAAAGAAGAAAGATAAGAAAGCCAATATAGGATATTAATGAGTGAGATACAACTTGCAGCAGCTAGGGCTCAGTCCCACTGGGAACATCTGGCAGACTATATATAACATACCCCACATGAGTTAGAAATGATCCCAAACAGAGGGGCCAGGAAGTTGGTGTATATATTTGCCAACTCTCATTCATCATTGGAAGAAAGCAACTCCAGGGTGTGTTCTGTCTGGCACCTGTACTTCCACATCTTCCATGTGAGGGGCAGAGTGCACACCTGCTGTCAGAGGAGGCCCTCACACAGTCCAGTACACAGTTACGGTGAATGTCAAGGGAATATGGGTGAGGTATGGACAGTGCCTGCTTCCAAAGGCAATAAAAACCATATTCTGTATTCCTTAAGAGCTTACTAAATGTTACTGATACAAATAAAGATTCAGAAAAAAAAATAATGATAAAAGCAACAGAAGCAATGTTTCTGTAATTGTGCATGATGATAGTTAATATCAAGTTAAACAAACTCTAGTCTTAATCCAAAGCACCAGGACTTTGGAATTATAAATTAGAGGGTACCTGTGCTGTAGATGAAATCAGTAGTGGCAACCAGAGTTATCCAGCTAGGCTCTCTCATGAGCGCTGGTATGAAATTACATGCCTTTGCAGATATAATACTATAAAAACTGTACAGTTGTGAAAGGACAAATAGAGAAAGGTTATTAGCTGAGGTTTTACAGATTACAGGTGACCACTGAACAATACGGGTTTCAATTTTGCAGGTACACTTACAGGCAGATTTTTTTCAATAAATACTGCAGTACTATACTATCTGCAGCTGGTTGAATTGAGGTGGCAGAACCATTGAATGGAGGGTTGACTATAAAGTTATACATAGATTTTCAACTGTGCAAGGAAGGGCTGGGTGCCCCTAACCCCCCTGATTGTTCAGGGGTCAATTGCATAGTACAATAGTGATAAAGAGGTTACCTCATATAAAGGGGGATTATTATAAAGCTACATGGAAAAAAGAGAACCCAAGAAAGAGTCTCACCCTGAAACTTCAGTCAGTACCCTTTGCCATACAGGATGCAGCAGCAGTTCTGGAGCACCAATATCAGCCTTAGTGACCAGTGACCTAGCCAGCTTGTCTTTCTAGTTCGAAGACAGCTTAGAAACAGTTGTCTTTGCTAGGGTGCAGATTCCTGGTCTAATATGTTATATCACGGTGGCAGTCAGGTGATAAAAAACCTGACCACTGTGGAAAGTATCCTGTTTCTGGTCACATTCTTCAGAAGGGAGATTGAGTGTGCCAGGCACTTAGCCACTACTCTGGAAATCTATCAGGAAAGGGAGAGCAAATGATTAGTTGTCCACTAAACTTCTCTCAAAGAATAAATATGATTCCTAGAATGGGGTAATGGGTTTATGTGTGAAACAATTAGCTAGTGTTTATTATATTAGTTAGTTTCTTAAGAGAGAAAGACTCTAAGCAGATATGACACAGACAGAGTAACGTTGATAGTAATATGGCAAATTAGATGAGAATGTGACACATGAACCAGAGACAAGTCCAAGCAAAGATGTTCCTGAATTATTGGTGGATATACCTGAAAACCAATGTATATGTTCTCATAACGACAACTGATGCCTTTTTGGCCTTTTTAGAATGTTCACAATTTTGCTTAAGGCAAGCCCTAACAGCCAGTAACATAAATTGCTCTTTATTTATTCAATATTCAGGACATCACTTTCATTCTTTAAAAATTAAAATAATAGGGCAATGTTACCAAAAAATACTCTGTCATGCAAATTAATGATACTGGTCTGAGTAAGCAGTTTCTAAAGTAGTTCCAGATTTGGTTGCGATCTATGTAGGAAAAACAAATGAAGTTTTATTCACATTATCATTATTAGTAATTTAACTAATTAACATAATTGAAAAATGACCATGCATCAACTCATCATAATAAATGCATTTTAAACACCTTGAGTTGGCATGACACCTATGATTAAGTTGCATAATAAAGCTTCAAGTAGAAGCCATGGCAAAAACTTTTTTTTTTCAGAGATGTGGCTTCAGCTACAAGGTGAGTCAAATTTGAGGGAATTTTTAATTATTAATATTTCTGGGAAATGTATAAACTCCCTTCCCTTTTGCCCTCAATAATGACAGCTCCTACAGCAATGTATTTTCTATTACTCTTATTACTTTATCTGTTAGTAGTTTGTTAAAAAAACTGACAGTGCCAAAGCTAGTAATGAAGTTGACTGGTAAATCATAATGCTGTACATCTTACTGACATAGAACATGGATGTCTTAACAATTGGCTTTAGATGAGTGCAAGAGAGTGAAGAGATTTCACAGAAGATAATCTTGCATATCATGTTGAAAGCTGAAAAAAATACAAATATTTCAAATAAAAAATATATATTGAGCATTCCCTCTCCTGGTCTTGTGCCAGGAACTGTGGGTAACACAAAGAAGAATAAAGTCCTGATTACTTAGAGATTACAATCAATGAAAAGTTAAGTAACTTCCAATAATAATTCAAGATAACAAAAGAAAATTTGACATGTTAGCCCATGATTAAAGTAACCTATGTAGATGATAATTGCATTAAGTGCTCTGGACATGATGATTTCATGTTAGGAAAGTTAAATTGAGAATTACACTGAATATGCTTAAATTTACATTAAATTAAGATATAGACTATGTTTTAAGGTTTTGGTTTTAAACAGACATTGAATTAGAGATAATTTTATACTTCTCAGAATACATTTGAAAATATTTACATCTCAAAGTGCTACTATGCTCTGTATAATTAAAATGAAGCAAATCAGTTAGTAAGAATTAAGCTCCCAAATCCTAGGGGAGAGCACCCTGTGACCAGCAGACCCAGCTGTGATGGACAAAAGCAATGTCTTTTTGCAGAAAGGCATGCAAAGAGGACTATGGTAGGACTGAAGCCTTGGCCAAAAGTGAGGATATTGTTGTGCACAACTTTTTGGATGATGCTCCATGACAATACACCCTTTCTATGGTATTCATTTTTAAAAACAAACTACTGGAAAAGACAGTGCTATAGCCATCAAGTCATGGTGCAAAAGTGGTCATTAATATGCTGTCTCTAACCAGCTGCATCCACCATGATGGAGAATGTCTGGATCGTGAGTGCCTTTCTTGAGAGGAGGTATTATCATTTGCTTCTTTTCATTTTTTCTTAATTATACATAATAGGCCTCTTTCCCCTTTTGTTAAGTGCCTCCTATTGAGTGCTCAAATTGGTCTGCTATATATGGAGAAGGAGAGGAAAGTGGATAGGCAAGTGATAGAAATGTTTATTTTTCATTTTCCCCTAATTCCTTTGGTTGTCCTCCATCAAGGTGATTCGGAAATGTGAGGGCAGTTTTAGTTATCACTGGCTTACAGCGACCAGGGGACATATATGCTAAATGTCCTACAATATGTATGAGAGCTATACAGAATGAAGAATTTTCCCACCAAATATGCTAACAGAAACCCCACTGAGTAGCACTGTATACTAAGAAGGGGTCTGGAGGAGGAAACCATTACCTCAAGTTTAGTAGATATTTTGGGAAATGGATTTGCTTAGTATCTGCAAAATACATGACCCTAAACCAGCCTGTACTTTGTGCCTTGGGAGTCGTAGTAAACATAATGTAAATTTTAAAAAAAAATGGTTGTAAACTCTACTGGAGATTACTATATCTTCTGACTTCTATCCCAGCCTCACCAAATTACCATAGTAGAAATTATTCAGCAAATATTTGCAAAGGTTTTTATTGCATCTAATCAAGAGATAAAATTTCAAGGAAATGGCTATATAAGTATTATATACAATCATTAAATCATGATTAAAGATGCTCATTTATATAACTTCAAAGCATGTAAACTATATGTGTTTACATGTTTCTTACTAAGGAGAAAGACTGATAGAGAGACATATAATCAGGGGAATTTAACTAATGTGGCATGCAAATCATTCTGAACAGTTCAAAAATAGAGAACAAAATTTTGTGACATCACTGAAATGATCCTATACCTGCTCTGTGTTCAGAATTGTGTGTGTGTGTGTGTGTGTGTGTGTGTTTGCGTGTGTGTGTGTGTGTGTTGCATAACCCAGCTGAGGCAGTTTTAGCATGAGGTTAAGAATACAGTTCAGAAGCCAGACTGCCTGGGCTTTAATTCCAGCTCTGGTACTTATTAGTAGAATGAGCTGGAGCAAGTTATTTAGTACCTCAGTACCTTTGCTTCCTCAACTCTAAATCAGAATATGAATAGTATCCCTGTAAATGTTAGATGTTGCAATATTTAGCACTAGGCCTAAAATGTATTTTTTACTTTTTAATTGTTTATAAATTTTAAAAAAAGTGGCTCTGATCTTGTTGTTTGAACCAGTTTTTCCATCCCTATTCTTAATGCAGCTCAAGATATAACAGGAAAGAAACCCCTATAGAGGGAAACTCATTAAATGCACAGTATTATTAATAAAATAGTGCATATTGAAAGGGGTATTTGATAGCATTTTGTAGCCTTCTTGTAGCCCACCTTAGAGAATCACTTTTTAATTTTCCCTTAGTCACCATGGAAATCACAAAATCCTTATGATGCTCTGTCTTGGGATTTATTCCCAATGATGTTGCCCTGCTAATGGTGATGTATTGTTCTTTAGGTGGTAGATAAGTATCTCTTTGTTGACCAGGAAGCCAGAAAACACATAGCAATTAAAAAGATGTACAATCTGGGCTTCTCTGGTGGCGCAGTGGTTGAGAGTCCACCTGCCAATGCAGGGGATACGGGTTCGTGCCCTGGTCCGGGAAGATCACATCATGCCACGGAGCGGCTGGGCCCGTGAGCCATGGCCACTGAGCCTGCGCGTCCAGAGCCTGTGCTCTGCAATGAGAGAGGCCACAACAGTGAGAGGCCCGTGTACCGCAAAAAAAAAAAAAAAAAAAAAGATGTACAATCTAATATATACTAATCAGAGATGATTACCCACATCGACCAATGGGTATTCACAAATTACCTACTAACACTTTCAGAAGTAGTACTGATTTTGTATAGTTGCCATTGATTATGAAAGCTGTACAAAAGAAAATGAAGATTATATTAGACACAGAAGTGACTTCTTTTGCATTTGCTTTGTTTTTATTTCCTTTTTCTGAATAATAATAAAAATATTTTCCTTTCAAAATTCTAACACTCTAGAATGGGGATCTGAAACAGTTTTGTCTTGTCTGGACAATAATTTTAGCTCACAGAAGATGGAATCAGCAACAAAGGAAAGAGTTACCATTAACTAAATCATGATTACCAGGATAGAATTGTCAAGTAATGGAAAAAAAAAAAATAAATTAAATGACACTTGGGAAAATTTTGTATTTTTTAAAACTGTGAAACCATAAAATAGATAACTAATAAGAACCTATTGTATAGCACAGGGAACTCTACTCAATGCTCTGTAATGTCCTACATGGGAAAAGAATCTAAAATAAAAAGGAGTGTATATATGTGGATATATATATACATATATATAAATGATTCACTTTGCTGTACATCTAAAACTAACATAACATTGTAAATCAACTATACTCCAATAAAAATTGTAAAAAAATGAAACCATAGAAATGGTCTACTTAGGATTGTTATTGACCAGACTAATCATAATTTTTCACCAGGGAGTTAGGGTGAAACAGAAAGATAATGGGGCTAATAGCAGTAGAAGGTAGGCATGAGTCAAGGTATAGCAATTAAGATATTTTTTCGATGATTTTAACTTGATGTGACCAAATGGGAACTCTTGTCCTTAATTTCCACCAAGTATATTCCTCTCTCAAATATCATAAGCCACCATTACGTTTCTCAAGCTAGAAACAAGTCATCATTCTGGATTTCCTCACTCATCATATTCAAGTCATAGGAAAATTCTCTCTCAAAAATATATATTGTATCTGTTCTCTTCTCATTTCCACACTCATCACTCTAGCCAAAGCAACCATCATGTCTCATCTAGACATGTCCTTCACAAATTCTAACGAGCATACAAGTTACCTGGGGATCTTGTTAAAATATATATTTCTGCTTTAGTAAGTTGATGTAGCGTCTGAGATTCATCATTTCTTACAAGTTCCCAGGTGAACTGCCCCTGGTATTCCATGGATCACCCATTAAATAGCAAGGCCTAGATTACCAACAAAGTCACCTAACTTGTGTTGCAGGTTCAATCTATCCTTCCTGCAAACTATTTTTCTCTGAGTAAATTGATCTTTAGAAATCATAAATCAGATCATATTACTCGCTCAGTAAAAATACCTGTAGTAGGGTTTTAAATAATAAATTTACTCTTAACTCAGAATAAAATCTCCAAATTTAAGAACAATAGTTGGCAAGTATCCAAAAATTTATAGTTATCATCTAGAAATGTCCTTACCAGATATTAAGAGGTAAGATTTTTCCAATATCCCCATTTATCCCATCACTTCAGCCTATTTAAGAGAAAGCTAGAGGTTAACAGGAATTCATAGTAATGTAGAAAAAGTCCTGACTTTTCTCTTCCCTTCTGCATGAGAAGGGGTGGGGAATGCTCCATTCCCTGGTAATATGAGGGGGACACAAAAGAAGCACTCACAGAAATTTTACCTCAGTCTAAGAGCTTTTCCTTACCATATTCTCTAATTAGGTGCTGTCTAATTATACTCTATTATTTCATTATCTTTATTCCCTTCAGAACACATATTTTAATTTGTAATCATTTATTTATTTACTGATTTATTTATTGTCTGTCAGAGGTAGGTCTCAAGCTCCAGAAATGCAAGGCCCATATCAGTCTTGACCTTTCTTTTTTTTTTTTTTTTTTTTGCGGTACACAGGCCTCTAACCGTTGTAGCCTCTCCCGTTGCAGAGCACAGGCTCCGGAGGCGCAGGCCCAGCAGCCATGGCTCACGGCCCCAGCCGCTCCGCGGCATGTGGGATCTTCCCGGACTGGGGCACGAACCCGCGTCTCCTGCATCGACAGGCGGACTCCCAACCACTTCGCCACCAGGGAAGCCCTTTGACCTTTCTTATGTTCACGGTCTTATATGGAACCTAATACATATATATTAGGTACAAATAGCTGTGGGTGTTGATTAATTAGTATTATATAAGATTTAGAAAATATAGATGTCAATCGAACAATGGGGAATGAATTAGATACTTAAAGAGAATATAAAGTAACAACTGTTGAACTCTGGGACAAATGTGGCCAACAGGCTTGTTTTGTTTGAACAAAGAAAGCCTTTTGTAAACCTGAACGTGATCATTTGAAATTGAGTTTGAATGACATACCTAGTTTGCCGTAAACCCCAGTACTCCATATTATTTTCATTCTGCCTCTTTACATATTTATATATCCTTCCTCACAACTCAAGACTTTTGAATGTATAATATAATACTACTGTACAGTGAGTAGAAAAGGAGACCCAGTTAAGAATTCAGAAGAATGTCTATATTTTAAGGCCAAGCAGAGAAGGAAAGGTTTTTAAAAATACCATGGCTGGGCTTTAAACATGTCCTCCTGAATTCCAATATACTTTGCTCTTTAAGAATCACAAAATAGGACTTACCAGAAGATGGCAGAAGAGTAAGACGCGGACATCAGCTTCCTCCCCACAGATACACCAGAAATACATCTACACGTGGAATAACTCCTATAGAACACCTACTGAATGCTGGCAGAAGACCTCAGACCTCCCAAAAGGCAAGAAACTCCCCCTCGTACCTGGGTAGGGCAAAAGAAAAAAGGAAAAACAGAGACAAAAGAATAGGCACGGGACCTGCACCAGTAGGAGGGAGCTGTGAAGGAGGAACGGTTTCCACACACTAGAAAGCCCCTTTGAGGGCAGAGACTGCGGGTGGCGGAGGGGGAAAGGTTCGGAGTCACAGAGGAGAGCGCAGCCACACGGTGTGGAGGGCAAAGCGGAGAGATTCCCACACAGTGGATCAGTGCCGACCGGCACTCACCAGCCCGAGAGGCTTGTCTGCTCACCCGCCGGGGCGGGCGGGGCTGGGAGCTGAGGCTTCGGCTTCAGTCACAGCGCAGGGAGAGGACTGGAGTTGGTAGCGAGAACACAGCTTGCAGGGGTTTAGTGCACCACGGCTAGCCGGGAGGGAGTCCAGGGAAAAGTCTGGACGTGCTGAAGAGGCAAGAGACTTTTTCTTCCCTCTCTGTTTCCTGGTGTGTGAGGAGAGGGGATTAAGAGCGCTGCTTAAAGGAGCTCCAGAGACGGGCGCAAGCCATGGCTAAAAGCGCGGACCCCAGAGAGTGCATGAAACGCTAAGGCTGCTGCTGCCACCACCAAGAAGCCTATGTGCAAGCACAGGTCACTGTCCACATCCCCCTTCCGGGGAGCCTGTGGAGCCCGCCAAGGCCAGGGTACAGGGATCCAGGGACAACTTCCCCGGGAGAACGCACGGCGTGCCTCAGGCTGGTGCAACGTCACACTGGCCTCTGCTGCCGCAGGCCCGCCCCACACTCTGTGCCCCTCCCTGCCCCCGGCCTGAGTGAGCCAGAGTCCCCGAAGTGGCTGCCCCTTTAACCCCGTCCTGAGTGAAGAACAGACGCCCTCCGGCGACCTACACGCAGAGGCGGGGCCAAATCCAAAGCTGAACCCCAGGAGCTGTGCGAACAAAGAAGAGAAAGGGAAGTCTCTCCCAGCAGCCAGAGAAGCAGCGGATTAAATCTCCACAATCAACTTGAGGTACCCTGCATCTGTGGAATACCTGAATAGACAACGAATCATCCCAAATTGAGGAGGTGGACTTTGAGAGAAAGATTTATGATTTTTTCCCCTTTTCCTCTTTTTGTGAGTGTGTATGTGTATGCTTCTGTGTGAGATTTTGTCTCTATAGCTTTGTTTCCACCATTTGTCTTAGGGTTCTCTCTGTCCATTTTTGTTTGTTTGTTTTTCTTAATAATTATTTTTTATTTTAATAACTTTATTATATTTTATCTTATTTTATTTTACTTTATCTTTCTTTTCTTACTTCCTTCCCTCCTTCCTTCCTTCCTTCATCCCTCCCTCCCTTCTTTCTTTCTTTCTTTCTTTCTTTCTTTCTTTCTTTCTTTCTTTCTACTTCTACTAATTCTTTCTTTCTACTTTTTCTTTCTTTTATTCTGAGCCGTGTGGATGAAAGGCTCTTGGTGCTGCAGCCAGGAGTCAGTGCTGTTCCTCTGAGGTGGGAGAGCCAACTTCAGGACACTGATCCACAAGACACCTCCCAGCTCCACATAATATCAAACGGCAAAAATCTCCCAGAGATCTCCATCTCAACACCAGCACCCAGCTTCACTCAACGACCAGTAAGCTACAGTGTTGGACACCCTATGCCAAACAATTAGCAAGACAGGAACACAACCCCACCCATTAGCAGAGAGGCTGCCTAAAATCATAATAAGTCCACAGACACTCCAAAACACACCACCAGACGTGGACCTGCCCACCAGAAAGACAAGATCCAGCCTCATCCACCAGAACACAGGCACTAGTCCCCTCCACCAGGAAGCCTACACAACCCACTGAACCAACCTTAGCCACTGGGGACAGACACCAAGAACAACGGGAACTACGAACATGCAGCCTGCAAAAAGGAGACCCCAAACACAGTAAGATAAGCAAAATGTGAAGACAGAAAAACACACAGCAGATAAAGGAGCAAGATAGACACCCACCAGACCTAACAAATGAAGAGGAAATAGGCAGTCTACCTGAAAAAGAATTCAGAATAATGACAGTAAAGATGATCCAAAATCTTGGAAATAGAACAGACAAAATGCAGGAAACATTTAACAAGGACCTAGAAAAACTAAAGATGAAACAAACAACGATGAACAACACAATAAATGAAATTAAAAATACTCTAGATGGGATCAGTAGTAGAATAACTGAGGCAGAAGAATGGATAAGTGACCTGGAAGATGAAATAGTGGAAATAACTACTGCAGAGCAGAATAAAGAAAAAGAATGAAAAGAACTGAGGACAGTCTCAGAGACCTCTGGGACAACATTAAATGCACCAACATTCGAATTATAGGGGTTCCAGAAGAAGAAGAGAAAAAGAAATGGACTGAGAAAATATTTGGAGAGATTATAGTTGAAAACTTCCCTAATATGGGGAAGGAAATAATTAATCAAATCCAGGAAGCACAGAGGGTCCCATACAGGATAAATCCAAGGAGAAATACGCCAAGACACATATTAATCAATCTGTCAAAAATTAAATACAAAGAAAACATATTAAAAGCAGCAAGGGAAAAACAACAAATAACACACAAGGGAATCCCCATAAGGTTAACAACTGATCTTTCAGCAGAAACTCTGCAAGCCAGAAGGGACTGGCAGGACATATTTAAAATGATGAAGGAGAAAAACCTACAACCAAGATTACTCTACCCAGCAAGGATCTCATTCAGATTTGATGGAGAAATTAATACCTTTACAGACAAGCAGAAGCTGAGAGAGTTCAGCACCACCAAACCAGCTTTACAACAAATGCTAAAGGAACTTATCTAGGCAAGAAACACAAGAAAAGGAAAATACCTACAATAATGAACCCAAAACAATTAAGAAAATGGGAATAGGAAGATACATATCTATAATTACCTTAAGTGTAAATGGATTAAATTCTCCAACCAAAAGACACAGATGGGCTGAATGGAAACAAAAACAAGACCTATATATATGCTGTCTACAAGAGACCCACTTCAGACCTAGAGACACATACAGATTGAAAGTAATGGGATGGAAAAAGATATTCCATGAAAATGGAAACCAAAAGAAAGGTGGAGTAGCAATTCTCATATAAGACAAAATAGACTTTAAAATAAAGACTATTAGAAGAGACAAAGAGGTCACTACATAAATATCAAGGGATCCATCCAAGAAGAAGATATAACAATTGTAAATATTTATGCACCCAACATAGGAGCACCTCAATACATAAGGCAAATACTAACAGCCATAAAAGGAGAAATCGACAGTAACGCATTCATAGTAGGGAACTTTAACAACCCACTTTCACCAATGGACAGAGCATCCAAAATGAAAATAAATAAGGAAACACAAGCTTTAAATGATACATTAAACAAGATGGACTTAATTGATATTTGTAGAACATTCCATCCCAAAACAACAGAATACATATTTTTCTCAAGTGCTCATGGAACATTCTCCAGGAGAGATCATATCTTGGGTCACAAATCAAGCCTTGGTAAATTTAAGAAAATTGAAATTGTATCAAGTATCTTTTCCGACCACAACACTATGAGACAGAAAAATCAATTACAGGAAAAGATCTGTAAAAAATACAAACACATGGAGGCTAAACAATACACTACTTAATAGTGAAGTGATCACTGAAGAAATCAAAGAGGAAATCAAAAAATACCTAGAAACAAATGACAATGGAGACACAACGACCCAAAACCTATGGGATGCAGCAAAAGCAGTTCTAAGAGGGAAGCTTATAGCAATACAATCCTACATTAAGAAACAGGACATATCTCGAATAAACAACCTAACCTTGCAGCTAAAGCAATTAGACAAAGAAAAAAAAAAAAAAAACCTAAAGTTAGCAGAAGGAAAGAAATCATAAAAATCAGATAAGAAATAAAAGAAAAAGAAATGAAGGAAACAATAGCAAAGAACAATAAAACTAAAAGCTGGTTCTTTGAGAAGATAAACAAAATTGATAAACCATTAGCCAGACTCATCAAGAAATAAAGGGAGAAGACTCAAATCAATAGAATTAAAAATGAAAAAGAAGTAACAACTGACACTGCAGAAATACAAAAGATCATGAGAGATTACTACAAGCAACTCTATGCCAATAAAATGGATAACCTGGAAGAAATGGACATATTCTTAGAAATTCACAACTTGCCAAGACTGAATCAGGAAGAAATAGAAAATATGAACAGACCAATCACAAGCACTGAAATTGAAACTGTGATTAAAAATCTTCCAACAAACAAAAGCCCAGGACCAGATGGCTTCACAGGCGAATTCTATCAAACATTTAGAGAAGAGCTAATGCCTATCCTTCTCAAACTCTTCCAGAATACAGCAGAGGGAGGAACATTCCCAAACTCATTCTACGAGGCCACCATCACCTTGATATGAAAACCAGACAAGAATGTCCAATAAAGATGTAAAAAAAAAGAAGAAAATAAAAGAATCACAGAATAAACATACAGCACTTGAACACATTATGATACTTCACAGATAATGCCTTTTTCTCTGTTGACTTTGAGTACATATCTTATTTCTCACTGAGTGCTACTAAAAATTTTTGATAGCAAGGTTTAAGATAACTTTCTTTTTTTTACATCTTTATTGGAGTATAATTGTTTTACAATGGTGTGTTAGTATCTGCTTTATAACAAAGTGAATCAGTTATACATATACATATGTTCCCATATCTCTTCCCTTTTGTGTCTCCCTCCCTCCCACCCTCCCTATCCCACCCCTCTAGGTGGTCACAAAGCACCAAGCTGATCTCCCTGTGCTATGCGGCTGCTTCCCATTAGCTATCTATTTTACGTTTAGTAGCGTATATATGTCCATGGCTCTCTCTCGCTTTGTCACAGCTTACCCTTCCCCCTCTCCATATCCTCAAGTCTGTTCTCTAGTAGGTCTGTGTCTTTATTCCTGTCTTACCCCTAGGTTCTTCATGACATTTTTTTTCTTAAATTCCATATATATGTGTTATCGTACGGTATTTGTCTTCCTCTTTCTGACTTACTTTACTCTGTATGACAGACTCTAGGTCCATCCACCTCATTACAAATAGCTCAATTTCATTTCTTTTTATGGCTGAGTAATATTCCATTGTATATATGTGCCACATCTTCTTTATCCATTCATCCAATGATGGACACTTAGGTTGTTTCCATCTCTGGGCTATTGTAAATAGAGCTTCAATGAACATTTTGGTACATGACTCATTTTGAATTATGATTTTCTCAGGGTATATGCCCAGTAGTGGGATTCCTGGGTTATATGGTAGTTCTATTTATAGTTTTTTAAGGAACCTCTGTACAGTTCTCCCTAGTGGCTGTACCAATTCACATTCCCACCAGCAGTGCAAGAGTGTTCCCTTTTCTCCACACCCTCTCCAACATTTATTGTTTCTAGATTTTTTGATGATGGCCATTCTGACTGGCGTGAGATGATATCTCCTTGTGGTTTTGATTTGCATTTCTCTAATCATTAATGATGTTGAGAATTCTTTCATGTGTTTGTTGGCAGTCTGTATATCTTCTTTGGAGAAATGTCTATTTAGGTCTTCTGCCCATTTTTGGATTGGGTTGCTTGTTATTGAGCTGCTTATAAATTTTGGAGATTAATCCCTTGTCAGTTGCTTCATTTGCAAATATTTTCCCCCATTCTGAGGGTTGTCTTTTGGTCATGTTTATGGTGTCCTTTGCTGTGCAAAAGCTTTGAAGTTTCATTAGGTCCCATTTGTTTATTTTTATTTCCATTTCTCTAGGAGGTGGGTCAAAAAGGATCTTGCTGTGATTTATGTCATAGAGTGTTCTGCCTATGTTTTCCCCTAAGAGTTTGATAGTTTCTGGCCTTACATTTAGGTCTTTAATCCATTTTGAGCTTATTTTTGTGTATGGTGTTAGAGAGTGATCTAATCTCATACTTTTACATGTACCTGTCCATTTTTTCCAGCACCACTTATTGAAGAGGCTGTCCTTTCTCCAGTGTACATTCCTGCCTCCTTTATCAATGATAAGGTGACCATATGTGTGTGGGTTTATCTCTGGGCTTTCTATCCTGTTCCATTGATCTATATTTCTGTTTTTGTGCCAGTACCATACTGTCTTGATTACTGTAGCTTTGTAGTATAGTCTGAAGTCAGGGAGCCTGATTCCTCCAGCTCCATTTTTCGTTCTCAAGAGTGCTTTGGCTATTCGGGGTCTTTGGTGTTTCCATACAAATTGTGAACTTTTTTGTTCTAGTTCTGTGAAAAATGCCAGTGGTAATTTGATAGGGATTGCATTGAATCTGTAGATTGCTTTGGGTAGCAGAGTCATTTTCACAATATTGATTCTTCCAATCCAAGAACATGGTATATCTCTCCATCTATTTGTATCGTCTTTAATTACTTTCATCAGTGTCTTATAATTTTCTGCATACAGGTCTTTTGTCTCCTTAGGTAGGTTTATTCCTAGATACTTTATTCTTTTTGTTGCAATGGTAAATGGGAGTGTTTTCTTGATTTTACTTTCAGATTTTTCATCATTAGTGTATAGGAATGCCGGAGATTTCTTTTTAATCTTTCACAATTCCTTATGTATAGTTGGTGATCAACAAGTGTCTTCTAGATAAAACATAAAATGAGTGTTTGGATTCATGGAGGCATAACCATAAAAAATTTCAAGGCTCAGACAGCTTCATCCTAAAGATTATCAGACTCAGATTTAGAAGTATGAGTACAAGACCTTATTTCTATCCTCATTTTGAGAGTACATTGCTTCCTTGACTACTGTTCAAACAGACATGTACTTCTCACAGATTTATGAAGACACTTACATCTTTATACCGTGCACAGATTTCTCTCATCATTATTTTTTATATGCCTCCCACTTGAAGTTTTGTCATAAAAAATGTTGTCCTAGAAAGTGTCACACCGTAACTATGGGATACTTTTCTCCCTAACACATCAATAAATCAATGCTAGATGTATTGAAAAAGAAAGATCATAGTTTTTTTCGCCATCTTATTTGTGATTAGCCAGTTGAAATGAAACATAAACACTGGAGAGGCCTTTGTCTTGGTGACCAAGGCTTAACAATTTAGAGAAAAAAATAAAACTCACAGGGTGAAACCAATTGGAAAGTATTAGATTCATGGCACTTCTCCTTTCACGTTCCCCTGCAGTGTCAGTATATTCTTCTACCTCACAGAGGATAAGCTAAGAATTTATTATCACTTCTTGGTGTCACTGATTCTGAATGAAATTGTGTGCAGCACCCAGACATACCCATCCTCTGTTTCTCCAATATTAAGGAGTCCTGTATAGAATTCAATTTGACCTAATCTCCATCATATCACCCTTATTATAGGATCTCCAGACGATTTTCTTCTCTTTGAATGGGGAAAGCAGTTGTGAGAAGGAATAAGATATCATGATTTCTTATGCCTCTCACAAAGTTCTCCATTTTGTCCTTTCAGTCCTACGTAAACTTCACTTCTCCATCAAGATCATTCAGGGTTTGATTATTTTGCTCTCAATAAATGGCCACCCTTCAGCCCTCCGTAAATTGCCTTCTACCTGCCTTTAATCCTTCTATTTTTCTAACCAGCCAAATGTAATACAAAAATTCAACATTTTACACTGTCACATTTTTAGAGTGCCCATGAATATATATTCATTTTGTAGAGAAGTCATTATAATGTTTTATATTTTATATGTCTTCATATCTCCCATATTGTCCCTTTTGAGATTATATATTGCAACATACTAGGCAAGATTGTAATATTCCTTTTGTGTAGAAAAATGAATTTTGCCTTGCCTGCCTTCCTTTATCAGTAAGTCACCCAAAAGTAATTAAACAAAAATAAATCTTTGAAAAAAATTTTCAACATTCTCCAACTTTATATCAGATATTCTTAGGAGGATTTAATATAGCTGCTTGCTGTAGTTGTTGTTTTTGATTGGGATGACATAAATAGTGGTGTATAAGCAACTTACTAACCTTTTAAGGAGTAAACGCTTTATCTCATAGCTCTAAACTGAATATGGTTAGGCCAATGAAAGTTATCCCATAAATCTGAGTAGTCCAATAAGTACCATATCAAATTTTATACAAGTACATGTGACTTTCATTTGTCTGGTTCACTCCTGTGTCCTAGAAGACAGCTCAAGGATGTGACTAAGATTAACTATAAATTTTGCTTCAAAGATCAATTTTATATTTGAACCAGGGGGAAGTCATAAACTTTTTTCAGGTAAGTACACAATTCCAGCCCAGATTCAGTGTAAAATGGTTTGCTTGAAACATGTTAGCTCTTGTAGCTAATAAAATATCTACTTGTTACACCTGGAAAGTAAATGTAAAGGGAACACTGACCCTAATTTCAGTTACAATAGCAATAGAGGGCATTTGCATTGTTTTGTTTTCCAAAACTTTGTTTATTTGATATTTACATTTGCTGGTATAGTGTGGAATAGTTCTTTCTAAATTAGGAAGTGACAGCTCAATTTTATGTGATTGATATACTTTCTTTGCAGGAGTCACTCCCGGAATATAAATATCTATCTTTATTCTTATTTGTATTTATCATACTCAATATAACATAAATATAGAATAGACATGTTTTAGTTTTGTTGAATTCAGGAATGCTCACTGGAAAAATGATAGCACACGCAAAATTCTATTCAGCAAGTATTAAATTATTCTGTTCAACAATGTGAGGTTAGTCCCCATATGGTAAATAGTTCACCTAGAATTGCTATGTAGATGTAGATATGACAAATACTACTTAAATGAGAAAGCCTTTACAACATATTCATAGCCATGTCTCTATTTTATACTCAATGTAAGCAGCAAAGGAAAACTTCCCTTTTCTCCATCTTGGCTAAATCTCACAATATTGTCTGCAAAGACATGCAGTTTTTTAAAGAACTAAACTTTTAATATCTGCACAGTGTTAAATATTCTTCATAAAATGCCACCATTTCTAGGATATTATGACTTCCCCATCAGTAGCAGAGCCTAATGGGAATAATATTGCCTTTGGAATCAGACTGACCTGGTTTGAATCTTAACCTTCTACTAGAAAAGCAAAGTTGTCAATATTATTTAATCTCTGTAAGTTTCAAATTTTTCCTCTGTAAAATGCCAGTAACTATTCTATTAATACAAACCTTGCAAAGTGATGCTTCATTATGCTTAAATGAAGTTATAGTGAGTGTAAAATATCTAAAAGCATGATCTGTGCACTGTACACACTCAGTCAATACAGTTGTTGTCATGACGATATAAAGGTTTACACCGAACACTTCCTGATTGTTTCTCTAAGTAGTGTCTCAATTTTTTCCCTTATCATATCCCTCTTCAAAAAGGAAAGAAAAAATCACAGGGTAATAATTAACGTTAGAGTCCTACACTACTAGAACAAACTAGATGGAAAAAATTGGGGAAAATAAAACATAGAGGGGTTTCTTTGTAATTCAACCTCAGGAGGAGAGAGCTGGCAAACAGTTATGTCACTTAGCATTCTTAGTTGCAAGTAACACAAGTCCAATTCAATCCACTTTAAGCTAAAAAAGAATTTACTGTCTCTTTAACTTTCACATAAGAAGGGTAGAGTTGGCTAAAGGAATATTCAAGCAATGTTCTCAGGACTTGTCTCTGTATCACTTTACTCTGTGTTCTCAACATTAAGAGCCTTTTCAAAAGATCTTCTGCTGTGAATGAACACACATTTCAGAGTTCCAGGATTACAGTTTTTACAAATGCAGAAGAAGAGAGTCCTTAAAACCTATTTTAGTTTGATGTAGTCTCATTTGTGTATTTTTGCTTTCGTTGTCTCTGCTTTTGGTGTCAAATTTTTTAAAAAATCACGCAATTTCCCTTTGTGTTCTTCTAGGAGTTTTATGGTTTCAAGTCTTAAGTTCAAGTCTTCTATCAATTTTGAGTTGATATTTGTGTATGGTGTAAGAGATGGGTCCAGTTTCATTCTTTGGCATGTGGCTCTACAGTTTTCCCAACATCACTTATTAAAGAGACTATCCTTTCCCTATTGTATATTCTTTGCTCATTCGTCATAAATTAATTGACTGCACATGTGAGTTTATTTGGGGGCTCTCTATCCTGTTCCATTTATCTATGAGCCAGTTTTCATGTCAATATCGTACTGTTTTAATAACTATAGTTTTTTGTTTTTTGGGGTTTTTTTTTGCGGTACGCAGGCCTCTCAACGTTGTGGTCTCTCCCGTTGTGGAGCACAGGCTCATGGGTCCAGCCGCTCCGTGGCATGTGGGATCCTCCCAGACAGGGGCACGAACCCGTGTCCCCTGCATCGGCAGGCAGACTCCCAACCACTGTGCCACCAGGGAAGCCCAATAACTATAGTTTTTAAATCTAGTTTGAAATCAGAAAATGTGATGTCTCCAGCTTTGTTCTTCTTTCTCAAGACTGCTTTGGCTATTGCACGCCTTTTGTGGTTCCATAGACATTTTAGGATTGTTTGTTCTACTTCTGTGAAAAATGCCATTGGAATTCTGATAGGGATTGCCTTGAATCTGTAGATCACTTTTTGTAGTATGGGCAATTTAAAAATATTAATTCTTTCAGTCTAAAAGCACAGAATATCTATTTATCTGTGTCAACTTTCTTCAAAGTCTCATAGATTTCAGTGAAAATATCTTTCTCTGCTCAGTTAAATTTATCCCTAGGTATTTTATTCTTTTTAATGCAACTGTAAATAGGACTGTTTTCTTAATTTCTCTTTGTGATAATTTATTGTTAGCGTAGAGAAATGCAACTGATTTTTGTATATTGATTATATATCCTGCAAATTTACTGAACTTGTTTAGTAATTCTAATGATCTTTTGGTAGAGATTTTAGGGTTTTCTATGTGTAATACCATGTCATCGGCAAATAGAGATGGTTTTATTACTACTTCCTCCCTTCTGATTTGGATGCTTTTTATTTCTTTTTCTTGCCTAATTGTTCTTGCTAGGACTTCAAGTACTCTGTTGAATAAAAGTGGCAAGAGTAGGCACATTGTGTTGTTCCTGATCTTAGAGGAAAAGTTGTCAGCCTTTCACCATTGAGTATGATATTTACTATGGGCCTGCCATATATGGCCTTTATTATTTTGAGGTAGTTCCCTCTATGACCGGCTTATTGAGAATTTTATCATAAATGTAGTTGAATTTTGTGAAATGCTTTTTCTGCATCTCTTAGATGATCATATGATTTTTATCCTTCACTTTGTTAATGTGGTGTATCACACTGATTGATCTGATGACACTGAAACATCCTTACATCTCTGGAATAAATCCCACTTGACGGTGGTGCATGATCCTTTAGTATTTTACTTGGTGAATTTAGTTTGCTAATATTTGGTGGAGGATTTTTGCATCTATGTTCATCAGAAATATTGGCCTTTTCTTTGTCTGGTTTTGGTATCAGGGTAACACTGGCCTCATAAAATGAGTTTGAAAATGTTTCTCTTCTATTTTTGGGAGAGTTTGAGAAGGATTGGTATTATTTCTTCTTTAAATGTTTGGTAGAATTCACCAGTGAAGCCACTTGGTCCTGGGCTTTTGTTTATAGGGAGATTTTTTATTATGAATTCAATCTCGTTTCTAGTAATTTGTGCAGATTTTCTATATCTTCATGATTCAGTCTTCATAGGTTATATGTTTCTAGGAATTTATGCATTTCCTCTAGGATGTCCAATATGTTGGCCAAAATTGTTCACAGTAGTCTCTTAACACTTTGTTATTTCTGTGGTATCAGTTGTAACGTCACCTCTTTCATTTCTGATCTTATCTGAGTCTTGTCCTTTTTTTTCTTCATGAGTTTAGCAAAATATTTGTCAATTTTGTTTACCTTTTCAAAAATAACAGCTCTTAGTTTCATTGATCTTTTCTATTGTCTTTTTAGTCTCTATTATTATTTCCACTCTGATCTTTGACATTTCCTTCCTATTACTAAATTTGGGCTTTGTTCTTTTTCCAATTCCTTTAGGTGTCAAGTTAGGTTGTTTATTTGAGATCCTTCTGGTTTTTGTTGTTGTTGTTGTTGTTGTTGTTGTTTTTTGTTTTCTTTCCCTTAATTAAGGCATTTATTCCTATGAACTCCTTTTTGAGAACTGCTTTTTTCTGTATCTCATAAGTTTTGGTATGTTGTGTTTCTATTTTCATGTCTTGAGATTTTTTTTTTTTTAATTTCTCTTTTGATTGCTTCTTTGACCCAGTATTTGTTCAGTACTATGTTCAGTATGTGTTTTCTTGCCTACATATATTTGTGAATTTTCCAGTTTTTGTCTTATCACTAATTTCTAGTTCCATATCATTGTGAACAGAAAAGATGCTTAATATAATTCTAATATTCTTAAATTTATTAAGATCTGTTTTGTGACATATCATATGTTCTATAGTGGAGAATGTTCCATGTGTGATTGAGAAGAATGTGTACTGTGCTGCTGTTGGATGAAATGTTCTGTAAATGTCTGTTATGTCCATCTGGTCTAACATGAAATTTAAGTCCAATATTGCCTTATTGATTTTCTTTTTAGATGATATATCCATTGTTAAAAGTGGATTATTGAACTTCTTTACTATTATTTATTGTTATCTATTTCTCCTTTCAGTTCTGTTAATATTTACCTTTAGGCTACTTTCACTCTTTTTCATTTTTTTTTTTTCTTTCTGCTCCTCTGATGGATGAATGCCACCACGCTGTCTTTGAGTTCACTGATCCTTCCTTCCACTTCAACTAGTCTCGTTGAACACCTATATTGAATTTTTCAGTTCAGTTACTGGATTCTTCAGCTCTATGATCTAATTGTTACTTATATTTTCTATCTCTTTGTTAAAATTCTCACTTTGTTCAAGCATTGTTCTCCTGACCACAGGGAACATTCTTTATAACCATTGTTTTGAACTCTTTATCAGGTAAATCACTTATCTCCATTTCTTTTTTTAAAAAAATTAATTTATTTTTGGCTGTGTTGGGTCTTCATTGTTGTGTGCGCTTTCTCCATCTTCATAAGGTCTTTCTAATTCCCAGTTCATGTTGTTGCCTGTATCTCTTTGATTAAAAAAGAAAAAGAAGAAGAATCAGGGAGAGTTCATTTTTATCTTTCCTTTAGAATATGACGTTCTCTTTTCTCTTTACTTTATTCTTCCAAATGTTTTATAAAACAGATTTTTTTTAGATGACTTTTAAATCTCTTCCAGGTGTAAAAATAAATTTTAAAATAGTATTTTCTTATGTATAGTTTAAAATATTTTTTTCAGAAATCTCTAAGTTTACAAAAGACAAAATTTATTTCTTGGTATTGTCCCTCTAAGTTAATTTCATTAAGTCTTTAGGATAAATATACTGTGTTCTCAAGGTGATTTTCTTCCTTTTCTTGCTTGTTTATTCAACTTACAAGAATTGCTATTAACAAAAGATAAATCTTCTTATTTCATATTCTAGCCATATTCATTGCATCAGTATAATAATCAGTTTAATTTGGTGATGGGAGGTGAGCAATGAGATATATTTAGAAATGACTATATTTACTGAAATAGTATCAACTTTTTTTTAGAATTCATCATCTCTTTCTTGTATAGTTTATTACTGTAGTACTATTAACTTATCATTAGTTATTAAATATACTATCCAAAGCAATCTACAAATTCAGCGCAATCCCTATCAAATTACCAATGGCATTTTTCACAGAACTAGAACAAAAAGTTTACAATGTATATGGAAACAAAAAGGATCCTGAAGAGCCAAAACAATCTTGAGAAAGAAAAAACGAGCTGGAGGAATCAGGCTCCCTGACTTCAGACTGTACTACAAAGCTACAATAATCAAGGCAGTATGGCACTGGCACAAAAACAGAAATATAGATCAATGGAACAGGATAGAAAGCCCAGAGACAAATTCATGCACCTATGGTCACTTAATCTATGACAAATGAGGCAATAATATACAATGGAGAAAAGACAGCCTCTTCAATAAGTGGTGCTGCAAAAGCTGGACAGCCATATGTAAAAGAATGAAATTAGAACACTCCCTAACACCATACACAAAAATAAACTCAAAATGGATTAAAGACCTAAATGTAAGGCCAGACACTCTAAAACTCTTAGAGGAAAAATTAGGCATACATTCTTTGGCATAAATCACAGAAAGATCTTTGTTGACCCATGCCTTAGAGTAATGAAAATAAAAACAAAAAGAAACAAATAGGACCTAATTAAACTTAAAAGCTTTTGCACAGCAAAGGAAACCATAAACAAGATGAAAAGACAACCCTCTGAATGGGAAAAAAAAAATATTTGCAAATGAAGCAATTGACAAAGGATTAATCTCCAAAATATATAAACAGCTCATGCAGCTCAGTATTAAAAACACAAATAACCCAGTCAAAAAATGGGCAGATCTAAATAGACATTTCTCCAAAGGAGACATACAGATGGCCAAGAGGCACATGAAAATGTGTTCAACATCACTAATTATTAGGGAAACGGACATCAAATTTACAATGAGGTATCACCTCACACCAGTCAGAATGGCCATCATCAACAAATCTATAAACAATAAATGCTGAAGGTGTGGAGAAAAGGGAACTCTCTTGGACTGTTGGTGGGAATATAAATTGATACAACCACTATGGAGAACAGTATGGAGGTTCCTTAAAAAACTAAAAATAGAATTAACATATGACCCAGCAATCCCACTACTAGGCATATATCCTGAGAAAACTATAATTCAAAGAGACACATGCACCGCAATGTTCATTGTAGCACTATTTACAATAGCCAGGACATGGAAGCAACCTAATGTCCATCAACAGAGGAGTGGATAAATAAGATGTGCTACATATATACAATGGAATATTACTCAGCCATAAAAAGGAACAAAATTGGGTCATCTGTAGAGACATGGATGGACCTAGAGATTGTCATACAGAGTGAAGTAAGTCAGAAAGAGAAAAACAAATATCAAATATTAACCCATACATGTGCAATCTAGAAAAATGGTATAGATGATCTTATCTGTAAAGTAGGGATAGAGACACAGATGTAGAGAACAAATGTGTGGATACCAAGGGGAAACAGTGGTCAGACACACATATTGGGAGATGGAGATTGACATATATACATTATTGATACTATGTATAAAATAGATAAGTAATGAGAACCTACTGTATATCACAGGGAACTCTACTCAATGCTCTGTGGTGACCTAAATGGGAAAGAAATCCAAAAAAAGAGGGGATATATTTATATGTATAGCTGATTCACTTTGCTGTATGGTAGAAACTAACACAACATTGTAAAGCAACTATACTCCAATAAAATTTTTTTAAAAATCACTAGTTATTAGTTAATACGATCTTTAATTTTACATTATCCTTATAATCATTATTAATGCTAGTAATTACACAAAATATATATTAATTTTTTTCAGCTATATGACAACACTTTAGGTTTTCACAAATCTCTATTTGCCATTTTAGTTGGGAAGCTGATACAAAGGAATTTAAGCATCTTATAGAAAGAAATATAGCTAAGAATGAAAGCCTAAACCCTAACATTACATTGTTCTTAATTCCTACCATAAATTATATAAATCCTCATTAAAATCTTTTGCTGAATATATTTAATATATATACATATATTTCTTTAGAACTAAGAAAAATAAATTAGAAATCTCATTTTTGTTTATAAAGCTATAAACTATATATATGTAGCTACATATACATAAACCTTAAATATGAATCTATGGATGAGTAAAATTATCACTTGAATAAATTAAGAGCATCCCCCTCCATAAACTTAATATTCTATAATGATAGGCATACTATTAAAAAGTGTGATGTGTTGGTTATTCACATGAAAAATATTTGCTTTTTGCTAAGTTAGTATTTAGATTTTAAGGCTCACAGAATCATATACAGGAAAATAAACGCTTATCGACTTAATATTTAGCATTTGCTAGGACATTATTTTAAAAGATATATTTTAGCATTCTCTTTAACAATAATACTTGCATCCATAAACAAGCATTCTAATGGGAATGGATAAATCAGAAATAAACAGATCAAGTCAAACCAGGGTCAGCAAACCTTACAATTCATTATCATAAATGCCTGTCAGCAAGCATACATAAAAGTGTAGATGTCATTACTTGGTTCTTAATAGAGAGACATCTATAACACCGTCTCTCTTTCACTACAGCTGGCACCTCTGACTTCACATTGCAAAGGCAGATATGTGCTGACTGCAGCAAAGGCAAAGGCAAGATGGAACTAGTGTGGAATTGCACAGGGTGCAAATATTATTACAGCATTTTTGTTTACTGAGCCTCCATCTGCCAGGAAAACTCAAGTGATTACACACAATATATCTTCCTGGACATACTCTTTGCCTTTCCTTTCCCTTGTCTAGCCCAAGTTTTCTTTACGTCAGTAAAATGACTCTGTGTTTACATACAGAAAATGATCCAGCTGCTGTTTAAAACAACATACTCCACTTTTGTAAAATGAGGCAAAACAATTTCTGCACCATTAATATGCACACACATATATACACACACATCCACTGGGGGCGAGAATAGCTATGACTGGGAGAAGGTTTTTATGATCTTTTAACCCAAATCTATGAATGGGTAGTGAGGTGTCTGAAATTATAAGTAAAATATTTGATATACACTCATGTTGTAGAGAAGTTAGATAGCTGCTTTCTATAGAAGTCACTTCCCTTCCACGAGAGCATTCCTCATCCCACAAGAATGAGTCTACATGCTTTTTTGTACATTACCTCAGGCCCATGGCTAAAGTTGATTATTCAGATTCTCCTTTCCTATAATTTGGAATTAGGATTCAGAGACAGTGAGTGAGCGGCTAGAGGTTTATACGTTCCAAAATGTAACATATACACTATGTACATTATACGGCCATATCTCACAAAGTGAAAAGAGAAACAGCAAAAACTGTTTATTCCACAATACCACAGAAGCAGAGATAAAAGAGAGTGGATTCTGGAGTACTTTCCATACTCTAATTGAGTCCCTCTGGTTGAGGGCTGGTTTCATTCCTGTGCTTGAGTTCTGTGAGATACTCCAATATATAATTAAGAAATTCATCATATCCTTAAGCTGCCTAGATTGTTGCAGTTATGCACAGTAATAAAATGTGTATTATTTTGAAAGGGTGGGTGTGAAAGCCCATTGTTTTGAGTTCATAACCATTTTTAAAATCCTGCAAGGATGATTCTCTGGCTTTGGGGTACCATAGTATTCCAGGTCCACTAGACAATGCTGGTAGACAGCCACCTTAGCTTGCAGAATACAATGACTCTTTGTAGTTCCTCTATAGAGGAAATATTATAATGCTTTACTATGAAAATAAGTACATGCTCTTAAAATAAAACATTAAAAATAGACAAATTTACTTGGGTAAAAAGACAAATACTTCGGGAATTTGGACCAAATCTGCATTTCACTGTATATATTTTGCTGCTTTCTGGGTATCAAACAATCAGTTTGATTCAGTTGATTTCTCATCCCTGAGACAGATGTTTCAGAATTAGAGCAAAATCCAGTGAATCCAAGGCATAGATAAGTCAGCATGTCAGAGTATGAAGAGAATGCAGTTTTGAGCTAGATGGCTCTAGTTTCAAACCCCAAATTCTCCATTAACTATACGCATGATCTTGGACAAGTTAATTTATTGCTCTGAGTCATATTCTTTTCCCTGTGAAAAACAGGGCAAATATATCAGTATGAGAAATAAATTAAATGAGATATACTTGTCATGTGGCTTGAATGGTATTTGACACATAGTAAGTGCACAGAGCATGTTAATTCCTTTCCCTTGCACCCACATTTGATAACCCTTAGATTTAACTCAGGATTTGATGCTAATATACAGTCAAGTTAATAAGGCTGGACAGTGGTGGTAGAGGTACTCACGTGTTCATGTTCCCTAACCTACTGTTCCCATAGGCCCCAGAGGTCTTTCAGTGTTATTAACACTAATGAAAAAGAACCATCTTATTCATTCCAAAATCAATTTTCTTTATGTATCTGTCTAGAACATTACCTATAACAATAATAAACACCAGCTATTGATCACTAATGAGATAGTCATCAGCTAACCATTATATGATTTATTACAAGCAGTATTCATAGCAACACTCTGAGTTAGCTATTGCTATACTTATTTTAATACTATGAAATCTGAGGCTTAGGTAAGTTTCTTGTTCAAGGTAACCAGCCAGAAAGTGTGAGAGTCAGGATTCAAAACCAACTTTGTTTGGTTCCAAAGTCAATATTATAACCAGCCTCCTTTGTATCTAGTCCATTAAAGTAATGGTGCCTGACTTTTCAGATTTTGACAATAACCCAGGAGAGTAATAGAGAAAAGTAGGTAATTCTACCAAACAGCATTAGGAAAAAAAAATGTGGTTTATCTATCTTCTCTTTTTTCTCAACTATTACTTCATAATGTCATTTTGTGATATATTTTCCAGTTTCAAAATTGTAACAGCAATCATTTCATTTTGATTTTGTTTAATTTTTCTTAGTTTTTAAAGCTTATGCCTCTGTTGCTGAGCTAATTTTTTTGTTTTATGTTGTGTTTTCTATCTTCCTTCTTTCCTTCTTCCACCCCCTCCCCCTTCTCCCCTTCCTCCCCCACCTCTTTCTTTCTTTTGTAATTCTAGCCCATTTGAGCAAAGAAAATAGTTACAAGTGGGCTAGCATTTTTTTTTACAGCTTTGCAATTTTCCTTTCTGTCTCGTCATTTGAAAAGTTAGAGAACTAATTAGAATATTATGTTTAAAAATTGATTCAAATATCTGAATATCAAAAGTTTACAGAATTAACTCACTTATTCAGCAAATATTTATTGAATGTCTACTTTGTACCATGTTTTGCTAGATACCGGAACAACAGTAAGAAACAAAATAAAGTTCTTGACCTAAGGGTTAAATAGACATAAACAAACAAGTCTATAATCATGTTAAGGAATGATTGGTGTTATTTGAAAAATAAATCATACACTTCTATATAGTGGCTGTGTCCAAGGATAATTCATACCTGTTTTGGTTCCCTTAAATTTAGCCCTCTTAATCAATCTGGCGTACTCTGTCAAAATTACCACAATGCCCTTTGAGGACTCCTGATGTCTTTCTGTCATCTCAACTATTTTGAGAACCTAACTGAAAGTGAATTCAAATTCCCTCTCAAAGGCGGCTGCTGGGAGATAAATAAATAAGTAAATAAATAAATATATATATATGTGTGTGTGTGTGTGTGTGTGTGTGTGTGTGTGTGTATATATATATATATATATATATATATATATATATATATATATATATATATACACGCCTGGGCACCATACACCACATTTATTATTTTGGATCATTTAATAAAAGCTAAGAACTTTCCTGAAAATTGTATGGCAGTTGGGGAGCAAGATTTCCCAGAGCACACAGACTACATTATAGATAAAGAGACATTCATTTCTGACCATGCACAACAGGAAGAGCTATAAAGGGTTGATTTTATGTGTAATGACAAGGCAAATCATAAGACGCATGAGTGGGATCTGTGGCTTGGAACAGAACAAAATTAGGCAACTGAAGATTAATCAATCACAAAAGGCAAGCTAACTGGAAAAATTATGATTTCTAGTTAAAACCATAATTCCCCATCTTGACTACTAATTTTCACACTGATTACTCTTTATTCTTGTCATTGTTTCTAAAATACATGACACACCATGTTGTAGAAGTGGTTGTATGGGCCACCTAGATAGGTACTTCTGCATACTTCTACTAAACTAATTCATTAGTTATGTACTTTAGAAAGACATTTTAGATTGTTTGTTTCCAAGAAACACTTTATTGTATGAGCTTTACGTGAACACCCTATTTAAAATACCAGTTACTCATTGTTGTTTCCATTACCCTGCTGTATTTTTCTTCATAGTGTTTTAATTATTTATATTCCATATCTGATTTTCTGTTTATTGCCTGTCTTCCCCACTAAAATGTAAGCTCAACAATTGCAAAGACTTTATCTTATTCACCACTTTCCCCCCAGCACCTAGAACACTGGCTAGCACTAGCAACTAAGTGAATTTTTGTTAAATTAAAATATAGCAAAATAAATGGTTTAGAATATGGAAGTCATTCTATAAATATTCAGGTGCAACTAATTAAACGTTTAATTTGAATATAAATGTAGACTAAACCATAACAAAAACACTGCCATACTACATTGTCTTTCTATAATAACTCCTATAATTTCCTTAGTATGAACTGGCAAACAGTGGGAACTTAATTGGTCTCCATCCATTTTCTTTTCTTCTTCCTGGTTATATATTATTCATTTAAACGACTCTTTCTGTGTTTCAATCCAAATTCCCAATATTTTCTTGTTATTTTCAATACTGCATTTTATAATTGGTCAGTTTTTTTAGGGCACATGGATGTCCTGATGTTTTCGTTTTCTTTTTCTCGTTGTGTACATCTGCCACACCAAAAATGTGGAAGAAGTGACTATCCCATGAAGTGTATTCTCTTTAATATTTCATGTAATATAATATATATATATATATATACACACACACACACACATACACACATATGGGAATGGATTTACCCAAAGTTCTTCCAAAAACATTCGTACTGCAAGATAGCTTAGTGTTTGAGGTATGGCTTCGGAGCCAGACAACCACATACCAGTTGATAATTACTTACCTATCTGTGCTTCATTTTCCTCTTCATGAAAATGAGGATAATGAGAGCTCCCATGTCACAAAGCTGTTCTGAGGATAAAATCAGTTAATGGAAAAAAAGATGTTTGTAACTGTGCTAGACACATAGTGAAATGTTAGTATTGGGAGATAATTCTCTAGGGAGCTCTCATGTTTCTGCATGTCCTGTGAGCAGAGGTACTGACTGTTTTCTTCCAGACTATCTTTTCAAGGATGTTTGAGAGTGAACAGCCTTGGAATATTGATATAGTGTCTCCATCCTGATAAAAGGGAAGATTTATTTACTGTCCATAAAATAAAGATGTCTCCCTCTGGGCAAAGTGTTAGCACGTTTGCTGAAAGCTCATTATAAAGTTTGGGTTCCCCTTAGCTTGGGATTCCTCAGCTGTGATGCAAACACACTGTGTGCAGACATAACCCTTGTTTTCTTGTGGGACTTGGGACTTGGAGAATAGGCACAAGAAAATATTGGTACTTTGGCTACTACTAATACAGTAAGCAGAAAACTTTCTCTTGCCTCTGACTCTTATCTTCTAGCATTCATGAAAAAATGGTGATATACCTTGTAAGCTAGCCAGTAAAATTAAGGGTCAGATGCTTCACAGTTCTTAACAGTCAAAAATGTTATTACTGTTATGTTTTTTTTCCCCCTAGGTTGTGTATAACTTTCTAACTTTGAGCAAGAAAAGTGTTTCTGAGATAATTGTAACCTGGACAGTTTTCCCCCATTAACCATAAGCCCTTTCCCCTTCATTTTTTGAATCTTTACAACCTTCTGACCACTTACGATAGATAACCTGGTATTAAAAAACTGGAAACAAACTGCTAATGCTAGTTTCTGTTGTTTCACCATTTCCTACAAGCTACATGTCAATTACCATACTTACAGTCAATTTTTTAATTCTGTAAATTGAAGCATTTTCAATTTATCAGTAGTGTGCAGTCTTCTGAGTGGCATTTTTCTTTCTTTGCCGGATTTTCCTCATTCCACTATAATCTCTGTTGCCTTATTTACTACTTTACAATCTCTCATGCTCATAACACACAATTCTTTATTCAAAATACTTACCTTCAGGTGTTTTAAATTTTCAGAAAAGTAAAATATAGACAAGGACTGCAGGTTTCTATTCACCATCTGGGCAATGGTGCATGAACAAAGTCAGCAATATTTATTCCAAGATGTTTTATGATGAAACTTTTGTGTTCTACATTTGTTTTTACTCAGTCCTTGATTTCTAATGAAAAATCTCAAAACATTCTGCAAAATGGTTTCAATATAACTCATTTAGTCGTTTGTTTATCAGTATTTTATGCTTCACATCAGCATTTATAAACCTATCTCCTATGGTGTTTCCTGTGCATTAAACCATGATAGAGATTACCATATCCTATGATTTCAGCAGCAGTTTATTAAGCTCTTTAGTAAACATAACTCAGCATGTTTAAGGTTTTTGAGCTGTTATTAAAAGGGGTGCTTTAGAATCACTAATTTTTGAATTATTTATTATGTTAATAATACAATATAAAAATATAATAATTATTGTAACTGTATTTAGTATTTTGTTGAATTTGAATTTCAAAGACAAATTAAGAATCTGAATCACTTTATTTGTAAAGACAGCTTTGTCCCAATATTACTTAGGGTCGATCTGAAAACAAAAGTTAAATACATCTCAAATTTCTTTATTTCCCCACTAACACCATCACTCCCTATATCTTACACAAACAGAAACAGCACACACATGCACACACACATACACACACTTCACAAACATCACCAAAATCCACATGGCAATAACTAAAAAAAGATGGAAAATGGCTCAGAAGTAGAAAGTATAAAATATTTAATTCTGTTTCGTGGACAAAATGTGTAGTACCTTGCATATTATTTTATAAACCTGAGCAATCTGATAGGCCTCACAGGTAGACAGTAAACCAAGTTAGTGAATTCTTTGGGAAATTCAGAGATGACTATTTTCCCCAAAGCTGCTCTACGAGGGAGTTCGTTGATCAAAATCTTTAATTCTCATTTGGGTTTACTTTCATATATAATGTTAATGCCAGGAGGATATATTTTCCATCCCAGGTTTACAAACCTACAACCAGGATGAGGATCCTGTTGTCCATTCATTACATTTTGGGGGACCTCTCTACCATTCCTCTTTACACTCTGGATCTACTGCCTTGGCAGATTTTGTTGTTGTTGTTCAGTATTGCAGACTTTTTTTTTCTTGGAACATATCTTCAGCCACCTAAACTTAACATTTTGAGCTAACATTTTTCTCCATAATAATCTCATAGAGTTTACATAAGTGATAAGAAATACACACAAAGATGTTCAACATCACTAATTATTAGAGAAATGCATATCAAAATTACAATGAGGTATCACCTCACAACAGTCAGAATGGCCATCATCAAAAAATCTACAAACAATAAATGCTGGAGAGGATGTGGAGAAAAGGGAACCCTCCTACACTGTTGGTGGGAATATTAATTGGTACAACCATTCTGGAGAACAGTATAGAGGTTCCTTAAAAAACTAAAATTAGAGCTACCATATGATCCTGTAATCCCACTCCTGGGCATATATCCATAGAAAAACATAATTCAAAAAGATACATGCACCTCAATGTTCACTGCAGCACTATTTACAATAGCCAGGACATGGAAGCAGCCTAAATGTTCATCAACAGACAAATGGATAAAGAAGATGCAGTACATATATACAATGGAATATTACTCAGCCATAAAAAATGAACAAAATAATGTCATCTGCAGCAACATGGATGGACCTAGAGATTGTCATACTGAGTGAAGTAAGTCAGGCAGAGAAAGACAAATATGACATAATATCGCTTATATGTGGAATCTAAAAAAGTGGTACAAATGAACTTATTTACAAAACAGAAATAGAGTCACAGATATAGAAAACAAACTTATGGTTACCAGGGGGTAAGGGGTAGGGATAAACTTGGAGACTGGGATTGACATATACACACTAGAATATATAAAAATAGGTAACTAATAGCACAGTGAACTCTTCTCAGTACTCTGTAATAACCTATATGGGAAAAGAGGCTAAAATAAAAGAGTGGATATATGTATAACTGATTCACTTTGCTGTACAGAAGAAAGTAACACAACATTTTAAAACAACTATACTCCAATTTAAAAAAAAAGAAGAAATACACACACACACACAATCTACATGCATATATGAGTATGTATATGTGATGTAATTTATAATAAGAAATATATATTTGGTCTGTGTTGCTTTCCTGGCACAGAGCTCCTAAAACTCTTGGTATTTCCTAAGTGGTAACTGCTATAAAGGTGTCTTGATATTCACAACAAGCTCCTTTCAACCACGCCTAAGTATTTGTTAATAAGGTGACTTTTGAATTGTACCTTATGATGGCAGCTGCTGGCTGCTAAGGGAACCAACAACTTGATTAGAGGGTTGGAATTTCAGTCCCATCCGAATGAGGAGAGGGTACTGGAAGTTTAATGAATCTCCTAAGATAATGTTTAAGTCAATCATGCCTATGAAATGAAGGCTCAAAAAAAAAAGAAGAGAAAAATACAACCAAAGGACTGAGTTCAGACAGACTCTGGGTTTTTGAACACATGGAGTTCTGGGGAGAGTGCTTCACCCAGAGAGCATGGAAGCTCCTTACCCCTTCCCACCTAACTTGCCCTATGCCTCTCTTTCATCTGGCTGTCTCTGAGTTACATCCTTTTATAATAAACAGGTACTCTAGTAAGTAAAATGTTTCTCTGAGTTCTGTAAGCCATTCTAGCAAATTAATCCAGCCCAAGGAGGGGGTCATAGGAACCTCCAATCTATAGCAGGGTGGTCAGAAGCACAGGTGATAACATGGACTTGAGATTGATATCTGAAGGGTGTGGGGGGAAGTTTTGTAGGACTGGACCCTTAACATGTGGGAACAAATGATAGAGTATTACATAGACAGTGTCATAAATGACTTGAACTGTAGGATACCCAGCTGTCATCGGGATTACTTGGTGGTATGGAAAAAACACACAAGTTGGAGTACAGTAACTAACAAATAACTGTTGCACATTATGATTTTCACATTAAACAATCTAGCCTCGCCACCAATAATTTGGTATAGTTTTTCACTGTGAGGTGAATTGATTAGAGAATGTTGTGGGTAGAAAATCTGTGGAGGTAGGGAGGCCTCCATAAGGGAAGGATTCTTCCCTTCACTTTCTTACCCTGTCTCTTCTCTCTATCAAACAGAAAAAAAATAGTTATTTATAAAACTAGGCATTTTTTTTCATTTAAATTATCCCATTTTAGTATAACCACTTTCGGAATTTTATTATGAAAATTTTGCAGATGAGGAAGTTGAGTATCAGTGAGCTATTATAACACAACCAAAGATTTTAAGGCAGCAACAGGATTCTGTATGTACCTGTCTGACTTTAAAAAGTACGATATATCAATAGTCAAACGTTGGGAGATATTATTATTACAATATATTTTCATGCAATATTTCCCAAGGACAGTCTTAATTTTTATTGTCTTCCTAAACTAACAAATAAAAGAAAAAGTGAAGTCATGCCCCAGAGGTTGAGAACGGGTAAGGCAGAAAAGTGTATTATTCCAAAGATTCTGGATATCTTTCATTTGATTAAAACAATATGTCAGTATTCTTGGCTTCATATTTTCATGAATGAAAAATATTTTCATATTTCATTTTGTATTAGAATAAGTTCTGGTTCTAGACTCAGACAGCCTGAGTTTCTGCCATGATTCCCCACATACTAGCTGTGTGACCTGAGACTAGTTACTTTAAAAGCCTCTAATCTCAGTTATTCCATATAAGTAAAATGGGACTAGGAGTTGTCTTCACTGAGTTGCCAAGAGAAGTAAATGAGATGATGCATGTGAATTGCTGGCATAGTGCTTCTCTCGAAGTAAATACTCAATAAAATGATATTTTGTTGCATATTAAAATCATTATAATTTTATTAATATATCATTATTTTTACTAAAGCAAGTGAAAGAACATTTTAATGACTGCTGTGAGCATTCTATGCTAGTCATACACTTTGCTTCACATAGGGTCCTGGTAAACCCCTCTATCTGATCTAGTCCTTTCTGAGTTTCTGATTTAGATGTTTAGACTGAATTATCTCTTGCAGTTCTTGAATCTTGCCTTATGCTTTTAGTGTGAAGAATTTTGTATGATTCCTATTATCTTAATCTCTCATAAATGGGTAATTGTTTCCATATATCAGCATATTTTTTACAGGTTATCCATAGAGTAATACATGTGATAGAGAAAATTTTTAGATTCTTTGTTTTGTTTTTGTTAACTTAAAGAAACTTCTATATCCCGCTTACATACTAATTATTGTAAAAATTAAAAAATTAAATATAAAGATATGAGGCAAAAGAAAGCCTGTATTCATACCATTCAGAGATAAATATTATTAGCATTTGGTTTTATTTTCTTCTAGGGTTATTATTTTACATTTTATACAATTAAGTATTGTGATAAACATAAAATATGCACATGCTGCTTTCTTTTTAAAATTTATCTAGTATTTACTGTATGCAAAGTTCTAAATGCTTAAATATATTACCCTCACTGAGCACCTAATTTATTATTTTAACAATTTTTATTATAACATAGAGAAAAGTGCATAAAACACATATGCATAGTTTAAACAAAGATTATAAATTCAACATCCATTTAACTACTACCCAGGTGAGGAAGCAGAATATTGTCCACATACCAGAAACTCCACTGAGTACCTCTCTCTAATCAAATCTTCCTTGCTTTTCTCTCCCAGAGATAACTATAATCTTGAGTTTTGTGCTAGCCACTTCCTTGATTTTTCCCAATATTTTAATTTCCTTATGGATATGCAATAAGGACAGTGACAAAACTGGAAAATGAACCGAAATTTTCTCTTAATTTCAAGTCAACAAGTTAGCGTACCACAGTTTCATGGATGTTAGCAAAAGAAACGGCTTCTGTGTCAGAGACAAAGTATAGTTGTCTAACCACAGCATTAGCAGTAGCCAGAGAATTAGCATGTGTACAAGTTTTCCAATTCCTCTTTCCCAAAAGGAAATTTGAAGAGGGCCAGATAACACCCACACATGCAGTGGGGTACATTACAGGAGAGCACTCTGAGCTTAAAGAACGTATCTTTGTTATAATGGGCAGCAAGTATTCTTCGGTTTAGCCCCAGAAGACATTACATTTAATATATGGGATAGTAAAGAAACTTGCTCTTTGTTGGGGGATAAGGGTGTGGTGGAGATAGTATCGCTAACTTTCAAGTCTGTTTGCTATACAAAAATCCTTGAAAAGAGTCTAAACCAAAGGCAGTTGGTGCCTCTGCTCAAAAGACATGCAGAAAAACATGAGAGACCTAGAGAGAATTGTCATCCAATAGTCAGCAACATTTGTTGAAAAGTCAGTCCTTTCTTTAATTACTTGCAAATGTATGTCTTTGCCATATATCAAGCATCCATATATATTTGCTTATTTTTCTGGATCACTTTTGTCTTATTGTTTTATTTATCTACTCCAAAGCATTACCACACTATCTTGACTATTATTATTGTCTTTAAAAAAAAATACTCTTTAATTTTTAGGACAATTTTGTTTTTAAGGAGTTGTTTGTTGTATATTACAAGATAACATTTATTTTAAAATTCTTACATTTAATTTTTTAAAGATTTCATTTTTTTAGAACAGTTTTAGGTTCAAAACAAAATTGAGAGGAAGGTAAAGAGATTTCCCTTACACTCTCTGCCTACACACGGGCATAGCCTTCCCCATTATCAATATCAATTACCAGAGTGCTACATTTGTTACCGAGAATGAACCTACATTGACACATCCTAATCACTCAAAGTCCATAGTTTATCTTAAGGTTCACTCTTAGTGCAGTATACTCTATGGGTTTGCACAAATGTATAACGACATACAGTTGTCATTATAATAACATACAGATTATTTTTACTGCCCTAAAAATCCTCTGTGCTTTGCCTATTTATCTTCCCTTCCTCCATCTCTGGCAAACACTGATCTTTTTATTGTCTCCATAGCTTTGCCAGAATGTCATATAGTTGGAATCGTACACTTCTATATATTATGTAGCCTCTTCAGATTGGCTTCTATTGCTTAGTAATATGCATTTAAGGATCCTCCACGTCTTTTCATAGCTTAGTAGCTCATTTACTTTTAGCACTATTATGTCTTTCAATAAAAATTTTTCTACATCAAAGCATTATCACATTATGTTAATTATCATATTTTATTAAGTCTCTATATATGTTATGGCTGATACAGCTTTTTGTTATCCTTCTAGATTTACTGGGCTGCTATTGAGTTGGAACTTCTATAATTTTCTGCATGGAAGTCTTGCATAATTGTAAAAATTATTCATAGGTATATAATATTTTGATGCTATTATAGTGCTTTTATTTTTTGTTTGTATCTAGTTGATAGAAATAAGATGTATATTATATACGTAAATATATGCATATATTATTTTCTTTCCAGCAAGTTTGTGACTTTTTTATTAATTTAAATTTTTATCCTTAGATCCTTTTAGATTATATATATCATTAAAAATTAGTGTAATTCAGCTATAGCATTTTTAACTTTATTTTTTTCTTGTCTTACTATTTTGGCTAGAAGCTTGAGTAAAATGTTAAATAGAAATTGTAATAGACAATATTCTTACTTTATTCTTGAATTCAGTAGGAATTATATCAATATTTGACAATTAAGTGAGATGTTCACTGTGGAATTTTTGTAATTATTATCAGGTTATGTAAACTACCTTCTGTTTGCTTGCTTTTTAAGCCTTTTTAAAATCACTAACGGATATTGGATTTTATAAATGCCTTTGCTACCTCTATAGAGATGATTATAAATGAGTATATAGCATTATATTTTTAATAGTTAATATGGTGAATTACTTAATTATCTAATGTCTAAAGAATTTTGCATTCCTGATATAAATAAAATGTGGTCATGAGATATCATTTTCCTTATTTGGGAGTTTCAGTTTCTAATATATTGAATAATATATTTGTATATTCATGAGTGTGATTGGGCTCCATTGTCCTTGAAATAATATCCTTTTGGATTATGTATCAAAATTATACTGGGCTAACAATACAGATTGAAGAGTATTCTTTCTTCCAATTATCTAGAAAAACTTGCCTAAAATTAGAAATATCTATTCCCTTAATTATTTGTAGCACCAACCAAAGAAGAAATCTAATACTAGAATTTCATTTGTGTGTTTTTTAAAAAATATTGCTTCAATTATTTTATTGCTATTAGGATAAGTCAGATTTTCTGCTTCTTTTTGTGTCAGTTTGGTAATTTTTTGTTTGTTTAGTAGTTTGTGGAATAATTTGGTGGTTAAGAGGACAGTCTCTAGTTCTACATTTCCTCGTTTAAATCCCAGCTCTGGCATTTACTGGCTATGATGTTGGTCAAATTACTTAATTTTCTATAACTCAGTTACTCGATATTTAAAATATGTTCTTTTTTACATTTTTAGTAGGAATGTACATTGGTACAAACCCCTTTGGAAACTCTCTTATAGGTCTTTTAACATTCAAATAAAGTTTTTGTTTTGGAGATTGATCTATCTATCAGAACATGTAAAACATGTAGAAGAATATACTCGCAGCTTTATTCATAATAGTCTAATACTGTAAGCATAACAAATGTCCCCACCCTAGATGGTAAAAAAATATATTATGTATGAATATTTATAAAGTTCAACACAACACAGTAATAGAAAACACCATACTACTGTTATATACAGAATGCATGCATCTCAACCACAGTGAAAGAGAGAAGCTAGATACAAAAAAATTACAAATTATTGCTTTATCTATATTACTTCAAAACAAGCCAAAATATAATGCTAAATGTCAGGATAGTGATTACTCTTCAAAGGGGATACTAACTAAAAAGGGGAACAAGGAAACCTTCTGAAATGATGAAAGTATTCTAAATCTTGATCTGGGTAGTGTTTATATGGATTTTGACATATGTAAAAAAATTATTTAGCTGTACACTTTAGATTTGTGCATATGTTATATGTAAAATATTCCTCAAAAAATTAGAGAATTGATAGGAGGCTGGTAATTAGAGAAAGCCTGGATAGATGATCTTTTGAAAATCAAGTGATTTAATCAATAAGTTTACAATGCCCCTAATTAATTTCTATTCTGTGCTGTCTAAAATGTAGCTACTAGCTATGTGTAACTATTTAAATTTAACTTTAGCTAAAATTATATGAAAGTAAAAGTTTAGTTTTCCAGTTGCTCTAGCCACATTTTAAGTGTACAGTGATCACTTGTGGCTAATGGACAGCCATTATAGCAACATAGATTTTAAAAATATTTTTATCATTGCAGTACATCCTATATTTGTCTGCAGCCTTTGCTATCCTTGATATGCTGGAGAGAATACAATAACTATATGAATATCTATGTATTTATGTGCATATGTGACATATGTACTGAAATAAATTAATGAAAATAGTTTCTTAGTTGTTTGTACTCACAAAAAACACAATTCAGTTAATATTTTTATAACTACATCATTTTATTCTGTGTTCTGGAAGAGTATTTCCAATTTGTTCTCCATGTCACTGATTCATTTAGGCTTTATCAGTTTTAATCTATAATGTTTTAAATTCAAATTTTACTACTTTCTTTTTTTTTTGCGGTACGCGGGCCTCTCACTGTTGTGGCCTCTCCCGTTGCAGAGCACAGGCTCCGGACACGCAGGCTCAGCTGCCATGGCTCATGGACCTAGCCGCTCCACGGCATGTGGGATCTTCCCGGACCGGGGCGCGAACCTGTGTCCCCTGCATCGGCAGGCGGACTCTCAACCACTGCGCCACCAGGGAAGCCCTACTTTCTTTTTTATTTCCCTGCAATCCTTTAGGGTAATTCCCTTTCATCTCCCTTTTCATCTAGTTCTGCTTTGTTTTGTTTATTTTCATCTCACTGGATTCTTTCCGTAGAGAATTTGGATTCTACTTTATATAAGTATGGATTTCTCCCATTTTATTGAGGAAAACATAAAATATTAAACTTTTTTCTTTTGGATCCAGTAGCAGTTTTGTTGTTGTTCGTTTGTTTGTTTAAATTCATGTTCTTTCATTAAGCTTTCAAGTTTAGAACTGCTGCTATCAAGTCTACTTAGATTTACAGATCAAGTGTTGATATTTAAGGACAACTACCAATCCAATTCCAATTTCTACCTGACATTCACCTAATGTCACTTTGATGTACCAAAGCATCTTAATGCTTATTTTCTGAGCTCACAACGTACAATAAAATTACATTTCCTGTAAAGCATTTCTATAATATTATTCTTTCTGTGAATATCATTTCAAAATCAAACCTCTAACTTGGGAGACTATAAGAATATATGGCTGGACTTCCCTGGTGGCGCAGTGGTTGAGAGTCCGCCTGCCGATGCAGGGGACACGGGTTCGTGCCCCGGTCCGGGAAGATCCCACATGCCGCCGAGCGGCTGGGCCCGTGAGCCATGGCCGCTGAGCCTGCGCATCCGGAGCCTGTGCTCCGCAACGGGAGAGGCCACAACAGTGAGAGGCCCGCGTACCGCCAAAAAAAAAAAAAAAAAAAAAAAAAAAAGAATATATGGCTAGTAATTCATAAGTTTCTACTCAGTCTTCTCTCATCCTCCCTCCTACCCGCCCCTCCCCTTGAGCCTAGAGATTACTATCTTATAATGGTTATAGAATTTGTGATTGATTGGAGGAGGCAGGGATTCTAATGGGGAGAAAGAGAGTATTTTTCGGTCTCTCATAAAAAATAACACCTTAGGATTCTAACATTCTAACAGGACTTCATAGAATTAGGCAAGTATGTTTTAGATATGAAAGAGTAACAATGGAGTATCAGCCCCACTAACCATCAGAAAGTTTAACAAAGGCATAACTATAAAAAACATTATAAAAACCATAGTATTAAAGCAATGTTAAAAAGGAAGACACAGACACCTCTGGGGTATAAAAATTAGCACTTGATAAATAGGAATTTACAGATCAGAGTATGAAGCAAAAACAAAAGGATTAATTGCTTCATTAACTCATATACCAAAAAAAAACCTTCATAAATTTACATATTAACAGTTCCAAAATCAAACCATATAAATATAAACTATAACATAAATTACTACATCACTGCATGAACCAAAGACAGACAAAGGCATTATTTTTATACTCAGTATTCATGGACTGGAGGAGGCATTATTATTAAGATGACAGCTCTATCAAAATTAACCTATATATTCAATGAGATTGCAATCAAATCTCGGCAAGCTATTTTATACATATTTCCAAACTTATTTTCAAGTTTATATGGGAAATAAAGACACAGAAAAGTCAACACAATACTGAAGAAATAGAACAAAGCTGGAGGACTCGCACTACCTGACTTCATGACTTACTATAAAGCTGCAGTTAACAAGACAAGGTGGTACTGGTGAGAAAAAAGGACACATAGATAAATGAAACAGAACAGAGATCCCAGAAATAAACCCACACAAATACAGTCAACCCATCTTTGACAACTGGGCAAAGACAATTCAATGAAGAAAGAAAATCTTTTCCATAAATGTTGCTGAACAATCAGACCTCATATGTATAGAAAGAAGGAAGGAAAGAAGGAAGGAAGGAAGGAAAGAAGGAAGGAAGGAAGGAAGGAAGGAAGGAAGGAAGGAAGGAAGGAAGAAAGAAAGAAAGAAAGAAACCTTATATCTGTCATAAAAATGAATTCAAAATGGATCATAGGCCTAAATGGAAAATGGAAAAATATAAAAATTCTAATAGAGAACATAGAAAATCTAGGTGGCCATGGGTTTGGTGATGAGTTTTCAGATACAAAACCAAAAGATGATCCATTTTCTGTTCTGAAAAATACACTGTAAAGAGAATGAAAATACAAGCCACAAAATGGGAGAAGATATTTGTGAAACATGCATGATAAAGGTGGTGTATCCAAATAAAACAAAAATCACTTAACACTCAACAGTAATAAAACAAACAAACCAAATCAAAATGGGCAAAATGGTCTGAACAGACAGCCCACCAAAGAGGATAAACACATAACAAATAAGGACATGAAAATATGCTCAACACCATTTGTAATTAGGGAATTGGAAATTTAAATAGCAACAAGATAGCACTTCATACCTATTAGATGGCTAAAACCCCCAAAACCTTAATAATACTGTATGCTGGCAAGGATGCAGAACTAAAATAACTCTAATTTGTTGCTGGTGGAAATGCAAAATGGTACACCAACTTCAGAAGACAGTTCAGCAGTTTCTCATAAATCTGCACATAGTCTTACACTAAAAACCAGCAATCATGCTCCTAGGTATTCATCCCAATGAATTGAAACTTTATGTCCACATAAAAACCTGCACACAAATGTTTATAACAGTTTTATTCAAAATCACTTAGAAACAACTAAGATGTCCTTTAATAGGTGAATGGATAAACAAACTATGGTGCATCCATATAAAGAAATGAGCTATTTAGCCACAATAAGACACATATGAACCCTCAAAGTACATTACTACATGAAAGAACCAATGTGAGGAGGCTCCATACTATATGATTCCAGTTACATAACATTTTGGAAATTGGAAAACATAGAGACAGTAAACAGATCAGTGATTGCCAGAGGTTTGGAAGTGGATTAAATAGTTGAAATACAAAGGAATTTTGAAGACAGTAAAATTATTTTGTATGATAATGCAATGGTGGATATATGATATTACACATTGGCCAAAACCTATAGACCTTTATAGCACAAAACGTGAAAGTTAATGTATGTAAATTTTAAAAACCTCATTTAAGAAGTCCAGGGATCCCAGGATGGAAAAAGACAAAAAACAAAAGAATTTGCTATTTCAAAGGTATGAAACGACCTCACTGAAGAGGGTAGGAGGAAAAGGTGTTGCCCTAAGTAACTTTGGAAATGAATGGAATTATAAAACTAAAGTCAAGAGAAGTGCACATAAGCCCTGCATTCTAGTTAATAAAGCAGTTTCCCATGGATGAATGGACTAACAATTCTGATATTTTTATACATATATACAGAATGGATAAATGAACAATTAAGTAACTGAATGGCAGACAGTAGAAGTTAGGTTTCTCACTATTTGGAGTGAGAATTACTAGATAATTAAGAGGAAAAGGTTAAAATGATCCATATGTTAATGAATTAGAGTTGGAGATATCAGTAGGAACTCATGTTTAGTTAAAATATATATATGTATATATATACTGTTAAAAATAGAAATATTTATACATATGGTAAATAAACTATCATAGACACATACATTTATTTGCTCCATCAGCTGATTGGCCCTAGAAACAAAACCCTGGTAGGAATGAGGATACCTAGTACCCAAATCTTTGTTTCTCATACCATTCTTCAACTATAAAAGAAAAAACAAAAAACAACCAAAAAAACCCAACTAAACAAACCAAAAAAGAGTTTCTATGGAGGACTCCTGCCTCTTGTATTGATGCAGGAAATATACAAGATGAACCTAGAGGTCTGGAACCTCTAATACTGCCAAAATATAAAAAAAAAAATTCAGAAAACACAAAAACAAAAAACCTTGATTGACAGAAGTAAATCAAAGGATCCACTAAAAGAGCTCCCAATGGCCAAAGCTCAAATAATTTGAGCAATAAATAAAGTAATAATCTAAAGTATAAAACACATATCTATGTGCCCATAATAATATATATATTGATGATTGAATAAGTAAGTAAATAAATAAGTGAGATGAATCAAATCTCCCATGTAGAAGAATTAGAAATGTTTTATGTAGATATTCTACCCTCAATGAAAGGAGCATAATTTCTCATTCTTTCCATGTGAACTACACAAAGTAAAAAATAAATAAATAAAAAGAGAATCTTTATAGTGGAGAAATCTGACAAACATCACTTATGCCAGATAACCAAGGTCAACATCAACAGTGATAAATCATTTTGATAATATGTATCCTTGACATGGTGTGATGAAAATGGCACTTTGCCTCTGAAGTCTTTTTATTAAAAACCTATAACTGTAGTCTAACCATAAAAGAAGACATCAGACAAATACCAATGGAAGAGCATTCTACAAGACACCCAATCACTACTCATTAAAGCTGGCCAGGTAATCAAAAACAACGAAAATCTGAGAAATTGTCACAGCAAAGAGGAAGCTTAGGAGACGTGACAACTAAAGGTAATGTGGTATCCTAAATGGGATCCTGTAGCAGAAAAAGGATGTTAGGTAAAAACCAAGGAAACCTGGACTTTAACTAATGATAATCCGTCAACAGTGGCTCATTAATTGTAACAAATGTATCCTACTAATGTAAGGTGTTAATATAAGAAAACTGTATCTTCTCAATTTTTCTGTAAATCTAAAATTGTTCTAACAAGAAGTTTACTAAAAAACAAGATTTATACTTTTAATGATTCTAAGAATTCATTAAAAAGAGTGAAACAGAAAACTTTAGAATGATCTATATATGTATATCTATGCATATTTGCATATGAATGTATATATATATGCATTTCCCAAAATATGAATCACCAATGAGCTTATGAATAAATTTCAGCAGAATTAGTAATCAAAGAAATAATAATTTAAAATTAAGACTATTCATTGATTATTAAATCAGAAAAAATACAGATAACCCACAATTCTCTGGTTATAGGAAAATAAATAAAAACAAATTTTTTGAGAATAATTTTCCAATTATCCAAAACTTATTCAGGTTTGTGCCACTGGACCCAGAGACTCTAATTCTAGTAATGCATTTTAAGAATACATTTTAATTTATTTCTGTGTAAAGATTTAGCACTATTTTCTCATTGATTGTTTTAAAATGGCAAACAATTAAACATCCTAAATATTCCAATAATAGGAGATATGTTAAATAATTATAATGGGCTTCCCTGGTGGTGCAGTGGTTGAGAGTTTGCCTGCCGATGCACGGGACACAGGTTCGTGCCCCAGTCCGGGAAGATCCCACATGCCTCAGAGTGGCTAGGCCCATGAGCCATGGCCGCTGAGCCTGTGCATCCAGAGCCTGTGCTCTGCAACGGGAGAAGCCACAACAGTGAGAGGCCCGTGTACCACAAAAAAAAAAAGAAAAAAAAATTATAACTACACAATTGCCCACAGCTACACAATGAACTATTATTCTAGAATTAAACATAACATTTAAAAGTATATTAATGACTTTAAAAGTTGAATAAATTAAAATATTTTAATATATTAAAATATTTATAAAATGATCTTAATTTTATAAATTCAAATAAACATATGTAGTTGCCAGCCTCCAGGATGGCTCTCAGAGTGATCTTGCCTCCTGATATTCAAGGAGTTCCCTCCCACACTGAATCACAGATAGACTGTATAGCCATTTGTGCATGACAGAATTATGGTGCTAGCTCATAAAGGCATCCCATCCTGGTCTCTTGGATTGCTTGCTCAGGGAGAAGCTCAGAGAGAAGCACATGATATGGATAGATAGATGATGATAATGATGATGATGATAAATGATAAATGAAAATATTTATAATTTCCCTTTACTTCTAAGAAAGATGGCTCAGTACATCCAAAGTTTCCTTTGATTTCTGAATGGTAATGGTAACGGTATATATATGTGTGTTCTGAGAGAACTCTGATCCACATAAGAAAGGGTATGCCAATGCAGTAAATTCCCATAAAGAGAACTACTGGACTCCCATAGGTCAGCCTAGGTCAAAACTGTGACAGCCACCAAAGGCACACTGAACAGGACTGGAGTGGGAACTTGGTCCATCCAGAGTCATTCTCAAGGGCAATGATTGTTTATGTCTAGTTCTTCTTTGTATGTCTGGGGCTCTTCCTCTGGAAGTGAAAATATGCCCATTTTACAGGTGGAAAAATCTGTGCCTAGCAACTAACAACTAAAATTTGTTTACATGTTACTTTATGTAGGGGTGTGTGTGTGTGTGTGTGTGTGTGTGTGTGTGTGTGTGTGTGTGTTTGAGCTCTGTGAAAATAGGTCTTCATCTTATTGCTAGAGACACGTAGAGTGCTTAGGCATATTACATGTTGAATATTTAAGTGCACTCATTCTCTAATTCTTTCAACAGATATTTCTTGAGCCTCTTCTACATGTAAGATATTATGATAGACTCTGGGGTTACAAGAGTAAGACAGAGACCTAATGGAGCATGGACTGTTAAGGACCGAATTGTGCCTTCCTCCATTCATATGCTGAAGCCCTAGCCTCTAATATGATTGTATTTGGAATGGAGACAGGGCTTTTAAGGTCATTAAGGTAAAATGAGGTCATAAGGGTGGGGCCCTAATCCAATATGACTGGTGTCATTATAAGAAACAGAAGAGAGCAGGGATGCATGCACACAGAGGAAAGGGTCGTGAGAGGACACCATAAGAAGGCATCCATCCATCTAAAAGCCAAGAGAGAGCATGCCAAAGACAGAAGCCTCAGGAGAAATTAGCCTTACTGGTACCTTGATCTTGGATTTCCAGCCTCCATAACTGAGAAAATAAACTTCTGTTGTTTAAGCCACCCAGTCTGTGTTATTTTGTTATGACAGTCCTACCAACTAATAGACCATGATGGAGAAGTTGGTGAAGAAGAGAAGAATCATACCCTGTAGCCTGCAGACTGTGATACGGATTTGGTATTTCTCCCAATAAAAGGTGAAGCCATAGAAAAGCTTAAGAAAAGAGGTAACATGATAATTTTTGTGTTCAATAAGAAATACTCTGAAATATTAGATTGTAGGTAAGCAAAAAGTAATGTTAGAGACCAGTTAGATTATTAAGGCAAGAGAGAATCATCATTTTATGTGGAACGGAGATGAAGATTTTTCAATTAATTTTTGTTGGTAAATGGCAAATAGCAGATAAAACTCTAAGTATTTATTCTTTTTTTTAATTAGGGCTTGATATAGACTAAAATAATTTTGAAAAATATTTAGACTTAGAATATTAATTCTGAGATATTATAAAGGTCTTGATGAAAAATCCAATAATGACAAATTTATTATACTTAACTAAAATAAAAAGAATAATAGGTTTCAGAATGATGGTGAAACAAAGAAAATTTTGTTGATTAAATTGTTTTATAACTTAAAGCTTTACATTATATCTATGATTAACAAATATTTTAAAATAAATGTACGTTACTTCTGTTTTTAACATGTAGTTTGTTTTCCAAACTAAAATATACATAATATACAAATATATCCAATAATAATATATAAAATGAGTTCATAAAAAAAACTTACCACATTTGGCACATAAATCCTCAGTGAATGTTCCTGGTGGGTTTTAAATTATGTTTTTTCATACATTGTATCTGTTTTGCCTTAAATCCTCTTGACTTGGCCACTGTATGTAGTCCCTTTAATCTCTTCTTAAAGTTGAGTGTGATAATAGTGCCCCAGGTCACAAGATAATTTGGAGAAATCACTAATCATCTAGAACACAAATGTTTTTGAAATAAATACATTTGTGAGGTGGAATCAAGACAAATAAATAGCAATTATTTGAGAAATAATTATAATAGATATTAATCCATCACCACCTCCTTGCTGCCACCTCCATTCTGCAATAAAAATTGTGTGGAACATTAGAACATCAGTCATAGTGAAATAAAGCTTGTTTCAGTCTCCAAAAGCCTTATGATCCTGCACCAAAAAATAACACACTCATTATATATGAATAATCCAGATAAATGAGTCATTTGAGAATGCCAAAATCGGATTCTGAATGGTAATATGGCCAACAGAAAAAGCATTTGGAAAAAGATGAGCTAATCATACTATAAGAAATTTTGCTATTGTCTGTCCATAACCCTTCTTTCCTTTCTTAGAGGAGTCAGGACTAAATATCATTAAGAGTTCCTGATAGCATCAGGATTTGCTTTCTGGGTAATGGAAAATTTGATTATCCATAAGTGACAACAGATACATCCAGTTAAAACTGACTGATGTAAGTGTAAGAGTAGCCCCTGGATTATAATTATGGAAATAGAGCATAATTTTATTTGTTCTAAGACCTGATCATTTACATGCCTCATGTAGAGATTGTGGGGGGTGGGTAAATATCATTTAGACTGCAAACTTGTCTCAGTTATAAAAATATTTGCATGAATTCCATTAAACTTCTCTTTAAACCAACGCCAGTCTCTTAAATATCCTGCATTATTAATAATGTGGGTGTGTGGGTACCCATGCATTATTGCATGTGCATGCCAGGAAAGAATAGGTACCAGGATAAAAGGAAAACATTTGCTTTCCTACCAAAATTACATGTCTGTAGAAATTCTAATTCTTTAAATCCTGTAAATCCAGCTTTGACTCTCTATTACTCATAATCTATCCATGTGTACAAATCCCCATGTCATAGTCTAAATAAATTTCTCCCTTATACTCCAAGAAAAAAAAAATGACCTTACATGTCACTTAGATTGAATGATGTATTCTTTCTAACTATAATATTTAAATAATAATAATAAAACAGAAACTAATTGCCTGGACAACTCATGTCTAGTCATCATATCCAGAGGGATTGAGAGATGGAGAGTAAGCACTGAGGGCACAAGAAGAACTGAGATGACTTGTGATCAAGTAGCATTAACCTACACTATTTAATCAGTAAGCATACATAGTTCATCTGATTATTCTGCATTTTTTTTGGCCGTGCCCTGTGGCTTGCGTGATCTTAGTTCCCTGACTGGGATCAAACCTGTGCCCTCTTCAGTGGAAACGCGGAGTCCTAACCAGTGGACCACCAGGGAATTCCCCATCAGGTTATTCTGAAAGAAACCTTAAAGATGACACATTATTCCAGTCCCCCTACCACGCAAGAGCTGGAATGGAGTCCAAGGAAAGAGATCTGTCTTTGGTCCTTCACCATTTAGTGGCTAAAACTTGATAAGAATTGAGGTCTTCTATCCTCTCTTTCAGTTTTCATTCAAGTTATAATGATCATTTAACTTAAAAGTACTGATGTAAAATTAACTACATCCAGGACAAATTTGATTTTTTCTTCATTTCTAACCATGAGGTTTTTCCACTATATGTAGCCATTTTCTATTTTACTTATATTGCCACAAAGTTTCATGGACAATCAGCAATAGTGACAGAAACACAAAAATATAGATTGATAGAAACAGAGATTACTAGAAAAAATAAATTTATAATGAAAAAAAAAGTTAATAGGGTTATGCATCAGGAAAGATGGATTACATGTACTTTTCCCTATTCTTCCCACTAAGCACACTAAAAGCACTGACATTATATATTAAAACAAACAAGATAATTCTGCAAGGTGGGGAAAAGAAGGCAGAATGGTTATGAAGCTGAGGACCTGAGGAGCCACGTGGCTGTTGTTCCCTGGGTTTTCCTTTTGCTTCATGTATCATGCCAGACTGGGTGCAAGAGAAGTTGGCAACTCAGAAATGCCAATAAGCAATGACAAATACAAAGGCCAAACAAAAGTCTGCTCTCTCTAGCCAAAGTACCAGAAAAGGGGAAACCTGGCAAGAAGAAAGCTTTCAGACAATAATTGTTCTAATCTGGCCAAATACTACCAAAATACAATAATCACCACCCCATCCCACTTTTGCCAGCCCAGGCCCATGAGGAGACTAAACTTCTAATCTCACCAGGCTGCAACAAAGCTTCTGAAACCTCCTTCCTTGCCTGGGTGGGGAGGGGAAAGTGGTGATATTAAAAAAAGTTGAGTTGAGGAGCCAGGATTCTCATCCCCACTGGGCAGTAGTGACATATCCTGTCCCTCCCTGCTATGGTGGTGTCAGAGGAGGCTTAATGGGTGGAAAAAATTCACTACCACTCCCTGCACTGTTGTGTCCATGGAAGCCATGTGGAGAGTAGTAACAAGGTACGGCTCCCCTTCCAGCCAGTGTAATCAGTGAGGCCTAGTGGAGACCTGAAATTTCATACCAGACCTCCTTTCTGTGTGAGAACAAAGACTTCTACCCTCATCTGGCACTAAAGAGGTGGTATCCCTTTCCCCAGTGGAAAGGTGACAGAAGAAGGCTACTAAAACATGATTTAAATAATTTCCAGAATCTCATAATACTGAAAAAATCAATTTTCAATTAAAAAAATCATTCATCATACATACCATGAAGCAGAAAAACTTCAACTTGAATGAGAAAAATAAATCAATAGATATCAGCACTAAGATGACACAGATGTCAGAATTATCTGAAAAGGATTTTACAGCAGTTATCATAAAAATGCTCCAATGAACAATGAAGAACATGCTGGAAATAAATGGAAAAAAAAAAAAGTCTCAACAAAGAAACAGAGTCTCAGCAAAGAAATAGAAGATACAAAGAAGAACAAAAATTTTATTTTATTTTTAATTAATTTTTTTTCTTCTCTTTTTTGGCCATGCCGTGTGTGCAGCTTGCGGGATCTTAGTTCTTTGACCTGGGATTGAACCCACATCCTCATCAGGGAACATGCGGAGTCCTAACCACTGGACTGCCAGGGAATTCCCTAAAATGAAATTTTAGAACAAAAAAATGCAATAACCTAAATTGAAAACTCAAAGAATGGGCTCAACAGAAGAATGGAGAGGACGGAGTAAAGAATCAATAAACTCAAACATAGAATATAAATTACCTAGTCTGTTCAACAGAGAGAAAATACACTGGAAAAATAAAACAAAAATATAAAACATATCCTTAAGGACTTGTGGGATTTTAACAAAAGATCTAACATTTATATCATGGAGGGTCTCAGAAACACAGGATAAAGACAGTGGTACTAAAAAAAATATTTGAAGAAATAATGACTGATAATGTCCCAAATTTGGCATAAGACATAAATCTACAGGTTCAAGAGACTTAGCAAACCCCAAAAGGGTCAAGCCCCACAAAATTCATAGAAGAAAAACCACAGTAGAACTTCCGAAAACTAAAACAAAATAAATTATTTTTTAAATAGCACATGAAAAATAACACTTTGCCTGTAGGAGAAAAACAATTTGACTGAAAGTGGATCTCTCATCAGAAACCATGGAGTCCAGAAAGAAGTGGCACATTTTTCAAGTGCTAAAATCAAGACATTCTCCGAGGAAAAAAAAAAAAAAGATAATTTATTGCCATCAGGAAGGAACAAAGAACAGCACAAAGAACAAATACATGGGTAAAAATAATAAACTTTCTTTCTCATCTTGTGTTGTCTAAATTATTTTGATGGTTGAAGCAAAACATAATATCATCTGATGTTGATCTCAATGTATGTAGAAAAAATACTTAAGGCAGTTATACTATAAATGGGGAAGGTGAATGGATTTAAAGAGAGGTAAGTTTTCTACACTTAGCTTATAATGGTAAGATGTTGAAATTAGTAGACTGTGATAAATTTGGTATATAAATATAATAATTCGAATAATCACTAAAATGGTATACAAAGAAATAAACTAAAAAATATTATACTAAATCAAAATGCTATTCTAGAAAGTGAAAAATAACCCACTGGAAGGCAGGCAAAAGTAAACAGAAACAATAAAACAGAGGAATCAAACAGAAAACAAACAAAAAAATAAAGTAGAAGAATTTATCCTGACTTGTAAATAAGTAAATTAAATGTAAATGGTCTAAATGCATCAATAAACAATGTAGATCAATAGTGTGGATTAAAAAAAAATGAACCAACTATATATTTTCTGTAAGAAAGTCACTTTGAATGTAATAAAATAGGTTGGTTGAATGAAAGAAAGAGAAAAATATGCCATACAAACATGAATCAGACAAAAGCAGAAGGGGCTCTATTCACATCAAATAAAGTAGACATCAGAGCAAAGAAAATCACCAAAGACAGAGAGGCAGAGAGAAACATTACTTAAGGAGAAAAGTGCCAATCCATTAAAAAAATGCAGCAATTCCAACAACAGAGTTCTAAAATGTATTAACCAAAAACTGATAGAACTAAAAGGAGAAATAGACAAATCTAAAATTATAGTTGGAAACCATAACATCCATCTAACATTTTATAGAACAATAGAAAAATGGCTTGGTCAATATTCAAAAATCAGTCAATGTAATCCTCCATATAAATAGACTACAAAAAAAATCTCAATACAGCAATTGATGCAGAAAAAGCATTCAACAAAATTGAACAGCAATTTGTGATATTTCACAAAACTAAGAATAGAGTAGAACTTCCTCAACTTGATACAGAATATTTACCAAAAAGATCCTACAGCTAATAACATAATTAATGGTGAAAGACTGAATGCTTTCACCCAAAGATTGGGAACAAGGGAAGGATGTTCACACTCACTACTGCAATTTATCATAGTACTGAAAGTCCTCGTCATCAAAATAAGGCAAAATAAATAAACAAAAGATATACAGATTGGATAGAAAGAAATGAAGCTGAAAATTGTCCCTATTTGTAGATAAAATAATGGTCTATATAGAAAATCCCAAGAAATGTAAAAAATAAATTTCTTAGAATAAGTGAGTTCAGTCACAGCATACAAGGTTAAAATTTTAAAAAATCAATTGTATTTCCATATACTAACAATGGATATGTGGAAACTGAAATTAAATATGCAATGTCACGTTAAATTGTTTAAAATAAAAGTAAAATACTTGGATATAAATCTAATTAAACAAAGAAGCTGTGTTCTGAAAACTAGCCAATGTTGTTGCAAGAACTCAAAGAAGGTCTAAGAAAATGGAGAGATATGCCATGTTCATGGACTGGAAGTTTCTATACAGTAAAAAGATCAATTCCCCCCAAATTGATATATAGTTTTAACAAAATTCTTATCAAAATACTAAAAATTTTTTGTATATATATGCAAGATTTTTCCAAAATGTATATAAGAAGGCAAAGGAACTATAACAGTTAAAATAATTTTGATAAAACGGAATAAAGTGAGAGAAATCACTGTGCTTCATTTGAAGACTTAAACAGCTATAATAATGGTGGAGGGGTAGATACATAGATCAATTGAACAGAATGGAGAACCCAGAAATAGACCCACAGAACTGATTTTTTTTAAAGGTACAAAAAGAATTCAATGCGGGAAGTATAGCCTTTTTAACAAACGGTGTTGCAGTAATTTACTATCAATAAGCAGATTTTTTTAAAAAAGAACTTTACTCAAACCTCACACCTTGTATAAAAATGGACTCAAATCATAGATTTAGACAGAAAACCAAAAAACGTTTAGAAGGAAACATAGTAGAAAATCTTTAGGACCTAGTGCTTGGTAAGAATTCTTAGATATAATACCAAAAGTAGGATCCATACAATTACAAAAATAATAATAAACTAAACTTCATTAAAATAAAAAAAAACTTTTGCTTTATGAAAATCTTTATTAAGAAGATGAAAAGTACAGAGCGATGGAAGCATCATGTTGGCTTGAGATGCTCCCTTTGTCTATCCCCTTCAATCTACAACCAGTAAAACATCCATAACTCAACAAAAGTACCTCTGCACCAAACAACAGGACCCCAGAGAATTGCACACAGCTGAACATGTAAGTGTGGGTGGATTGGAACATATAATGGAGGGGAATACATGGGAACAGTGGAGGTGGTGTCTGTGAGACCCTCTGCCACAGAGGTTGAGCCCACAGTCCCAGAGAACCTAGGAGCATCGGGAGAGACAGTGCACATGTCACTGGCCTCTTGACCATGGAGAATCAGATAGCAGTGGCAGTGGGGTCTATGACCCTGTCCCTCCAGTTGTGGAGGTGCCTGTGGCTCTTCCCCCACCACCCAGAGTGGTGGCACACAAAAATTAGACAACCCTGGTCACAGAAGACATACTTGCAACCCCAGCTTCACCCTGCCCTTTCCCCTGTGGCAGTGGAGCCTGCCATCCAGGAGACCCCAGACACGGTGGAGGCACCCACCAACCAAGTTCCCAGAAGATGTTGTCAATTGTGCCAGCAACAGCAAGGTACCAATAATTCCAAAGGCACAAGCAGTGACAACAAGGGCATCACGTGACACCTCTGACAGATGCATGGAGGGTGGAAAGTGCCTCCTTTCAAATATAACCGGAGAAAGCTCAGGTAGAAGAAACTAAAAGCTTGTGCTATAGTGGCACCTACTGGAAAAAGAAGAAAGGCTTCTAATTACTAACCTGTTAAATCTTTAGAATCAAGTTTAAAAAAAATTTTAAAAAAAGAAAGAAAGAAAGAAAAGAAAAGCTTTGCTTCAAGAAGAAAGGTGCTCACTATTTCAAATGCACCAGCAAAGGGACATCTCATCAAGCACCATGAAGAAGCACAGTAGCACAGCACCACAAAAGAAAACTGTAAATCGCCAGAAACTGAATTTCAAGTCACTGAGTATTGTGATCTACTGATAGAGAATTCAAATAGCTATCAGGAAGAAACTCAATGAGCTACAAGAAAACAGAAAGATCAATAAACTTAGGAATAAACTGAATAAACAAAAGGAATACTTCATCAGAGAGATAAAAACTCTAAAAAGAACAAAGAAGAAATTCTGTAGCTGAAGAACTCAATAAACAAAATGAAGAATGAATTAGAAAGCACTGAAAACAGGGCAGACCATGTGGAAGAGAGAATTAGTGAGCTTGAATACAGAAATCTAGAAATGGTACAGCTAGGTGAGAGAGAATTAATATCTAAAAAAAGGATGACGGGTTTCCCTGGTGGCGCAGTGGTTGAGAGTCTGCCTGCCGATGCGGGGGACGCGGGTTCATGCCCCAGTCCGGGAGGATCCCACGTGCCACGGAGCAGCTGGGTCTGTGAGCCGTGGCCACTGGGCCTGCGCGTCTGGAGCCTGTGCTCCATGGAGGGAGGGGCCACAGCGGTGAGACGCCCGCGTACTGCAAAAAAATAATAAAAATTAAATAAATAAAAAAATGAAAAAAGGAAGACATACAAAATATTATGTATAAAATAAGTTACAAAGCTATATTGCACAACACAGGGAATCTATCCAATAATTTATAATAACTATAAATAGAGTATAATCTTTGAAAACTTTTAAAAAATTTAAAAAGGATGAAATTCTATGAGAAAATACTGACTCTATTAGGAAGGGCAACATTAGAGCATTGAGCTTCCAGAAGGAGAAGAGAGGGAGAAAGAAGCAGAGAGTTTATTTAGAGAGATAATAGCTGAGAACTTCCCAAACCTGGAGAAGGAACAGGATACACAAGTTCATAAAGCTAAGAGAACTCCTAATTATCTCAGTGCAAAAATAATTGCTCCAAGATACATTATGTTAAAAATGTCAAACATTAATGACAAAGGAAGAATTTTAAAGGCAGCCAAAGAATGGTAACCTACAAAGGAACCCCCATTAAGCTATCAGCAGATTTCTCAGCAGAAACTCTACAGGCCAGAAGAGAGTGAATTGACATACTCAATATATTGAAAGATAACAACTGTCAGACAAAAATACTTTATAGAGTGAAGATATCATTTAGATATAAAGGAGAAACACATTCTACGCAAGTGCACATGGAACATTCTCAAGGATAGATCATATGCTGGGACACAAACAAGCCTCAATAAATTTAAGATTGAAATCATTTCAAAGATCTTTTCAGATCACAGTGGTATGAAACTAGATATCAGCTACAAGAAGAAAGCTGGAAAATCACAAATATGTGTATACTAAATAGCATGCTACTGAAAACTATTGGATCAATGAAAAAATCAAAGGAGAAATCAAAAGTTGAAGAGGAAGGAACACTTCCTAACTCATTTTATGAGGCCAACATTACCCTGATACCAAAACCAGACAAAGACAACTGAAAAAAAAAGAAAATTATAGGCCAATATTTCTGATGAATTCAGATGCAAAAATCCTCAGTAAAATATTAGCAAACTAAAAACAACAATATATTAAAAAGATCATACACTATGAACAGGTGGGATTTATTCCAGGGATGCAAGGATGGTTCAACACCTGCAAGTCAATCAACATGATACACCACACTAACAAAATGAAGGATAGAAGTCATATAATTATCTCAATAGATGCAGAAAATGCATTTGATAAGATTCAACACCCATTTAAAATAAAATCTCTGAATAAAACGGGTATAGAAGGAACATAACTCAATATAATAAAGGCCAGATATGATAAAACCACAGTTAACACCATACTCAATGGTGAAAAAGTGAAAGATATTCCTTTAATATCAGCATTAAGACAAGGATGCCCACTCTTACCAACCTTATTCAACATTGAATTGGAAGTCCTAGCCAGAAGAATTATGCAAGAAAAAGAAATAAAATGTACTCAGATTAGAAAGATGGAAGTAAAACTTTCACTGTTAGTGGATGACATGACTTTATATATAGAAAACTCTACACTCTCTACCAAAAAACTATTAGAAATATAGTAAACAAATAAAGTTGCAGGATACAAAATCAACACATAAAAATCCACTGTGTTTCTATACACTAACAATGAACAAGCAGAAAAAGAAATTAAGAAAACAATCTCATTTACAATCATAACAAAAAGAATAAAATATCTGGGAATAAATTTCATCAAGGAGGTGAAAGATGTATACACTGAAAACTATAAAACATTGTTGAAAGAAACTGAAGAAGACACAAAGAAATGGAAAGATATTCTGTGCTTATGGACTGGAAGAATTAACATTGTTAAAATGTCCATATTACCTAAAGTAAAATACAGATTCAATACAATCGCTATCAAAATCCCAATAACAATTTTCATAGAAATAGAACCCAAAAAAAAAATCCTATAATTTATATGGAACCACAAAAAACCCTGAATAGCCAAAGCATTCCTGAGAATAAAGCACAAAGCTGGAGGTATCACACTCACTAATTTCAAAATATATGACAAATCTATAGTAATTAAAACAACATTTTATTGGCAGAAAAACAGACACAGAAATCAATGAAACAGCACTGAGAGCCCAGAAATAAACCCACACATATATGGACAATTAATTTATGATAAAGGAACAAAGAAAATACAAGGGACAGAGAATAGTCCTTCAATAAATGGCGCTGGGAAAACTGGATAACCACATGCAAAAAAATTGAAACTAGACCACTATCTCACACCATACATAAATATCAACTCAAAATTGGTTAAAAACTTGATTATAAAACCTGAAACCAGAAAACTTCTAGAAGAAAACATAGGCAGTATACTCTTTTATCTCAGTCTTAAAAGTTTCTTTCTGGATGTTTCTCCTCAATCAAGGGAAAGAAAAGCAAAAATAAACAAGTGGGACTACATCAAACTAAAAAGCTTCTATAAAACAAAGGAAACAATCAACAAAACAAAAAGACAATCTACTGAATGGGAGAAGATATTTGCAAATCATATGTTTGATAGAGGTTAATATCCAAAATATGTAAAGAACTCATACAACTAAACAACAAAAAACAACCTGATTAAAAAATGGGAGGAAGAGCTGAATACAAATTTTTACAAAGAAGACATACAGATGGCAAAGAGGCACATGCAAAGATGTTCAACACCACTAATTATTAGAGAAATGCAAATCAAAACCACGAGATATCACCTCACACAACAAATGTTGGAGAAGATGTGGAGAAAAGGGAACCCTCATATACCGTTGGTGGGAATGTGAATTAGTGTAGTCACTATGGAAAACAGTATGGAGATTCCTCAAAAACTTATTACCCAGTTATTTCACTTCTTGGTATTTATCCAAAGAAAACAAAACAACAACAAAAAAACTAACTCAAAAAGATACATGCACCTCTATATCCACTGCAGTATGATTTACAATAGCCAAGATATGGAAACATTAAGTGCCCATCTACAAATGAATGGATAAAAATGATGTGAGATATATATATATATATATATATATACATATAAAATGAAATTCTACTCAGTCATACAGTCATAACATAGATGAAATGTTGCCGTTTGCAACAACATGGATGGACATAGAGGGTACTATGCTAAGTGAAATAGGTCAGACAAAGACAAACACCACATGGTTTCAGTCATATGTAGAATATAAACAAAAAATAAAATAAAATAAACAAATCCAACCAAATAAAAACAAACACATTGATACAGAGAACACAGTAGTTGTTACCAGAAGGGAAGGGATGTGGCAGGAGAGCAAAATGCATCACTGGGGTCATGGTGATGGATGGAAACTAAACCTTTGATGTTGGGTACACTGTAGTGTACACAGAAGTCATAATATTATATACATAAAATATATAAGGTTATAAACCAATTTTTTAAAAAACAGGAACAAAAAGAAAGAAAAGTAGATTCTGGGAGAAAATATTTGCAAACCACATATCTGGTAAAGAATTCATATCCACAATGTATTTTAAAAAATTCAAACTTAACAGTAAGAAAAACAAACAATTCAATTAGAAAATGGGCAAAAGACATGAAGATACATTTCAGTGAAGAGATTATAAGGATGGTAAATAAGTACATGAAAAGATATCCAACATTATTAGTCATTAGGAAAATGCAAATGAAAACCACAATGAATGAAACGTGAAATGAAAATCACAAGAAATGAAATATGAAATGAAAATCACAGTGCATTAAATATCACTATAAGCCTGTTAGAAGAGGTAAAACAGTGACAATACAAAATGCTGTGAGGATGTGTAGAAAGTGGATCTCTCACACACTGCTGTTGGAATGTAAAACAGTAGAGCCACTCTGCAATACAGTTTGGAAGTTTTTTCAACAAACAAACAAAACTAAACAGACATTTCCCACATGACCTCATAATCACATTTCTGATTATTTATTCCATAGAAATGAAAATAAGTCCCCACAAAAGCCTGGATATGATTATTCATAGTGGCTTTATTTGTAATAGTCCCAAGTTGGCAATAACTGAAATGTCCTAAAATAGGTGAATGGTTAAACAAATTGTGATACATACATTCCATGACTACTCAACACTAAATGGAGGAAACTATTGATACAGAAATAATTTGGATCCATCTCAAGGGCCTTAAGCTGCATAAATAAAAGTCATCTTCAAAAGGACACATCCTATATGATTCCATTTATATAACATCCTCAAATTGACAAAATAATAGCAATGGAGAACAAATTAGTGGTGGTTCAAATTCTAGAGGTGACTGAGAGACTAGTGTTGATAAGATAATAAGGCCGACTGAAAGATAAAGCTGATCTTAGTAAACTTGCTGGGCAAGAGAATGCTCTGTTTGGAAATACAGTCTTTCAGAACAATGCATGAGTATTACACTCAATTCATAGGATTTGATTGGTCCTAACAGAAGTGGGTCTATTAGTTCAAAGTAGTGATGCTTCAGCATTCTGATTTGTTCCCTTCTAAGTTGGTTTACCTGCTATTACAATTTTGATACAGTGTCAAACAGCAAAGTTTTTAAAGGTCTGTAATTAAAATAAATACAGATAACATTATCAACAACAAACAACAAAATAAGTTTTTTTCTGATATCCTTCATTTAATACGGTTTAAGGAAAAGGAAGTTTTCTTAATCTCATATATCTGATTCTAAGCACCAAGAGAATTTATAGTTAAGACTCACTTGAAAATTTGTCAGTTTCAAAAGATTGGGGTGAGAAAAAAGAGTATGGGACAGCTAAGGGTTGGTATCTTAATAAAACCTCTTACTTTACGCTGAGATGAGGAAGCAGTTAACCCACCAACATAGCAGTTAACTGGAAGTAAACCAGTGTGATGGTTGATTTTATGGGTCAAATTGAAAAGGCTATAGAACCCAGATATTTGTTAAAATACCACTCTGGATGTTATTGTGAAGTTATTCTTTCGATGAGATTAACATTTAAATCAGTGGACTTTGAGTAAAGCAGATAACCCTCCATAATGTGGGTTGGACTCATTCCATTGAAGGCCTTAAGCCAAACAGGCTGAGGTTCCTTGAAGCAGAGGGAATTCTGTCTTTAGACTGTCTACAGATGCAAGTTGCAACATCAAACCTTCCCTGGGTCTCCAGCCTGCCTGCCTAGCCTGCAGATTTTGAACTTGCCAGTTTCACGATAAGTCAATTCCTTAAAATGTCTCTGTCTCTGTCTCTCTCTCTCTCTCTGTCTCTCTCTGGTTCCCAACAATCTTGCAGGCCAGTTTTATACAATCTGGGGGAAGTTTTCAGCACTGATGTTCAAAAATGTTCATGCCATCATTGTCTATAATAGACAAGTAATGTAAAACATAATGTCTGTTAACAATATAATGCACGAATATATAATTGTATATTTATACTATACAAAGTTACATAGATACAAAAATGAAGGGCAAACAGTTGCACAACAGCACAGAGGAATCTTAAAATATGATACTCAGCAGAAGAGTTCAGATACAGAAAAGGATATACTGTATAATTACATATTGTATGATTGATATGACTTTGTATGAATATGTAGAAAAGCAAGTCATTGTTTCAGAAGAATGCAAAACTAAGTAGTAAAAATATAAAGAGAATGAGGAAAGGAGGACCTCATAGTGGTTACTTTTAGGGGAGAAAATTGGGGTTGTCATTGAGAAAGGGCTTCCAGGAGGTTTCTGGGATACTGGCAATTTTCTGTTTCTTAAACTGGGTGGAATCAAGTAGATGTTAACTTTAATACTTGTCTAAGATGCACTTTCATATTTTATGCACTTTCTGAAGGTTTATTGTGAAAAGTGCGCTGTTTGTCAGAACAAAAATAAAAAATATCCTGAATACATGTGGCTTTTATAAATTTGGAAAGGTATTTCGTATAGTCCTTTAAAGTTATTCCACTTTAAACCTGTCTGGTTTTCTCTAATATTAGGAAAAAACAATGATTTACTTCACTATGAATATCATAATTTACTACAAGAGCAATAAAAATCCCAGTAGTTGCTAGAAGTGGTCATGGAATGAAACAGTAATAACTAATTTCTTTCTGCTTAGGACCAGATTTTTTTTTTTAATTGAAGTACAGTTGATTTACAATGTTGTGTTAATTTCTGCTGTACAGCAAAGTGATTCATATATATATATATATATATTCTTTTTGTTATGAAAAGTATATTAGTAGTACAAATTCATCAAAATAAAAAATTACGAATTCCAGTAAAGATGGCTTCATAAATTAATACAATGAGGTACCTCCCCTGCTATTTTTATATTATATGATAGATAATATTTACACATGATCAATTATAGCAAAATATGATAAAAGGGTAAAATTCACAAGTCTTAATAGAGTTTGAAAACACATCGATAACTATACAATTTACAACCATTAACTCAAAAAAAGGTCATAGACCCAAGTGTAACACTATAAAACTCCTCAAAGATAACATCGGAGAAAACCTAGATGAACTTGGGTATTGTGATGACTTTTTAGACACAACACAAAAGACACAATCCATGAAAGAAATAATTGATAAGCTGTACTTCATTAAAATTAAAAACTTCCACTCTGCGAAAGACAATGTCAAGACAATGAGAAGACAAGCCACAAACTGGGAGAAAATATTTGCAAAAGACACACCTGATAGGGATTCCCTGGTGGCGCAGTGGTTGAGAGTCCGCCTGCCGATGCAGGGGTCACGGGTTTGTGCCCTGGTCCGGGAAGATCCCACATGCCGCGGAGCGGCTGGGCCCGTGAGCCATGGCCGCTGAGCCTGCGCGTCCGGAGCCTGTGCTCCAACACGGGAAAGGCCACAACAGTGAGAGGCCCGCGTACCGCAAAAAAAAAAAAAAAAAAAAAAAAAAAAAGACACACCTGATAAAGCACCATTACTCAAAACATACAAAGAACTCTCAAAACTCAACAATAAAAAGAAAAACTGATTAAAAATGAGCCAAAGACCTTAACAGACACTTCATCAAAGAAGATACAGATGGCAAATAAGTATATGAAAAGATACAGCACATCATATATCACCAGGGAAATGCAAATTAAAGCATCAATGAGATACCACCACACACCTACAAGAGTGGCCAAAATCTGGAACTCTGACAATACCAAATGCTTGTGAGGTTATGTGGCAACAAGACCTCTTGTTCATTTACTAGTGGGAATGTATACCCAATGGTACAGTCACTTTGGAGGGAATTTGGGGGTTTTCTTAAAAACCAAACATACTCTTACCATATGGTGCAGCAATCATGCTCCTTGGTATTCACCTAAAGAGCTGAAAACTTACGTCCACACAAAAACCTGCATATGGATGTTTATAGCAGCTTTATTTATAATGCCAAAACTTGGAAACAACCAAGATGTCCCCCAGTGGGAGAATAAATAGACTGTGTATATCCAGACAATGGAATATTATTCAGCACTGAAAAGAAATGAGCAACCAAGTCATGACAAGACATGAAGGAATCTTAAATGCATGTTACTAGGTAAAAGAAGCCAATCTGACAAAAGCCTACATTCTGTATTATTCCAAGCATATGACATTCTGGGAAAGGCAAAACTACGGAGACAATTAAAAAATAAAAATTAGAGATTGCCAGGGGAGAACTGAATAGTCAGAGCACAGAGGATTTTTACCATACGATATTAAAATGATAGCTACATGTCATTATATATTTGTCTAAACTCATAAAATGTATAACACCAAGAGTGAGCCATAAGGAAAACTATGGACTTGGGGTGATTATGATGTGCCAATGTAGGTTTATCCTTGCTGAAAAAAAAAAAAGTGCCATTCTGGTGAGTGATGTAGTTACTGGGGGAGGCTATACATGTTTGAGGGCAGGGTATATATGGGAAATCTTTATACCCTCCTTTAAATTTTGTTGTAATCCTACAACTGCTCTAAAAAATGTAAAGTCATTAAAAATATATACAGTTTGCCCTTGAATAATGTGGTGGGTAAAGGGCACCGACCCCTGCGTTGTGGAAAATCCGTTTACAGCTTTATAGTCAGTCCTCCATTTCTGAGGTTCCACATCCAGGAACTCAGCCATTACACTATAGTGTGGTACTATAGCAGTTATTGAAAACAATCTGCATACAAGTGGACCTACACAGTTCAAACCCGTGTTGTTGAAGGGTCAAATGTATACAGGTAAAAATCTCTGCAGTCAGAATCAGAAACCTTTAGGAAATAACAAGAAATAGCATAAAAAATGAATACTAGTTTCAGAGTGTAATATTTTACATTTCTGATAGTCAAGTAGAAAATATTAAATTTGACATTTACTTTCACGTACATGTACTTGAGGTTCCTAAAGTCATTTTGGAAGTAAAACTCTTAAATAAATCTTAAATGAATAAGGATAGAGGTATTTATTAGTTTCTCCAGAACCCATGAAAATATATAAGGGTATGTAGTTGATATGCACTCACTACCTTACAAGTGAAAAAAATAAAAAAATTCAGTACTTCAAAAATAATTTCCATCCACACTTATCCTAAGACTTCTCATTCTGGTTTAAGCACTTAGGTGAAATTTTCAGGGCCAGACTATGGGAATAGTTTGAAGAGCTTTGAAAGTATCCTTGAAACATCCCTCCAGCCCACAGTTCTTACCTCTTTACTTATCATCAAGGCTGGTATTTTAATAGATAAGATAATAAAAAAGGTAAATGAGTGAATATATGATTTTTGCATAGAGTTATCTAAAAGGGAAATTACTTTGTTCTTCCTCTCCTTTATTCAATAGTCATTTCCCGAGTGCATACCCTGTAGCTGTCACTATGTAAAGAATACAAAGATTTAAGTTAGTTCTTGCCCAAAAGAAGCTCACCATTGACTCATACTCTTATTTAAACCACCACAAAATGACAATTTCTTTTAAAAATGAGAAATATCCATTCAGCTCTGACTTAAATAAAAGAGCTCCAATGGGAACATCATGAAACAATATTTATGTTCAGCCATTCAATTAATTACACTCCCACTAACCTGGGCTACTCAATCACATAGCAGGTAAATGCAGATACTGAATAGATGAGGAGGAGAAGCTACTTTGCAGCTATAGAATTCAAATAAAATACTTTTGTTTTGACCACAATCTGCTTTATTATTTTGTTTGAAAAGCACAAGATGGTATATATTTGAAAAAAATTAACCTATAATGGAGAGTTTCTCAACCTAGGGTAATTTTTGCCACCCCTCTACACTGGTCCACACAGCATTTAGCAATGTCTGAAGAAATTTTGGTTATCACAGCTACTGGCATCTACTGGTGCTACTGGCATCTAGTAACTAGAGACCTGGGATGCTGCTAAACATTTTCCTATGCACAGGGAAGTCTCCACAACAAAGAATTACCTGGCCCAAATTATTAAAAATGCCTAGGTTAAAGAAGACATACAGATGACCAAGAGGCACATGAAAAGCTGCTCAACATCACTAATTATTAGACAAAATGCAAATCAAAACTACAATGAGGTATCACCTCACCCTGGTTAGAATGGGCATCATCAGAAAATCTACAAACAACAAATGCTGGAGAGGGTATAGAGAAAAGGGAACCCTCTTGCACTGTTAGTGGGAATGTAAATTGATACAGCCACTATGGAGAACAGTATGGACGTTCCTTAAAAAACTAAAAATAGGGGCTTCCCTGGTGGCGCAGTGGTTGAGAGTCCACCTGCCGATGCAGGGGACACGGGTTCGTGCCCTGGTCTGGGAAGATTCCACATGCCGTGGAGCGGCTGGGCCCGTGAGCCATGGCCGCTGAGCCTGCGCGTCCGGAGCCTGTGCTCCGCAACGGGAGAGGCCACAACAGTAAGAGGCCGCGTACCGCAAACAAACAAACAAAAACAACTAAAAATAGAACTACCATATGACCCAGCAATCCCACTACTGGGCATATACCCTGAGAAAACCATAATTCAAAAAGACACAGGCATCCCAATGTTCACTGCAGCACTATTTACAATAGCCAGGTCATGGAAGCAACCTAAATACCCATCAACAGATGAATGGGTAAAGAAGATGTGGTACATATATACAATGGAATATTACTCAGCCATAAAAATGAACGAAATTGGGTCATTTGTAGAGATGTGGATGGACCTAGGGACTGTCATACAGAGTGAAGTAAGTCAGAAAGAGAAAAACAAATATCATATATTAATGCGTATATGTGGAATCTAGAAAAATGGTACATGTGAACCGGTTTGCAAGGCAAAAATAGAGACACAGATGTAGAGAACAAATGTATGGACACCAAGGGAGGAAAGTGTGTGTGTGGGGTGGTGGTGGTGGGATGAACTGGGAGATTGGGATTGACATGTATACACTAATATGTATAAAACAGACAACTAATAAGAACCTGCTGTATAATAAATAAATAAATAAAATTTAGGAAGTAAAAAAAAAAAAGAAATTACCCAGCCCATAAAAACCAACCACCCCATACCCTGGGGCCTCCTGACTTCTGAGATGGCCCACACTCTGCCTGTGGAATGTGTTCTAAGTGGTTGAATATATATATATATATATATATATATATATATATATATATAATATATCTGAATCACTTTGTTGCATACCTGATATTTAATACAATAATGTAAATCAACTATAATTCCATAAAAAAGTTCCTAGGTTGAGAAACCTTTCTATAAAGAAATATTCTCCCCCGCCCCGCCCCCGGCCCCAACAAATATCCTAAGCTTTGTAGTTCTCATAACGACCTGCAAATCACCACTATAGGCCAGTTTAAGTTGGCAAGGTTCTCCAAGCTTAAACCAGCTTAATTCAAATAGAGACTCAATTATGGCCCAAGTTTAAGAGCTATTATTCATATGTCCTGTTTAAAAGGGCTTCCTGACGGACTCTTTCAGGGATTACAAAGTACTCTCATTAGCTCTGATTAGGTCCTGGGACCTGTCTTGCCTAAAATTTCTCATGCCTACACAGTAATAGAATGAAAGATGTATCTGGGTTTACTTGTTATCAGAAAATAAACCTGAATTTATATTCAATTCTTTTCCAAAATAATCTCATTTACACTGTCAATTAAAAATCAAGTTTATTAAACAAAAGAAGCATAAGAATCTTCCTTACAACATTACCCTTCCAACCCCCCTGAGGTCAGAGGACATGAAAAACAGGGGGTGTAAACCAGTCTAGTTAAAGGCATAATCAATTATTAAAGTCAGGCTCCACCTTTCTCCTTCAATATTGGTCACCACATTTCTTCAAATATTTGAAGTTGAGCTTTGAAAACAAAGTAAGAGCACATGATTCAAGAGGAAGTAGTAGTAGTAGTAATTCATTCCAATGTCAATTCCTAAAAACTCTGACCAAGGGATTATCGTACTATACCCACTCCAACCCTCATTATCTAAAATGTTCCAACAATACTGCTACCTATTCTCAATACTTATTAAAAAACAAACAAACAAACAAAAATTCTACTAAGGAACAATGTGCTATCTGAGCTGGGAGGTGTTCTTTCTTTCATTTCATTGTTCTTTGTTTTTGTTCTGGTTTCCTCTCAGGAGCCAAGACTTATAGGATTTAAGTCTCTGCTTGAAAGAAATCTAGGACCTCAAAAGCAAATACTAGAAACCCTGTAAAATCCTCTCAGATATATGCCCATAGAAAGGTTGAGGAGAAAAGAAAGTAATAAAAGCTTTGAAAATCATTTCCCTTCCCAGTCAGAAGGACAGTGAAAGTACATGCAGTAATAAGGCTACCCCACTCAGCATTCTTGCACTCACTTTAAATAATAGTGATGCACATGTAAATAAGCTTTCCAATTGTCCATGCATCTATAAACTAGGTTCAATTATTGCTTCCTCTGGATGGGTTTTGTGAGATTTAAGTGTTTTGTGATCAGTGAATGGAAGTTGAGATAAAAACTAGAAATAAAGAAAATAAACTCTTTGCCTTTAAAGAGAAGTGGTCCCAGTTTCCTTTCACAAGCCTGAAGGGTTGTTGTACATATTAAAACTGCTGCGTAGCTCCATCCCTGGTCACAGATTCCCCCCTCCTTCCCCCCCTCCTCACTGAAGATGTCAGATCTCTGAGAAACAGCGGTTACAAAAGGATGCTTTTCACAGCTTGTACTAGAAAACGCTGCCACCCCATCCCTGCATAAAATAGCACTAAACTGAGTCACAATGCTGGAAGCTGTGCCTTCTTCTCTTTAATGGAATCTAGATAATTTCTAGTGAAAATACTAAATAATACTGCGAAGTTTTGCCTATGTATATACGACATGTCGATTCTTCTAATCCCCCGTTTGCCCTAGATAATTTTAAGCTTTATCCATTAGTGTACCACGCAAGAGAGAAAAACGCAGTTAACAAGACAACAGTGTTACCTAGGTATCTGGCTTCAGTATTAGCAAGAGTCTGTCATTTGACAATTATTTCCCTAGCATACCAGACGGTAAAGAAAATGTTTTCATTCATCCGCAAATGACTAACATTTTATTGATGTTTCAAAACGCGGTTGAATACTGTTGCACTCTCAATTTCCGAGCCGGATTTGAGAGTTAAGCTTGAATACTAGTAACATCAGCAACTCCTGCTGCAAACGGCTCGGGCCTTGGAGTGTCACTTGTCACTTCAGCAGGGAGGTGATGCTGGTTAGGGGCTCTTCGATCAGTCAGTCTGGGTGGTCACAGGTGATGGGAACCTTTCCCTTCCCCATATATCCTCAAGCACTGCGATAAAAATCACTCTGAGCACCGCTACCGCCAAGCAAAACGACTCCCTGCCTGCCTCGTAAAGAGCTCAGTCTGGGGAGGCAGCCGGATGCTGACCCCTGCAGAGATTATTGCTTCTGCGCTTTGCCAAAGGACCCTGCTAGCATTATGGAAAACGAGTTAGGGATGTGCGAGGTTTTGCTGTATTTATTTCCTCCAAGGGATGAAGGACTGGGGTCAGCCGAAGAAAATCTTCCAAGACTGCTTAAGGGGGATAGGGTTGGAGGAAGGGGAGGGGTGAGCATATTTTTTAATTACTTGTTTCTCTCCTTCACCTCCCCGCTCTGCTTCCCAAACTCCTCACTGAGCAAGATTGATCGGCGTAACTGCTATCGACTCTAGTCTCGGTTCTCGCATTGATCTGCGAATGGACTGGAATAGCTAAAGGATCCTGAATCTGGAAAGGAGTTCAAGAAGGGAAGAAGTAAAAAAGGGTAGGCGGCGGCCCCATGCCCAGCACCTCACTCTGCCTTGGGCCAGGACAGCGGCTCGCAGCGTAGGGGCGAGCTGCTACGTGGATGCGGCGGCGTAAGAAGAGAGGGTAGCCGCTCTGCGCCGCGGAGTAGGAAGCCTATCCAAACGGGTTTGGAGGCTGTTAAAAAATATAAACCTGTGACTCGTTAAACCCGGTAACTTTGCCCTGCCTAGATTCGAACGCGCTTATCATTCCGCCTGATAGGCTCAAACGGGTTAAACTGCCTCTTACATAACAGGACTGCCTGGCTGCACACAATTAAAACGCTTGATTGCAGTCTCTTCCCGACTCCATCCCTTCACGACCCTCCCTGCCCCTCCCTGCGCGCCTGCGTGCCGCGCGCGTACAGGCCCCGCGAGCTCGACTCGCGCGCATACACGGGCGCGCGCTTACTACACACTCACACACACACGTCCATGCGCTCTCCACTTTGATTATACCTTTCTCACACACACACACACAATTTAGTGTCAACATGCACGAGGTGCGGGGTGTAGGGGGACCGCCGTCCAATCCTTAGCGACTGACCCATTAGACGCGCCAGCTGCTCTACCGCCAGGCCTTGCAAGCACCCCCATCTTGTCCCCTCAAAATGCAGCCCCTCCCCCCCGTCACCGTCCCTACCTATATCCGAAAAGAGGTAAAGAGTGAACTAGTTGGCCGCTTGTCAACTGTAGCGCGGCCGCCCCGGCGAGATTGGAAAGAAAAGAAACAACACCACCTCACAGTCCCTGGCGTCATGATGGCGCCGACCACAACTTGGAGGACTTAAAAGTTACGGTGCCTCAAGAGGTAAAACGCACCGAAGCGGGAAAGCAAAGCGCCCCTCTGCTCTGTTCACCTCAGCCCCGACCAGGAGACTTTTCTAGCAAAGCATCACTCTACTGCGTATGACAGGAAGGGAAGCGTTCTGTCTCCGTTGCGTCGCTTTTTTCCTCTCAGTTTGCATAATTGTGATATACCTCTTACTGATTTTTTTTTTTCGTTTTCTTTCTTTTCTTCCTGCCACCCCCCCGCCCCAATTCGTTTCCCCCCTCCCTGCTGCATCCCCAGTCCCCGGGCGGGGTTGCTAAGGAAACGGCCGCTTGGCAACGCGCGAGAGCCTGGGGCCGCCGGCCGCCGCTGCGCCCCGCGCTGCTTCTGCTGAGGGTGCAGCCGCGATTACAGCCGCCGCCGCTGCCGCCGCCGCTCGCCCAGCCTCCGCCGCCGCCGCTCCTCCTCCCTCACTCGCCGGCGCGCTCGCCTTCTCGCTAGATAGTGCGCGAGCCGCCCGAGAATTAGCCACTCTCCGGACTCGGCCAAAAGCAACCGAGAGGAGGTGTAGTGTAGTGCTAGGGGGTGGGAGGGGAGGGAGGGAGGGAAAGCAAAGACGAGGAGGAGGGGAGGCAAAAAAGAGAGAAACAACACCCAACAACTAGAGGGGGGTGGGGGGGAAGAAAGAAAAGAAACCCACCCATCCACCAAATTAAAAAAAAAAAAAAAAATAGAAAGAAAAAAAAAATCCTGTGGCGCGCTGCCTGGTTCCCGGGAAGACTAGCCAGCACCAGGGGGTGGGGGAGTGCGAGCTGAAAGCTGCTGGAGAGTGAGCAGCCCTAGCAGGGATGGACATGATGCTGTTGGTGCAGGGTGCTTGTTGCTCGAACCAGTGGCTGGCGGCGGTGCTCCTCAGCCTGTGCTGCCTGCTACCCTCCTGCCTCCCGGCTGGACAGAGTGTGGACTTCCCCTGGGCTGCTGTGGACAACATGATGGTCAGAAAAGGGGACACGGCGGTGCTTAGGTAGGAAGAACGTCGTGCTTTTTCGTACTTGTCTCAGTCTGTCTTTCTGTCTCTCTTTCCACCTTTCTTGCCTTCTTTTTAAACCAAGTAATGATGCTGGTGGTGATCACTACCAAAAGACTACATTTCAGGAAATTCAGTTGCTGATTCTGCGTGGAGCCATGGCCCCTTAACCCCGGGGCAGGTAGCAAGCCGGACTGGTGATGCTAAAGCACTTTGCCGGAACGACAGGTAGCCCGGGGATGAGTGAAGTGTGAGGTTTAAGAGGGGCAGGTGCCACTTGGAAACTAAATTCACAAGGTCTCTGTTTTATTGTCATGGGGTATTCTTGGAGAGTCTGACAAGTTTATCAGGTTGTTTCTATTTTACTGCAGCCTAAGCGACTTTTTCAAACTGATGGCTGGCTCCCTGCTCCCATGTATTTTCCCTCTCACTTGGACACTTAGGCTCAATATTTCCCTTTTCAGTTTTCTTTCTTTCCTCTTACCGCTTTCTCCCTTTTCTTTTTCTCCCTTCGTTCTCTTTTCTTTTTTCCATCTCCCCCCTTCTTCCTTTGCCTCTTTTCATTCCTTTTCTATTTTTCCTCCCTTTTTTCTCCTCATATTTTCTTTTTTATCTCCACCACTCTAATTTCTCACCTCTTATTTAACCCACTTTTCTCCACTCTTTACCTTTCTCCATTCCCCATTTTTCTTCTTCATTAATATCCCTGTTTTGTGATCTCTCTCTCTCTCTCTCTCTCTCTCTCTGTCTCCCTCTGTCTCTCTCTCTTTCTCTTTTTGACTCACATGTCCCATCTCTTTCCCCATATCGGTTCCCATCCCTGTCAGACACACGTATGTTCCCTCTAACCCCTTCCAGTACCATTTTCTCACCCTCACAAATCTCTTTCTTAACCACACTCCCTCACATACTCTGTTTCACATTCTCACACATGCTGGCACTTCCATACTCTCCCTAACAACCACTTTCACATTCAGATTCTCTTCTACTGTCTAAAAGGCACACGCTACTTCACTGTTCCACACATTGTTACTCACACATGTGTACACACAGTCTCTCTCTTTCCTCTCTCTATCCCCTCATCTTTCCCTTTTCCTCCCTTTTCCCATTTTAAGTTTTGCTTTTGCTCACTCTCCCTTCTTCCCTTCTTTTCCCCAAGCTTGAGCATCGAAATGTTTTGTCATTAATGAACATCCATAGACTAATTTTATCTTTAAACAACACTGCAGATAAGCTTCTAGAAACATTTTTTCTCCTGTGAAAATATAAATTGATAATCAGCGGTGCTTAGATCTAAACAAGGCTAAATGCCCTTATTCCTTCATTTCCCATTGCCCTCCCTTCACCCCATGACACTTCCACCTGACATATATCTCAAATCTCCCTGAAAGATCTTCTTTCTCTCCACTGGGTGGTAGTTGGCTTGTAAGTGCAGATTGCACAAAGTCAGTATATGTGGCATGTCTAAGGTGAAACAGAGTGGGCTATGTTTTATTTGAGTCATGCAATATATTTTAAATTTAATGATATGGGATCTGGGTGTGGTAAATGATTTACACCTTCTAAAACATGCTTATGAGTCCAAATTCATCTGGAATACTATTGTAGTTTCTAATATACATTAATAACGTGCTTTTATAATATATGCTATCTCTACTGTAAATGCAAAATGCCACTGGATGTATACAAAAGTAACAAATGATTTGTTATAACTTAGTAAAATACCTTTCATTGTTGGTAAAAGAGATGAACTTTTGGTCACACACGGAATATAAATTAAATCCTTGTTTATGTTCTTTATATTAAGTTTGTTTTGGAAGTTTAAACAACAGTAAGGATGAAGTGCTATCTTTAGAGGTTGCAAACACTTATCATTGGAACTGTGATCTATATGTTTGTAGCAGTATATTGCCTATTTGTAATGAGCATTAACACTTTCAATCTAAAGGATTTGATAGACTGCTTGTCTTTTAATGGTATATCTTAGGTGTTTTGTTTCTATTAAAATAACTGAACCCATGTTCTGCCTCTAGGAGACCTATGTTTAGTTCAGTCATTGCTTCCAATAGTGAAGCTTCTCTAACTAGTGACACCAATATCCTTCCTGGTTTGTTGTTTTGGTGCAGTCCTCATTTACTTGTGTGCACTGTACCTCATCCATTTATATGCTATATCCTGAGTTTTGTCATATCTTAGTTTAGGGAACTTTTGACTTTTAAACTTTTAAAAGAGAATACAACCTCTGTCTCTTCTGAATAATGTTTCTAACCAATTACAATGTTTTTTAAAATAAACAGAATCTTTTTTTTTTTTTGTCATATGAAGCAAATCCAATCTGCATTATTTTTTACTCAGAATAATTTGCTTACAGTAATTCTAGAATTCTCTAGGGAGTATCCTATTTTTTATCTTTTTTACATTACCCACAGGTTTTAAACACTCATAATGTGTATATTTATAAGAAATCCTCTTTCTCTTAAAACAAATGTTAAATTGTGTCAGTTATTTTTCTTGACTCATCTGCAACTGGTATTTGCTCTCTTCATAGACCAGTACAGAAGAGCTTAAGGACTAATTGAGTGTTAAGTCAGGTGACATACTTTTCATCAAAAGTAATGAAACAGAGTTATAGTTTATGTTTTCACTTTGGATACTTGGAATTGTATTTGATCTAATTATCTAATTAATTAGAAAACAAAACAAACAAAACAAAATCTTCCCTAATACATACACACCCTCACGTCAAAGTACAGAAATCTAGTACTCAAGAGAACACTTTTCTGAATTACATGAGTTCATTTATTAAGCTTTACACAGTATACTCTATTTTTAATGTAACGCATTCCTCAAAGTATCTCTAATAAAAAGCAAATAGCGGCATAAAAGTTATCAAATAACTAAGTGCTAAAGGCCTGAAAGTGCAAACGTGTCAGTCAGTGACTCTGTTGCTTGTGGTTACGTTAATGAAACAGAAGTTTAAAGGTCAAATCATACGTTTTTATCTCCTAAATGCCAGAATGTCTGTTTTAGAGAAAAGAATCAAGAAAAGCAAAACTTCCCTTAAGTGGTGTTATCATACAAAAGGGAATTCATTCTGTGATGCACAAACTGTATCTATCATTTTGTAAATCACCTTCTCTATTTGGCTTAAATAGAGGACTTATAATGAAGTTCCATTTAGTTATTTCAACATTCTTATCATTTTAACTTTGCCTCTTAAGGTTAGTGAAACAATATATTAAATGTCAAAATGTCCATTATTTCTAATAATGATATTCACTGATAAATCTCTGAAGGATTCACATGAGGTATTTGGACATTCTTGATAAAGTATTTAATGATGCATCTATTCAATACAATAACTTTGGTACTTCCCTTACCTAAACTTTAAATGAATGCATGGATGTCTAGAGTACATTGTAATTTGCTACCAATACAAATTAATATTTTCATTAACTTGTGAGATACTAGATATTAGATTGCTACCACATTTAATACTTATTGCTATTTTATGCTTAACAGAACTTGTTAATTTGTGTATAGAGAAATTAACTTCTTCTCTAGTCTTCAAATTGCATTTTAAAGTACATGGAAGATCTGAGTTAATGCTTCATGAGGTGACATAGCAAAGAACAGGAGATGCTAGAACCACATTGGTCATGCTTCAGGACCCAGTGTTTCTAGACCTAGAAAATCAAGGGGAACATAATTCTGCTCTGGCTCAATACATTAATTTCAGATGACTTTTTTTTTTATAGTTTTTGAAGCTACTTTAATGTGAATCAGTCACTTTATTCTTACCTCATTAACAAATAGTTATGTTAACATGTCCAAAAATGTTTAATATTCTTTGGAGATAATGCAAGGAATAGCCTCATTTATATCATCCCAGTTTTTAAAAAGACATGTCATTTTTAAGCTAGTTCTTTCATCTGTTTCTGCTTCAACTCATCTATGAATTTTGTACATTTTAAGCTGCCATCCTGATATGAATTCAAAATATCCTATTCTCTGTTTGTCATGCTTTAATCGAAGGAAGGAAGGAACGTTCTTTTCTTAAATGTGATATCTTCTTTAGCAAAGTTGAACACAACTTTGTCATTTTAATGCAATAGATTTGAATGGAAGTTATATGAGATCCTAATAATGATATTGTAATAAGGCAGAAGACTTTTGCTTCAAGCATACAGCATAGAGCACATTTATGCAGAAGATATTTCCATTGGAAGTCACAAAACTTTTACAAGTAGATTTATAAATGGATATGACAAGCATTTATTACTTCTCAGCCTATTTGTCCAATACATTTGCCTTTTGATTACGTTAATTAGTTTTGGTTTAAAATGTATGCTATTGGATACAAGAAAGTAAATGATTTATGTATGAGAATGCAGAATTACCAATAACAATAGAGTCGATTATACTGTACTTTTGGAATATCATTGAAGAGTCTCTTCAGTGAGGCTCTTCAAACTCATCTGTTAAGTCATCCCTACACATTGATGCATCACATATTCCATATGTACTGTTCAACTATATAGGCATTTTCAGTTTAGAACATTAAGGCACTATTTAAAAACCTACATCCTTATTAAATAGTGTCATTGAACAAATATTTTTAAAATTCTGAGGTTTTTTTCCTTCTTTAAAGAAGTGGTAATAGATAGTCATGCTGAGTCATTTTGGAAAAATGCACTCCAAAATATGGAATAAAATGCTACAGTGTTACCTGTAGTGATTTGCAGAGCTGTTCTATTAGCATGACACATTACTTGATACATTAATACATAATCATTCATTATATTAAAGAACAACATAGTATTTTTAAATTTTCTAGATAAATTTATTTTTGTCCAATTTTTTTTAGTTTAGAAGATCTGATAAGCCCATGTGGTTGTATGTCTTTGAGCACAAGCATATGTTAATGAACTACTTATTTTAAATAGATTGGATTTACAATTAAATAGCTCCATGAGATAAGTTAATTCTGAAATACCTGACTTTTGGAATGTTTGGAGAAATGTTCACATCCTGTATGCGACAGTTCTAGGCCTGATTAACCAGATCCAACCTTCATCCTTCTCCTATGCTGTGCTATTGGAGATAGATGATGAAACTAATCCCCAGGCTGCATTTCCCAGTTGTCCACGTCAGCTGTCTTCAGGCTGTGGTTGTCCAATGGAAGGTAGTTTTAGGAGAAGGGAGGATATGATGAGTGAGAGGCCAAGGTGTTTCTCCCTTCCTTCATTGCTTTGGGCAGTGTTCAGCAGTGTCTCCATCTCCCACTAGATAAACGGCTCTTGGGCTTCTGTATACTGCCTCACCCATTTGTTCTTCCATCCTAAAAGTAGCAATGGCTTCCTGCTGTTCTAACTGTTGGGCTGTCTTATCATCATGTGTTCTTTTTCTCAACTTTTCCATCCTCTTTGCAATCAATTCCCTGCATTAAATTCCCTCTGTTTTAAATATTCAGAATGGTTTACATTTTGCTGGTAGAACCCTGATTGATACATGGTGAAAAGTAATAGTTTCAGTGATTTTAAATATATTGGGTTGAATTACTGTTTTGCTCATGGTAACATAAATGTTGCTTCCTAGAACTGGATATAATAGTTGTTTAAGGAGGTAGGCATAGAACTATAACAACACTGGGGCATATTACGAAGAAGAAAAATGGATATTTGGGGTATTGTCCACACCCAGATTATGGTGAGCACAATAAACCAATTATATAAATATTTAGTTAAATATATGATTGAATAATTAATTTCAGAAGAAAAAATGTAAAGATGCTATGCATAGGAAAATAAAGTAGTTGAAGAATATAAATTGGCAAGAATCAATAATACTGTTTTTGTTTTCGTTTTTGTTTTTTTCCCCCACTGAGCAAAAGAGAACCAGGGCTAAACTCTGTTTGTGGATATGTGGTCAAAATGCTGAACTAATTCCTACAGTGTTGACCATTGAAATCAATAGGAATTAAAGGCCTTTCTTTTATGTAGCTTAATACCTGAAGAGCAAATCAAAGTTTCCAGTTTCTTATGAAGTATGTGATCATAACAGTACACATAACCACTGTAGAAATTAGTCTCTCAAGTCATTTGAAACTTTTTGTTAGAAATCAGATCACTTTTCTACCATATCCTATTCAAAATGTCATACACTAAGACATTATAGACATCACATCACTAACATGGAAGAGCTAAGGGAAGCTTTATTAGTCGGAATTGTTTGTTTTTACTCTCCCGCTTAACTATTAGATGATGTGGTGACCTTCCCCTTACATTCTTCAAAATTCTTTCTAAAAGATATTTTGTAGGTGTCTGGCTCCAATATAAACAAGCAGTCACCATAAAGTCCTACTTTTGGTGACTTTCCCCACATTTTTGCAGGAAAGATGGTAATTTAAAACCATAATTAATGCAATGACCATCTCTAAAGAATGCTCAAGAGAGGATTCCTGAGTTGGGAAGGAAGTCATGCTTAACTCATTCTTCTCAAAGTTTTGCTGATCCATTATAGATTGTCATGGACATTTTCTGTGTATAAGAGAAAATAAAATGTATTGCTCCGTTTTTCCTTGGAACATCATATTACCTGCCTTTTGGCTTTTGTACAGGAAACTTTAAATTGGGCCACATGCTATTTTGTCAGGTATTTTATGTGTTTCAAGTTCACCAATGGAAACAAACTTCCCAAACTACTAGAGAGTAAAATCTAGGATTTTTCTACACGGGCATAATCATTATCAAATTGGATTTTAATTAGTCCACTGTATCTAAAAATACGACGATTTACAAGATGTTGGAGAAATTTAATATTAGTAAGAAGTTTTTTGACATTTTGTTAAAGTACTTTCTGTTTTTTACTGTATTAATTTTGGTTGTCAAAACACAAGGGTTGGGCTTCCCTGGTGGCGCAGTGGTTGAGAGTCCGCCTGCCGATGCAGGGGACACGGGTTCGTGCCCCGGTCCGGGAAGATCCCACATGCCGTGGAGCGGCTGGGCCTGTGAGCCATGGTCACTGAGCCTGCGCGTCCGGAGCCTGTGCTCCACAACGGGAGAGGCCACGACAGTGAGAGGCCCGCGTACCGCAAAAAAAAAACAAAAAAAAAACAAAAAAAAACACACAAGGGTTTGTAAGCTCTGTGACTGTTGTTCATCTATTTCTAGGGCTTTAACGTTGAACCTTGCATATATCAGGCCAACATCCACTATATTTTAAATTAATGAATTTTTTGGAAGGATAAGCGAAGGATTAAATGTATTTGTTCCTTGGTTTATTAATTGTTTCAAATTTAATAATATTGTAATATCTTTAATACTATGATAGATCTGTGTGTTTATAGTGATTAAGTATTTTTTATCGAATCCATTTATCAGTGGTCTCTGCCTTAAATAATTCCTGCAGAAGTCCTAGTGGGTTGAGACATACACATTGGAATCATTCAGTGTCTTTAAATTCAGGACACAATCTACTAGTGGGTCTTGAAGAAAATATACTGTATACTAAAACTATTTAAAAAAAAAATAAAATATACTAAAATAGGGTAGAAAGCATTTTACATAATAAAGATAAGTATCATTTAATTAAACTTTTATTTTGTGTGTTTGTGTGTGTGTACTGTGTCAAGATTTTAGATATATATATATATATGTATATATATATTTTACTGTGGGTTTCAGCAGAAAATGTTTGGAATGCAATGATACAGTTGTAAGATTATTGAGATGTACTTATAGTTTTAAGAAGATCTAAGATTTTAAATTATATAGGTAGGTTTTTGCTCTTTGCAATTATAATCAACAGATAACAGGAACAGTTCGAAATTGCAAAATATCTGTTGTAACCTTCTGACATTTTTTCTGTTTCTACCTCAACTCATGGAGCCTCCTCTTCCTTTCTTCTAAGGCTTCAATTAAATAAAATCAATAAAGATACAGAGGTAGAGAGAATTGGCTATTTGCTTTGAATGAATAACTCTCAATTGTGAAAAGTAGTTACACTCCCCAAGCCAGAGCATAACTTTTGTATCATTCTGTCTCTCAGAGGTAGGTCAACATTACTTTATAAACCACAGGGTATTGATACTAGCTGATAGAATTTTAATGTGGTCACGTGGCTTTGATTTATAATGTTGAGGAGGTTATCTATTAGCATTGTAGTTTCTAAGCCATATCAAGTTCTGAATCCTGACAGAGGACCTTTGATGCTCCTAAGCACCCAACTGGCATGGAATTTGGTCTTTTAATCACTTTCTTTAGGAAAAGGGGAATATAGGAAAGGAGGAATTTGGCAGTGTTGCCAGCATTAAGTGTTGCTCTTTTGAACGGAAGCCAATACATTATACTTTCCAGATAGCTGGTATTTGTTCAATTTAAGGAAGATGTTTATAACACTTTTTGGTCCAGAAGTAAATTGCTCTTCACTGAATTTCACTAAGTTGTTTGGACACAGGTCCAGTGCCCATGCTGAAGCTATAAGATAGGGCTGATTTAAAACTATAACTACTGCCATAAAGTATTGAAAGATTGTGGATGATTTAAAGGGCAATGGGAAAAAATGTGTTCTGTTGTCTTCAGAAACCGCTTTACTCTCATGCAACTAAAGTAAATTTAGAGATATTAAAAGGATTTAAGAGATATTATGAACATAAGAGCTATAATCAGAAGGCAGAGAGTATTGTTTGTATATTCTCTCCAATAACATCACATACTCTTGTATCAGAATATTACATGAATAAATCGAAGGGATCATAAAGTTTCCCTAATGTTATAGATATAATATTTCTTATAGAAGATCATACTTAGATATATCTGATTTGTAAATAACCTAGTTTCAAATTAATGTCTTGGTACTTGATCAGCTAAGTAGAAAATGGTATCTCTACTACTTAACATATTGCTGGCACATTGTTAGTGCTCAAAATCTGTTTTTATTCCTGTCCTGCCCCTAGAGGATATATGTATGTGTATAGCTGATTCATTTTGTTATAAAGCAGAAACTAACACACCATTGTAAAGCAATTATACTACAAAAAAGCTGTTAAAAAAATTCTGAATGTTGAATGAAAGAATTGAAGGAAAGAGGGAGGAAAGGAGAGAGGAAGAAAGGGTGGGAAGAAAGTATGTTGCGATATATGAGTGACTTCTAATCAAAATCTAAAACTTTGGATCACTGGGATACATAAAATTCAGCCCATATTGTACTACATGGAATAATTATAATAAAAAGGAATAAATCTTATTTCATGTGATTCATTAAATAATTGGAATAATCTTAAGCCTACATGCTTCCCATGAGGAAGTGATATACATCGTACACACTGAAGTTCTGAAAAAGTATTTTACACTCAAGTATATGTCTTCCTTCCATGTTACTAGTCCATTTGTGTTTATTTTAAAAGATAGATAGTAGCATTTTACCTTGGCCTGTAGTTGGATCGGGGGCGAATTTGGGGGAATATGTTCACAAAAAGAAATTATATACAAGTCTTTGTGTAACTGCTCCCCTGTCTTCTTGAGCATATGTCGATCATTTTTCTTGCTCACACATCACTTATATGAAATAATAGGTATAAAGAGTTACTTTTGCTTATGCACAGAGTTTATCTTCTGTTGTAATTGTTTAGTTGCACTGAAACCTGTCATGCTTTGAGGTGTCTAGGATGGGAGTGAAGAGAGTGTGAATACCTACTGCTCTACTTACTGGCTATGTGACCTTGAATGAATGCCTTACCTTCTTCACTTCGTACCTCCCTGGCAGAATGACATGGATTATGTGAGATAATGCATGTAAAATGCTAACATATTATCTGCCATTTAGTAAGCACTACATTTATATTAGCCAATAATTTTATCTGCTTTTCTTCTGCTAGTCTCAGTCTGAAATTGGTTACTTACTGATATGGGTATATTTCTCCCCATGTAAATCATTTTACCAATCATTTGTGAACCCACTGTATAATATTCATTGAACATATATTTTTGTTGTGATGTTGTTAAAATAACACTTAAGTAAAACCTTGTAATATCAAATGGTGAGCTGAACCTTGGTTCAACAGAAGACTGCAGGGAAAATTGAAATAGAAAAGTTTGTTTCTCACAGGGCTTGGAGGAAGTACACGGCATACCTCCAGGGGTTGCATGGAGAGGTCAAGGCAGGATGCCTGCAGAGAGACTGGCAGGACCTGGGGCACATGACTTTATTAGGGTTCCTGGATGGGGTGCTTTTGGGTTCCCTGGCTAAGGCCAGACTGGTCCATTCAAACCAAAAAGAGTAGGGATCTAAGGGATGCACAAGGGGAAGGCACACGTGGTAGACAGAGGAGAATGTTGCTCACAGGGGCTGCTGGGGAAGTGATGTTGGGACCTTACATTTGCTTGTTAGTCTTCTCACCTTATCTAGGACATGCACTGGCTGGAGGGGCTAGTGTCAGTTCAAGGTCCCTTTGGCCCACTTGGCGCCCACTTGGTCACACAAAGTGGATGCCCAGGCAGGAATAGCATAGAGTAGTTTAGCTAAATTTTGACATTTTATATTTTATATTTTAAAGATTCCATTTAATGGGCATACTTGTATTTGTTGTTGTTGTTGAGCCCAACAAGCAAGTGAGAGGACTCCAAATCTGGAAGTAGAAACACACCAAAAAGAGGTTTTATCTAATAGGGTGCAGACCCAGAGAACTAAGTAGCAGTGAAACCTCAAATTTTATTCTCAACAAACTGATGGTAATTTGATTCACTTACCAGAAGTAAGAGATCATTGTAATTGGATGTTCACATGAAACATTAGAGACAGAAGAAAAAAATGAAAAGAGACAGAAGAGAAGAAATTAGAGGGATTAGAAAGTACAATGAGATGGCAGTGGAGGAGTTAGATTAACATTTGTGACAGAGTTTAGAATGGCAGAGGTGATAACTGGTGACAACATTGGACTTGTCGATAAGAGGGTTAAAATTTTAAAAAATGGCTATATAAAGCTTCCCTGGTGGCTCAGTGGTTGAGAGTCCGCCTGCTGATGCAGGGGACATGGGTTCGTGCCCCGGTCCTGGAAGATCCCACATGCCGCGGAGCGGCTGGGCCCGTGAGCCATAGCCGTTGAGCCTGCGCATCTGGAGCCTGTGCTCCGCAACGGGAGAGGCCACAACAGTGAGAGGCCCACGTACCGCTAAAAGAAAAAAAAAAAAAAAAAAAGGCAAAAAGGCTATCTATTCTGGATAAGGTAGCAAATAATTATTCAGGGTTAGAGATGCCCTTATGGTTTCTTAAGGCATCTATATGTTATGCTAAACGCAGTGCAGTTCAGAAGTAGTCTGTATGGGCAAGAACTTTCTGTCTATATTGCTATTTTTATCTACAGACAATATATTCAGTAGAAGCTCAGAAAATATGAATGCTTGCTCTAATACTGAACATTTGCCAAATGCACAGCAGAATGATTTAAGTTTATAATCATGACGGAGCCATCAACATCATGATTCAGATTCAACTAACACATATTAAGTACCGACTATATATGACATACTTTCACAACAATATGCAATGAGGTATTGCTTTTCCAGTTTTATAGCCAAGTAAATTCAAACTTGAAAAAGTAATGTAACTTGCCCCAAGTGGAATAGGTAGTGGCTGAGCTGGAATTCCAATCTAGGTACTTTTATTCCAAGCTCCATGACTTTATTATCTTGCATCTCTCCCTAAGAAAAGATCAAAATAATTGATAAATTTATTGCTTACTACACTATTAAACATTATTAAGCACAAGCTGCATTTTAGTTACTAAGTTGATAATGATTAAAACCAAGAAGACATGTCATGGATTTGATGAAAAATGTGAAATTATTTTAAATGAGAGTAAGTACTTAGAATACATTACATAGTCATAAGTATTTACTAGTTGGAAAATAGTGAATTCTTAAAACTATAAATATTCTAGAAAAAAAAGAAACCCTCTCATCTCAAAATGATTTTATCCCTAATGATTACAAGCTACTGATAATACGAGAAAAGAAAATGAACAGCTTTTGAATGCTCTTTATAGTTAGGCATTATACATTGGTTAATTCCTCGAAACCTTGAAACAACCTACAGTTTTTCTCCTTTGTAAGTGGAGAAACAAACTCATAGAAGATGAAGATGAATATCTTTCTGAGCCTTAATACAGCTTGTTAATGGCATAACCAGGGGTTGATTCTAGGCCTATGAGTCTCCAAAGCCCTTGCTCATTTTTTATTTTTTAAAGCCATAATATTTCTTGGAGCTTTTTGTATACTGTAGTCCTTAACAGAAAGGAAAGAAGCCATTACTTGCTATTGTATTCCAAGTCCCCAAATTAATCTTTTGAATGCTAATTCTGGTGTAACTGAACAGCTGAATCAAGTTGAATTAGAACCCCCCCCCCTTTGAAAAGGGTTAGGCAGCCTAGAGTGTTGAGCACTGTTATTTCCCAAAATAGATGGGAAGATCAAAAAAAAAAAATTCAGGGACCTATAAAAGATGCTTTTATTCCAATTTCATTAAACATGTCAGTAATATGTTAAGAGTCTTATGTTTAATTTCAGTTAATCAATAAAATGAAACATTAGAATTAGACAGTTTTCCTTTTTCTGATAGCTGGTAGGAGTATGTAGATTTTAGAGCATAATTGAACGAAAACTTGTTTTTATCTGATCCTGTGTAATTTAAGAATTTTCTTAAATGTGTTACATATCCACTTTCTGTAGATTTTATGTGTGCACCCAAGAGGAGAGTATACTTCATGACGACTTGTTCTTTGGTTACGCAAAGCTTTCCCAATATAAAGTCCTGTTTTTGTCTCATATCATTCAAGAACATTTTCAACCCTCTATAACCCAATTCTAACTCTTCCCTCTCTGAATGCCTACACCTATCCATTTTATTTTGTTTATTTTATCAATTTCACATTACAGTATATTGTTATCTATTTTGACTTTGCAAAAGACTGTAACAGCCATTGTCTTATATAATAGTCACTCACTTCTATTGTTGCAAATTCTTCAAGAACTTTGTATTTGTATAGAATGTTTACTAAATTCTGAGATACTTGAATTGATTTTTTATTTTCCTTTCGTCTTTCAGGAATTTGTTTTGTATTTTTCCCATTCATTGTGTAGTTCTTTTTCTGTAGAAACATGTTCTTTCAGGCATTCATTCACCAATTTTTCAACATGTATTTATTTATTTATTTTAAATTTTATTTATTTATTTTATTTTATTTATTTTTGGCTGCATTGGGTCTTCGTTGCTGCATGCGGGCTTTTCTCTAGCTGTGGCTTTTCTCTAGAGTGGAGGCTACTACTCTTCATTGTGGTGCGCGGACTTATTGCTGTGGCTTTTGTTGCAGCACGGGGTTCAGTAGTTGTGGCACGTGGGCTCAGTAGCTGTGGCTCACGGGCTTTAGAACACGGGCTCAGTAGTTGTGGTGCACAGGCTTAGTTGCTCGGCAGCATGTGGGATCTCCCCAGACCAGGGCTCAAACCCGTGTCCCCTGTGTTGGCAGGCAGATTCTTAACCACTGAGCCACCAGGGAAGCCCAACATGTTTATTGAGTGCCTGTCATATGCTAGACACTTTCTATGAGTTTGAGATACAGTGATATAAGAGATAAGGTCTTGTCTATTGAATTTATGTTCTAGTTCAATGTGTCTTTAAACAGTGTTGTGTAGAAAACTTATATTTGACTTTTTACTTCACCAGCTATTAGCTCTGTGGTCACAGGCAAGTTATGTGGGTTTTATGAGACTCAGTTTTCTTGTCTGTAAAATAGAAATACTTATAGCTACTCCTATACTTTTCTAAATCCTACTAATAATGCATGTGAATGTATTCACAGTATTCAGCACATAGTTGGTGCTCAATGTCAGTGTCTTTTCTTTCTCTCTTTCCCACCCTTGCTTTAATATTGTAGATGTAATTTACAGCTAGGACTATCTAGTTAAAGGAATTGTTACATGTTATATTGTGCTTCCTGTGTTTCTGTTTGTTACCTAATACCTTCTGAGGCTCACCTACTTTTAGTTCAAGGCAGCTCTGTGGTACCTTAAAAAAGTAGAGTTAATCTGAACATATGATAACATCATTCATCTTATTTCTATTTCTTGGAATCATTTTTTTCTTTATCTGAGTTGCTTTGCCTTTGTACTGTCCTCTCTTTTCTACTTTTGTACATGGATTTTCCCCTAAATTTATTGTTAGTTTTTGACATATTCTGAATTTCCATGAAGAATGTATTTTCTTCCTGACAGTTGCTTCTGTTTGCATCTAAACCTTCTTATCATCATTATATGTTTCTTCTAAAATCCCACACTTTTCTCAATGTACTTACTTTATCATTTTTCTTGGTTGGAAGGGTAATTTATAAGGAACACTTTGAAATTATCACCTGTTCCTCTGTTTGATCAACAGAGCAAACAGTATTTGAAATTATTCTGCCAATAATTCTTCATTGAAATAGTACTTCCCTGCTTTAGCCACTTCATTTTATGAATTAATTTGACCTTCTACTCCCAATAGAAAGTATAACACTTCTCTCTAATTTCAATAATTGATGAGCTGATTTTCTGACTTCCTGGGCATTCTAAAAAAGTCTCATCATATTTGACATGTATAATCCCTGATTTCTGGTAGACAATATTTAAACTTTTCTATATCACCTAGCTTCAAGTAGCATACAATTTGCATGATTTTATATGGGGAAATCACTAAAATGTAAATTATTGTTAATTTTCTTCATTTACATTAAAATCTCTATTCACCTCTCTTCTCCTATACAAGAATACTGTGCTTTTTCAAATTCCTTCTAAACCTTTCAATATCTTCATCATTTTTCTACTTCCAGCTACCTATACATAGGCTTTTAGGTTGGGCTCTTTTTAAAAAAGCATCATATTTCTTTGAATCATTAAAAAAACTTGGATCAGGAAACTGATTAAGATTAGTTACCTCTCTATAAAGTGGGTTAATGATAGTATCCAACCTATAGGTTATGAGAATTAAATGAGATAAGGTTTGCATATGGTACAAAATAAACAATAAATTTTAGCTATAATGATTTTTATAAACATCATTAACAATAGACCTTCATTAATAATTTGGGGGATTAGCTGACAGCAGCCAAAATCAAGATCCTCTGGTAATATGTTTACTTCTATACACTGCAGGATACTTTAGGGACTTATTTCATTAATTATTCTTTATTTCAGATAGGTCTTCTTTCTATTGCCCTGTCTTTTGTGGGACTTTCTTCTCCTCAACAGATGATTTTCCAAAATGGCTTTTCAGTAATTTCCAAGTTCTATTCATTTTCTAAATGTAGCTCAATGCTAATTTTTTTCATGGAATCTTTATTAATTGCTCAGAATTTAAGAGATGAAAGAAAAATGTAAACACATGGGGGTATATATATCCCCAAATTTATATACACAAATATATACATACATGTACATATTTAAAAATTTATTTATTTCACACTTTTGTAAGCCCAAATAATTACCTTGCATTATTGCTGGACTGAACAAAATATGTTTGGTGAACATAAGCAGCTCCTTTCTTGTATTTTAGTTATTTATATACATGTTTTATAGGATACCTCTACCCGACTCTAGGCCTTGAGAAGGAAGAATTGCTACCTTAATTGCCCTGTATCCCCTGGGGCCTTGAACGTCTTGGTGAGTAGAAAAATATTCGTGGAAATAAGTAAATGAATCTACAAAAAAACAGTTTCTCACAATAGAGTTTTGCATGTTTGGTTTGTTAAGTATCTATTTATGAGATACAGATACTTTTAATTTGTGAATTTATTATAGTTTGCTGTTAATTAACATTTTATACACAAGTCCCTCTTGGAGTAGAGGTTGAGGTGAATATATATCCACATCTCCATTCCTTAGTGTTCATTTTAGTGTTATATAGATCACTTGCCAGAAATTTTATGAGACATGGGGACATGTTTGCCTTGTAAATATTACTGCCGTACTCCTGAAAATATTAATATCAATAACATTATAATGATACAATAACATGGATGGGAAATAGTCGCACCAAAGATCATTTCAGGAATTAATCAGTGTGTTGTTATTATTTTTGTAAGTAACACTACCTAAAAATAAGAATTTTTGGTATTTGGTTAAACAAAATCACTTGAATTCTAGAGTGAATGGTGCTGTAGTGTTTTTCCCCCTAATTTTTTTGAGTAGAAGATCATAAATAGGTTATCGCAAGTTAGGAGGAAGAATTAAGTTACAACTTAAAGGTAAAGGGGCCAGTCAAATACATTTCAGAGTGGTAGCATTGTGATGAATATTGTGTTATGATAATGAAGATAATACCTATGATTGCTGTAGCCTAATAAGAAAATAATTTTTAAATTCATAAAATTAGTAAGGCAGCTCATTGGAGGCTTTTCAAATGTCTAATAAGTTCCTAATAGGCATACATAATATTTCATGCCTTAGGGATTTAAGAAATAGAGCCCTCAGTTTTTTTTTTTTTTAATCTTTATTGGAGTATAATTGCTTCACAGTACCACATTAGTTTCTGTTGTACACCAAAGTGAATCAGCCATGTGCATACATATGCCCCCATATCCCCTCCCTCTTGAGCCTCCCTCCCATCCTCCCTCTCCCACCCCTCTAGTTCATCGCAAAGCGCCAAGCTGATCTCCCTGTGCTATGCTGCTGCTTCCCACTAGCTAAATATTTTACATTTGGTGGAGTATATATGTTGGTGCTACTCTTACAGTGCCCCAGCTTCTCCCTCCCACCCCATGTCCTCAGGTCCATTCTCTGTGTCTACATCTTTATTACTGCCCTGCAACTAGGTTCATCAGTACAGTTTTTTTTTTATTCCATATATATGTGTTAGCACATGGTATTTGTTTTTCTCTTTCTGACTTACTTCACTCTGTATGACAGACTCTAGGTCCATCCACCTCAATACAAATAAGTCAATTTCGTTTCTTTTTATGGCTGAATAATATTCCATTGTATATATATATATGCCACATCTTCTTTATCCATTCATCTGTTGATGGACATTTAGGTTGGTTCCATGTCCTGGCAATTGTAAATAGAGCTGCAATGAACATTTTGGTACATGACTCTTTTTGAACTATGGTTTTCTCAGGGTATGATTGCTGGGTCATATGGTAGTTCTATTTGTAGTTTTTTAAGGAGCCTCCATACTGTTTTCCATAGTGGTTGTATCAGTTTACATTCCCACGAACAGTGCAGGAGGGTTCCCTTTTCACCACACCCTTTCCAGCATTTACTGTTTCTAGATTTTTTGGTGATGGCCATTCTGACTGGTGTGAGATGATACCTCATTGTAGTTTTGATTTGCATTTCTCTAATGATTAATGAAGTTGAGAATTCTTTCATGTGTTTGTTGGCAGTCTGTATATCTTCTTTGGAGAAATGTCTATTTAGGTCTTCTGCCCATTTTTGGATTGGGTTGTTTGTTTTTTTGTTATTGAGCTGCATGAGCTGCTTGTAAATTTTGGAGATTAGTCCTTTGTCAGTTGCTTCATTTGCAAATATTTTATCCCATTCTGAGGGTTGTGGCCATTCTGATCTGTGTGAGGTAATACCTCATTGTAGTTTTGATTTGCATTTCTCTAATAATTAGTGATGTTGAGCATCTTTTCATGTGCCTCTTGGCCATCTGTATATCTTCCTTGGTGAAATGTCTATTTAGGTCTTCCATCCATTTTTTAACTGGATTGTTTGTTTTTTTGATATTCAGTTCCATTAGCTGTTTGTATATTTTGGAGGTTAATCATTTGTCTGTTGTTTCATTTGCAAATATTTTATCCCATTCTGAGGGTTGTCTTTTTGTCTTGTTTATGTTTTCCTTTGATGTGCTAAAGGTTTCAAATTTAATTAGGTCCCATTTGTTTATTTTTGTTTTTATTTTCATTATCCTAAGAAATGGGTCAACAAAGATCTTTGTGCGATTTATGTCCAAGAGTGTTATGCCTAATTTTTCCTCTAAGAGTTTTATAGTGTCTGATCTTACATTTAGGTCTTTAATCCATTTTGAGTTTATTTTTGTGTATGGGTTAGGGAGTGTTCTAATTTTATTCTTTTACATGTAGCTGTCCAGTTTTCCCAGCACCACTTATTGAAGAGGCTGTCTTTTCTCCATTGTATGTTCTTGCCTCCTTTGTTGTAAATTAGGGGACCATAGGTGCTTGGGTTTATCTCTGGGCATTCTATCCCATACCATTGGGCATTCTATCCCATACCATTGATCTATATTTCTGTTTTTGTGCCACTACCATACTGCCTTGATTACTGTAGGTTTGTGGAATAGTTTAAAATCGGGGAGCCTGATTCCTCCAACTCCATTTTTCTTTCTCAAGATTGCTTTGGCTCTTCAGGGTCTCTTGTGTTTCCATATGAACTGTAAAATTTTTGTTCTAATTCTGTGAAGAATGCCATAGTTTGAAAGGGATTGCATTGAATCTGTAGATTGCTTTGGGTAGTATAGTCATTTTCACAATATTGATTCTTCCAATCCAAGAACATGGTATGTTTCTCCATCTGTTTATGTCATCTTTGATTTCTTTCCTCAGTGTTTTATAGTTTTCTGAGTACAAGTCTTTTGCTTCCTTAGGCAGGTTTATTCCTAGGTATTTTATTCTTTTTGTTGTGATGATAAATGGGATTGTTTCCTTAATTTCTCTTTCTGATTTTTCGCTGTTGGTGTATAGTATTGTCAGAGATTTCTATGCATTAATTTTGTATCCTGCAACCTCACCAAATTCATTGATTACTTCTAGTGGTTTTCGGATGGCATCTTTAGGACTTTCTATGTATAGTATCATGTCATCTGCAAACAGTAACAGCTTTACTTCTTTTCCAATTTGTATTCTTTTTATTTCTTTTTCTTCTCTGATTGCCGTGGCTAAGAATTTGTCCATTTCTACGTGGTTGTCCATTTTATTGGCATATAGTTGTTTGTAGTAGTCTCTTATAATCTTTTGTATTTCTGTGGTGTCAGTTGTGGTTTCTCCTTTTTCATTTCTAATTTTATTGATTTGTGTCCTCTCCCTTTTTTTTTTTTTGATGAGCCTAGCTAAGCATTTATCAATTTTGTTTATCTTCTCAAAGAACCAGCATTTAGTTTTATTGATCTTTGCTATTGTTTTCTTCATTTCTATTTCATTTATTTCTGCTCTGATCTTTATGATTTCTTTCCTTCTACTGACTTTGGGTATTCTTTGTTCTTCTTTCTCTAGTTGTTTTAAGTGTAGGGTTAGATTATTTATTTGAGATTTTTCTTGTTTCTTGAGGTGAGATTGAATTGCTATAAACTTCCCTCTTAGAACTGTTTTTGCTGCATCCCATAGGTTTTGGGTCATCCTGTTTTTGTTGTCATTTGTTTCTATGTATTTTTTGATTTCTTCAGTGATCTCTTGGTTATTTAGTAGTGCACTGTTTAGCCTTCATGTATTTGTGTTTTTTACAGTTTTTTTCCTGTAATTGCTTTCCAGTCTCATAGCGTTGTGGTCAGAAAAGATGCTTGATACGATTTCAATTTTCTTAAATTTTCCGAGGCTTGATTTGTGACCCGAGATGTGATCTCTTCTGGAGAATGTTCCATGTACACTTGAGAAGAAAGTGTATTCTGCCACTTCTGGGTGGAATGTTCTATAAATATCAATTAAATGTATCTGATTTATTGTGTTGTTTAAAGCTTGTGTTTCCTTATTTATCTTCTGTTTGGATGATCTGTCCTTTGGTGTAAGTGGGGTGTTAAAGTCCCCTACTTTTATTGTGTTACTGTCAATTTCTTCTTTCATGGTTGTTAGCATTTGCCTTATGTATTGAGGTGCTCCTATGTTGGGTGCGTGAACAATTATAATTGTTATATCTTTTTTTGTTATATTTTTTTCTTGGATTGATCCCTTGATCATTATGTAGCGTCCTTCCTTATCTCATAACAGTCTTTATTTTAAAGTCTATTTTGTCTGATACGAGTATTGCCACTCCAGCTTTCTTTTAATTTCCATTTGCATGGAATATCTTTTTCCATCCCTTCACTTTCAGTCTGTATGTGTCCCTAGGTCTGAAGTAGGTCTCTTCTAGACAGCATATATGTGGGTATTGTTTTTGTATCCATTCAGCCAGTCTATGCCTTTTGGTTGGAGCATTTAATCCATTTACATTCAAGGTTATTATCTGTATGTATGTTCCTATTACCATTTTCTTAATTGTTTTGGGTTTGTTTTTGTGGATCTTTTTCTTCCCTTGTGTTTCCCACCTTGAGAAGTTTCTTTAGCATTTGTTGTAAAGCTGATTTGGTGGTGCTGAATTCTCTTAGCTTTTGCTTGTCTGTAAAGGTTTTAATTTTTCTGTTGAATCTGAATGAGATTCTTGCTGGGTAGAGTAATCTTGGTTGTAGGTGTTTGCCTTTCATCACTTTAGGTATATCCTGCCACTCCCTTCTGACCTGAAGAGTTTCTGCTGAAAAATCAGCTGATAACCTTATGGGGAATCCTTTGTATGTTTTTTTTTTTTTTCTCTCTTTCTGCTTTTAATATTTTTTTCTTTGGATTTAATTTTTGTTAGTTTGATTAATGTTTGTCTTGGTGTGTTTTTCCTAGGGTTTATCTAGTATGGGACTCTCTGTGCTTCCAGGACTTGGATGACTATTTCCTTTCCGATGTTAGGGAAGTTTTTGACTATAATTTCTTCAAATATTTTCTCAGACCCTTTCTTTTTCTCTTCTTCTTCTGGGACCCCTGTAATTCGAATATTGGTGCATTTAATGTTGTCCCAGAGGTCACTGAAATTGTCTTCAATTCTTTCGTTCTTTTTTCTTTATTCTGCTCCTCAGCAGTTATTTCCACCATTTTGTGTTCCAGTTCACTTATCCGTTCTTCTGCCTCAGTTATTCTGTTATTGATTCCTTCTAATGTATTTTTCATTTCAGTTGTGTTGTTCATCTCCATTTGTTTGTTCTTTAGTTCTCCTAGATCTTTGTTAAACATTTCTTATATCTTCTTAATCCATCCCTCTATTCTTTTCCCGAGATTCTGGATCATCTTTACTATCATTACTCTGAATTCTTTTTCAGGTAGTTTGCCTATTTCTTCCCTGTTCATTTATTTTGTCTTGTAGGTTTTTACCTTGCTCCTTCATCTGTGACATATATTTTGCACTCTCTCTTTTTTTTTTTTAAAGTGGGATTGTGTTCCTGTCTTACTGGTTGTTTGGCCTGAAGCTTCCAACACTGGAGTTTGTAGGCTGTTGGGTAGAGCTGGGTCTTGGTGCTGAAATGAGGACCTATCTGAGACCTCACTCGGATGAATATTCCCTGGGGTCTGATGTTCTTTGTTATTCCAGTGGTTTGGACTCAGAGCTCCCACCACGGGAGCTTTGGCCTGACCCCAGGCTTGTGAACCAAGATCCCACAAGCCATGTGGAGTGGCAAAAAATGAAAGGGGAGAACAATAACAAAGTAAAAAATAAAATTAGACTAGGAAGCTAATAGATATGTTAGAAAGAGTATAAAAATATAGATGAATCAACAACCACTGGAAGGTATAACAGTACCATGATAGTAAAAAAGAGGAGGAGGGAAAAGAAAAAAAAAAAAGAAAAAAGTGGGTGAAGGCCTTGGCTGTGGAGGGCAGGGCCTAAGCAAGCATGAGGTTTGAGTGGTGGGCGAGGCCTATGCTTAAGACCCAGACAGCTGGAAAAGGCCCTGGGGGCTGTGTGGGGTGGGGCTTAGGCTCAATGGAACAGGAGGGGCCCTGGCATGCCCCCCACCCCTGGTCTCAGAGGGCTGGGGACCTCACCTGGGAGACCAGCAGGCTTCCTGGGCTCAAATGGGCAGGGCAAACACCCTCCTCTCCTCTCCTGCTCCTCTGGTTCTGGAGGGCCCCTCCCGTCTGTCTCTCCTAATCTTACTGTCCTCTGGGGTGTTGATCCTGTCTGGCCTCCACTTCTACTCCCACCCTCAGTCCCCCCACATCCTACTGGTTCACTTGGGGGTTCCTCCTGTCTCTTTGGGCATCAGGGTTCCCCACCAGTGGCCGGCAGCTGCCCTAGTTGGGAGACACTAACTCGCCGTCATCCCACACTGCCATCTTGACTCCACTCCCCATCCCTTAGTTTGGTTTTAAAGGTAAAGAACTTTTGGTTTTTGATGCCTTTCTCATTTAGTAATTAAATGTTACCACACACTTAGTGAAACACTCAATAAATAGTTTATCAATTGATTGTTTTACATTTCTTTGAACTACTCTTAAACACTGACTTCTTGTTCCTAGTAAATTAGGAATACTTTAATTTAAAAATTAATTCTTAATAGTTAAATTAAATTGTGGCATTTGCATCTCAGTTATTTTTCTTAGAGAAAATTCAAAAGAGGAGGTTTGATATACTCTAAGATTAAATGGAAATATTGAAATTGATTGACTTTAGAACCACAAAGCTAATAAAATTAAAGACTAACAAAAACTATCTCCTCAATAGAAGTCAATTTATTATCTATTTTAAATTATTTTCATTTAGTGTTACCAGATAGGCTGGTAGTCAGAAAGGCAGACAGTTGTCATTAGTCATGCATAATTAAAGCAAAATTTTGTCCAGGAGTTTAGAGTTAATGTAGCATAGAGAAAAAAATCTGACATATAATGTATACATAAATTAGTACTAATGGTATAGTTATACAACTTTGATTAAAAATAGAATAGTATATTATGTAGAGTTATTGAACTATTCTATGAAGAAATGAAAATTGAATACTTAAAATTTACTTGGCATAGTAGTTTATATAATGAACTATAAATGCATTAATTTAATGTAAATACTCTTAAAACCAATATATAAAATAAATTCTTGCTACTGTTTTACATATATAGAAAAACTAGACCTTGGTACAGTTTTTCAATTTTTTTTTAATGTTCAAGAAGAGAGTTTTCTAAGAAGAAATAAAATAGTGGCATTTAGAATGATGAATTTTGCCAATAACAAAAAAGTCTATATATTATTAAACATTTTATGGGTGTCAGTAGGGGCTATATTTTCTGTTATTAAAAATAATTTCTCAATTTATATATAAAATATAATTTATATTATAAAAAACTTAAAGTTTGAGGAATTTTAAATATTACTATAAAATTATTTAGTATCCATATATTATTTTACTTTGAATAGTAAACAGTAAAAGAAAAGACATTCTAGGATAACGGATTTCTAAAAACAAAAATGTCATTATTGTTAAAATATATTTAATTATTTTTAGTATTAGTTTCTCTACATTCAAAAGCCTTCAATTTAGAGTCTCTAGTTATTTAAAAATTAAATAATTCCATTAAAGTAGAAATCAAATATGATTATAAATATATATTATAAATTTTGAATTAAAATTTAGACTTATATTTATTTCATACTTGCAAAATAATAATTGTGTATTAAAATATTGCTTATATGTTTTATTTAAATATCATAACATACTTATGAGGGAAGCAGGACAAGTTTTAAAATTTCAATTTTACAAATGAATAAACTCAGGCTTAGATGCTTAATGACTTCTTATTGGTTATGAATAATAATTATGTCTTGATAATATTAAAGCTTGGACAGGAACTCAGTCTTAATTCTTGTTTAGTATACTTTCTTCATATTACTGATTACATAGACATAAACTAGTCAGTGGTATAGAGTTTAATTTAAAGGGACTCTAGAACATTTCATTTTGGCCTCCATATTGAATATACCTGTCATAACTAAGTGATACCTCTAACTTCCAGGGACCACTTTTTCCTATTTTGATCTATTCTCCATCACATTTTACCCATTCCCACTGAAAAAATATGTGTTGAGTAAATAATGGAAACTTCTAAGAAGAAATGAAATCACATGAAGAAAAGAAAATTAGCGAAAAATAATGAAGTGAACATGACAATCTTTTCCTACTATTACAGTATTGCCATTCTCTTTTGTCATTGTCATTTTTTTTCTTTTTTGCTTTGATGCCTTCTTCCTTCACTCTGCACCCCAAAAGAAGAAAGTACCTGGAGATGATGAATAACTCTAAATGCTGGTTCTTTAGCCAGTTGCACAATGGAGAAATAATCTTACCCACCTCACTTAATTTGGGGTTAGGAGGTCAGAGGGAGATAATTCTTTACAGAAAGTAGTGCCTACATAGCAGTAGTTTGAGAGAGATAGAACAGACTATTCAAGTAAAGAGAACTTTAAATTCTACAGGAACTGTTTTTCGTCTTTTTATTTTGTTTTGTTTTGACTAGATATTTTACATTCATCACAAGTTAAAAAATATATATTATTTAAGGTGGTTTTTATTAAGCATATATTTAACTTTAACAACAGATTTTCCTTACCTTATTAGTTAAAAAATCAAAAACAAACTACTTAAACGTAAAAAAGAAATGAAACATTCCTTTTGGAGAAATAAAACATCCAATTTGTATAGGTAATTTCCAATAATAAAATAAAGGACTTAGATCACTCTTTATCAGCACTTCCTCCAATGGTGTTATGGGGAAAGCTAATCTATACAATATTACTACAAAATAAGCTCTTTCAGGTGACCTGAAATCAACACTCTTATTTCTTCTAAAAAATTCTAACTGGTGCCCTCAGCAGGCAGTAAATTTCTCTTTAATATGTACATGGAAGTTTCTTCCTGTGAGTTGAATTCTGAGGTTAGCAGAGTCAGTTAAAATATGAAATATTTTTTGAAAATACTTGATAAAGACCATTGTTAAAAATAATTATGTTTGAATAGGTGTAGGTGGAGTAATATTTGTATTTTGTAATATTTGTAGTAAAATAATTAAAATCTAGATGCATTCTACATTTAGAATGCTTCACAAATGTCTTTAAATTTTCATTCCACTTTGAAGAACAAGAAACTGAAAGTCTGATCATCTTAATTTGAGCACTATGGGGTACAAGAAAGACAGTGTGGAACTTTAATCAGAAGTGATATCTGCTGTTTTGTTGACAGAAAAATTAATTTTTAGGAGATTTTTTAAATTGCAGGACTTCTCAGTATTTAACATGATGCTGTTAAATATTCATTTTACCAAATATGTAGCTTTATCAAAACCATTTTATCTTAGATTCTTTTTTTCTAAGAAGTACCTTCAAATCAGTGTTCTGTGTAACTTACACATACATTAGAAGGTTTGCCTATTAAATTTTATTATAAAAAGTGATGAAACAGAATATCTTTAACACATAATGTTAGGTGCCAAAATCACAAAACTATCTCCACACTGGTTATGAACTTAAATGACAAAAAATCTGTAAAATGGTAGTAAAAAGTTATATGTTTCCATAGCCGTTTATTTACGTCCTAGTTGTGGTGTATTCAGGCAGTTCACTTAACATTTCAAAGCCATGTTATCTATAAAGTGAGGATTAATCTATACTTCACAGAATTTCTATAAGGATAAAAGAGGAAATTTACATAAAGCACTTCATGGCAGTGAAGGATAGTAAGCCATTGATAAGTTTTTGTTATTATTGCTAGTATTATTATTGTTTTAACTTTACAGTTAGCTAATTATTTCAGAAAATAGTCTTAAATGAAAAACAAAACAGATCTAAAAACACAAAAGACACAAGGTAAAAATCCAAAGAATTACTACGAAAAACTGAAGAGTAAGAACAGTGAAAGAGATGAGCTCTGAGAAAACATAAACGTTACCTGCTTTGCAATTTTGCCTAAGGTCAAGAATAATTTTATTTGTATCTTATTATTGTCAATGAACATTTATTAGGCTTACCTATGTTCATGCTCTTGTAAGGGTTCATTAAATAGACACAATACTTACCTTTTAGAAGAATGTAATGAGATGTATTCTTTCTATGTATAACCTTCCTTTCTATACTAAGTTTGTATGTTGGAAAATTGTTCTGTGTTGCTGTGGAATATTATAAAATAGTAAAAATTTCAACTCTCATTACAGATGAGATAAAACTCTCCCTCTGGCTTTGAGAAATAGCCTTTAAGTACTAGAATCCTCTACCATGATTTAGTTGATTCCTTGATGAGCCATAAAGCATATCTTCAGTTACACAAGCAGTCACAATTTGACTGAGTGTGTAAAGGGAAAAATGGATTTGCCGAACTAATAATATATGTCAATGTATAAAAGGAAAAGAGGAGAGAAAATAGTAGTATGGAGAGAACTCTTAGGTGCTATCTAAACTCATACCTACTTTATTCTCACCTGTTAATGATTTCTTCAGGAAGCTGTTTCCCTATTGTATTCTCAGCACCTAGCACAATGCCTTAATTAAGTTTACTGCATTGAATTAAATTGAATTGAACTGATTACTATTCATTGCTTTTTGTCTTTAATATAATTTTCCAATGCTGATCTTACATACTTGGTAAATGTTGACATATCCTACACTGCAAACTTTGGCTTGCTTAGGCCTAGTCATAAACCATTTACATATGTGGTGTTGTCATGGTTCGGATCACATGATTTAAAACAGGAAAAAACAAACAATTTAAAAAAGTATAACAGTAAAGAGCTTGGAAGTCAGCAGAAAAACATTTTCATATTTTATATTGAGATACACTTTTTAAAGAACTTGCATAATTTATTCTTTCTTGTGATCTTCAGAAAGGCTCAATGTGGGGAGAATTGTAAAAGAAATAAAATAACCAAGGTCATGTAGCTATAAAGTAAACAACCTAAAATGGAGATATCCTGTCTCCTAATCTATTGTTTTTATGAAACTAAAAAAGTGAAGGGTTTATTTTAACGCACAAAAATATGTTAGTACTTTTAGAATTTAATATGTTAGATTATTTTCCAATTATAGGCTATTTTCTCCATACTCATTATTCTCTTTTTTTTTCTTAAGGTAGAGTTCCAAAATAACTAAGTACTTACATTCTATATATTTGTATCACATTCATTACAAACTTATAGTACATATATTAATTTTGTCATAATACCCTGTGGGCTTCAGGGTAATAACTAATTTTATTTCATAAATGCCTACAGCTTATTTATGTATAATTAATCTTCTTTTTTCTTTTGGGGCTATACTTCTTCCTGATAATCTTCATGAAAACAAAGGTCCTGGGGACGGGGGTCAGCAAATGTTCAAACATACCCACATGGCCATCATATACCTCTGAAAGCCCACTTGAATTGTGCAGTCTTAGCATTGTTGATGTTTTGGGCTGGTTAATTCTTTGTAGTGGGAGCTGTACTGCATGTTGAAGATGTTTAGCAGTATCCTAGACCTCTATCCACTCGGTACCAGTAACACCCAACCCCCTGAGTTATAGCAACCAAAAAGGTCCCCACATACTGTCAAATGTCCCTGGTGAGCAAAATAACTCTAGAATGTATTTAGTTAACTGCTTCATCACATAGATTTTATATGCATGTTCCAGTTTTGTTTTATTTATCCTTTAATATAGATTCAAATTTCATAGTTAAGCTGTATTATTTCTCTAATCAAATAAATAAAATTTGATTAAAACAGTAACTAAAACTTTTGCTTACACACAGAATATATATTCTAGTTTTTACATGCATTTTGGCTCACTGAATTTCTTTTCTTTCTGTGAACTGCAATAATGAAATAGATGTTAGGAAACAAATTATGTTTGATATGTATAAAGTATTGAAGTTACATCATTAGAGTAATTGTAATTCATAATTCAGTTTTAGCTTTAAATGTGCACTTTCTATCTCCTCATGCATTTAAACTAGACACATTACATAAACAAACAAAAGGCACATTCTTGTTCTTCACTGTTGAGGGTGGGGTAAAGGAAAAGGGTCTGGCCAGCTGGCGCAGAGTTAAAATTTACAGTAAATGGCAGTAAAAACAGACGTGTTTGGAATCTTCAGCTGGATGAGCATTGTGTCAACACTTTTCTGATATTTCTTGATGATATCGTGTTAGTCTGAAGAGCCCTTAGCAGATACTAATTATCATCTGGTGAACACTCTTCAGTGGGAAAGATGAAAATCTATACAGTATATGCAATGCATGCTCAATTGTTAACCTAAACTACAAGCTACTAAGCCTTAATGTTTTGGTGATAGTTTAGGTGTAAACAAGACAGATGCTGTACATTGTTTTATAAAATTTATCTTTCCAGTGATAGCATTCCAATTTCTATTATTTGTTTAAGAGTGGGTCAAATAGTTTAACTCTGTTTATTGCAGTTCATGTTATTGTGCGATTACCATATAAAATTCAACATACAGACTTCCAGATTGCTCTTCATATAATTTTAAGCTATTATTTAATTTTCAGAAAAAATAATATTCACTAGATTTCCATGAAAGTTTAATGTTTTAAAATTAATGTGTATTTTTGATAAATTAGAGTAGACATTCTTAAATGAGCAAATTTTAAGTACCATATGTGAAATAGAGTACACTAATACCCAGAGTAAGTTAAGTTAGTGTCCTGATGTTTTAACTGTATTATGGACATCTGTTCATTTATTCATTCATTCAATAAATAAATATTTCTTCAACACCTAATATATGCCAGCTGTTTAACTATCATTTCATTTTGCTGCAAATGAATAAAATAACTGGTTTTCATGAATTCGATCTGAATTACACTCATACTATCTATTATCTTATTCAAATCATGTAAGTGAAATCAGTTACTCTAGCAGTAAATGAAATTATGTTAATAATGGTTTGCATGTTAAACTTGTACGCAAGGGGAGTATTTAACTTATCTAGTAAAAAAGTGGACCTGATCATAGGTTTATTTTTCATAAGGCTTCAGCTTCATTTGAAGGCATACTAACTGTGATGAACTGTAAGTAGAATTGACAGACTGCCATAATGAAAGATTGCCTGAGCATTTGAGAAAACCAAAAAACTAAAGTAGATAATGAGGGGAAAAACACGAAAAACTAAAAATATATTAAAATGTAAATAGGAAGAAATATATGCATTTTAACTACACTTACAGACTTAGATATATAAGTCTTCTAAGGAATTATCTGAAAAAAATAAGAATGGCTATGAAGTTTCTGGGAAAATTCACTAGAAGTAAAATGAGAGAGATAAGTTTTTAAAGAAGGAGAAAATATAGTTCAATATAAAGAAAAAGATAAAGTACTTTATATAATATGTATCAGCATTTTACTGGCTATTGTTACATGTTTAACCGTATGTTGCATAAAATGCTGTTTCTTGGTGTATACCTGAGTGGAGGCTGAAGTATCATTTTTTTTTCGAAGTATCATTTTTGAAAACACAGAAGCTGTCAGGACTTTAACTTGATGGCTTGAAAGGCAGCAGTGTTCCTCCTTCGTTCATTTCATCCAGGCTGCAAGCATTCTTTGAGTGCCTCCTAAATACATACAATTCTACTAGGTCTTGAGCAAAAGTTGTAAAGATGTTGTCCAGTAGAATAGTATTTGATTTGTAGCAGTAAGAAACACACCCATGGAAGAGTTATCAGTGCAGTACATACCAAGTGCATAATAAAGACAATACAGATACTTAAATTGAGAGGAGAGGGAGTACATGTGATATAGAAACTTAGAAGCAAAGTAAGATTTGAGGTGGACCCTGGGGTATGTGTAGAATTTGGGTAAGGACAGAACATAAATTAGTCTTGGTTCCATTAGATAATGTTATCTAACTTTGCCTTGGGAAATTCATTTCTTTGGCTGTGGGAAAAACATTTATAACTACTTCAGGTTTCAATTTTTCATCTGTAAAATGATGGATTTTTTTTTTTTTTTTTTTTTTTTTTTTTTTGTGGTACGCGGGTCTCTCACTATTGTGGCCTCTCCTGTTGCGGAGCACAGGCTCTGGGCACGCAGGCTCAGCAGCCATGGCTCACAGGCCCAGCCGCTCTGCGGCATGTGAGATCTTCCCGGACCAGAGCACAAACCCGTGTCCCCTGCATCGGCAGGCGGACTCTCAACCACTGCGCCATCAGGGAAGCCCTAAAATGATGGAATTAAAAAAATTCTATGTTTCAAGGTTTTCATGTTGAATTAATCTTGCATTTCAGCTTCAGCTAAGTTTCTCTTTGCTGATTACTGTTTCTTCCAACAAAATATCCAAGACAAGTCCCAATTTCGTGAAATTTTCATTTCAGTATCATGGACACATTCATTATGCTTTTTTTAGGGATTATTATTGACTCTGTTGACAATATCCTGATATCCAAATAATATTTCTATAGATTTCAATTAAAGACATATGTATTGGCTTAAACTTTTCCTGTACCTTTTCCTTATCTCTATTTAATTAGGAATGACTTTGAAATCTGTTATGATTCCTCATTTTCATTACTGGCAACACAGTGTTCTAGTATTTATCTCCTCCTATATGAACACTTACTTATTCCTGTATGAGCACTTCCTATATACACCTATTCCTGGTATTTTTCTATGTCTCCATGCTCTCTTCTTAGTTGAAGAGAAAAGTAGTTGATTGGAAAAGATTCATACTTGGCTGTGTCCCAAAATATGGCAGAAAGAATTATGTATGGAAGTGAAGATGAGTGTTGATTTATTATTTAATCCCTCTTCAGGCTTATTGTCAGTCCATAAAAGTATTCTGATTCTGTGACTTGATCTGAAATTCATTGTATTATTTCATGCTTAAACTTCTGGGCACCTAGCCTAATGAAATGGAAGCATTTCCTAGAGAGTACCCAAAGCATCCTAACATGAACTTTTCAATTCTTCAAGAATTCTCAAAAGAGAGAGAATGATATGTTACTAGTAGAGATGCTTTGTCAACAATAAGAGATGATGGATGAATTATAGCCCCATATCTTAAACAAAAAACACTATCTAATGAATTCAGGCAGCTACATCATCAGATAATTTGAAAAATCTCCACATCTTTGGACCTATATGAGCCAGTGCACCCAACTACGTAAAACCTCTATAGTAAATACTTATACTTGTCAAACTATTGCTTGAGGTAAAAAGGTTCTTTAATTAAAACAAACAAACACAACAACAACAATAAAACAACCTGCAAATGTGTATCCCTTTTCAGTAGTCATCACCAATTCATTGTCCCTTAGCAGTTTAATTACATTCTAATCTTAGAAAATGCCACCTTGCCTTAAATATGACCATTTATAATCAGAGATCTGAACTGGATTGTGTGAGGTTATAGCATATACTGTTAGATCTATAAATCTGTATACTGTAGAGTATAGATCATATACTACTTTTAGGGAGCTGTATCTGTAGACCCTCAAATGAGCACTCAGCCTGATTAATTTGGAGCACCTAAAGAAACACTGTATTAAAACTGTCCTCTCTCTCTCTCTGTCTCTCTGTCTCTCTCTGTCACACACACACACACACACACACACACACACACGGACACACACAGACACACACACACAGAAACATGCCTCCTCTCTGAAAAAATTTTTAAAGATAAATTAATGTATAAACTATAGAGTCCACTCTACACTCTACCACTCTACATAGGAATTGTAAAGTAACAGAACTTAGTTATGGAAGAAAAGAAATCAACAAATGTGTTACAGACATAAGCATTCTAGAATTGCTAAGTGAGAGAGGAGTTTATCAAATCCAAGTCATGGTGGTAGGGCTTGGTACACTAATGTTTGAAGTGGTGTTTGAGACCTGAGATGACCTTGACATAAGACCACAGTGGTAACAGAATTTTTTAATAAATTCACTGGCAACCCCCTAAGAGGTTAGATTGTATGCATTTTTATGTAAAAATTCAGAAATGGACACTATGGGAAGATTCAAATAAAATATGGCTAATGTGAAAATGTGCTTTTATATAGTCAAATGTTTGTAGCCAAAATATCATGATATCTGCAAAAATACAAAATAATGTGTAAAATTTTTCTAAATAAAACTCTCTTTTCTGATCAATCATCTTTTTGAGGAAGAAATTTACTAAGTTTGTCTGGACTGTATCCTTTAGCACAAAGGAAAATTGTTTTGAAGAAATATTATGAGAAAATGGTTTCATTGTATGACTATAATTAAATCATTCAAACAAAATAGTGTGTGTTTTTGTTTGTCTTTAATTTTGTGTTGTTTTTGAAAATATATTTTTGTAAAGTAAATATTTTGCAATTATTATCTATTAACAGATTACTAATCTAATTTTTATTTTTTAAACAAATTTATTTATTTTTTCTTCTTTGTGGTACGCGGGCCTCTCACTGTTGTGGCCTCTCCCGTTGCAGAGCACAGGCTCCAGACGCGCAGGCTCAGCGGCCATGGCCTACGGGCCCAGCCGCTCCGCGGCACACGGGATCCTCCCGGACCGGGGCACGAACCCGCGTCCCCTGCATCGGCAGGCGGACTCTCAACCACTGCGCCACCAGGGAAGCCCTAATCTAATTTTTATGACATGTAATTAATAGGAAGAATAAGATCTGAATAATGCATAAAGTCTCTTTTGTTTAAGATAATCCCTTGCTTAAAAAATCAATGTGAAACTGATAAACAAAAGATATAGTGGTCAGCAATACATAATATGCCCCTTTTAAGATACAGTATGACCTTGCAAGGTATAATATAGTCCTAGGCTACTCCTTGTATACATTCACAAGATAATTTCTAGTAAATAGGAGTCTATTTTAACATCTCATTACTCTTCCCACACTTTTTCTGTTTTGCTAAAGGATCTTCACATAGGCATAAGAAATTCTCTGGTGAATTCTGCTGGGGTTCCCTACAAGAAAATAATTCATGAGTTCATCAGTCTTTCAGTCCCTTAAATTTATCTGGAGTGTTATGGATAGCATGCTGTGTAGCAGTACATGGAACAGATCATCTTGAAAAATAATGCCATCTCCATAATGGGGAGGTTGCTATTTCCCAGTGGGAGTGACCAGTTTAGTCTGTATAGATACGGCCCTATTTGGGATTGCTGCTGGCAGAGAAAAATCACATTCTTCTTGGTTTCCATATTACTTTAAATGTATTTCAGTGGCTGAGACTTTAATTATGTCAAAAAGAGTACATATAACCACTATAAAAGTTTTAATAAAAATGGACAAAAAAAGAAATTTCACAGTTAAATGTATTATTCTCTTATTAAAGCTCTCTAATGTATGAAGGTATTACAGGATTCCAAGATTATTAAATAATATTTTATGCTGTATATGCTGTGTCTTTAGGCACAATGGCAAATAAGAAAGTAGATAGTCTTCATTGGCTTGTTTTGCATATTTTTTTAGATATGATTATTTATTACCTGAAAGTAGGGATTTGTATTTCATTGTCCCAAATTAAACAAAATAACAGTTAAATTACCAAACAATTATTTATTTTAACAACTATCATTTCTCTTTTTCTGAATGTCAAAATATGCATGTATATGTTAAGGCTTAAAATCATTTTCTTCTTACTAATTAGAAAAGTAATTAGTTACAATTCAAGGATAGTGTATTAGTCTGAGTTTTCTGGAGAAATGGAATCAATGGGATATATGTATATATCCTGTATATGTGTGTATATTCTGTGTGAGTGTATCTATCTATCTATTGATCTATCTACCCACCAATGTTGCAGTCTTGAAGGAGAATTCTTTCTTTGGGAAACCTCAGTCTTTGTTCTGAATGCTTTCAACTGATTGGATGAGTCCCACCCACTTTATAGAGGGTAATCTGCTTTACTCAGTCTACTGTTTTAAATGTTAATTACACTTGAAAAGTACTTTCACAGCAAAATCTAGACCGGCTTTGGCCAAACAACTGGGAGCCATAGCCCAGCCAAGTTGACACATAAGATTAACAGACTCAAGTAGTAAAAAGCAAGTTTTGTCATCTCTGATATCAATGCACATCTCCTAAGTATTAAATGGAATATTTGGGGCATTTGTAAGAAAAAGGAATCAGATATCAAAATGAATCTGACTTCTGTCTAGGAAACATGATGTATTATTTCTTTCTTTTTCTTTTCTTTTCTTCTTTTTTTTTAACCTATGCTTCTTTGCCTGACCTACATTTCTCCTCTCTCTTTTTCCCTATTTAAACTCAATCCAATTAAACTTCAGTATAAATATTAACTATTGTTTACTATTCCATGCTCACATTCATCTCTCAATAATGTTCAAAGGTAACTATTTAGTAATCTATAAAAGTAATATGTTAATACAAAAATGCATTAAATATATACTAAATAGAAATTACATTGTGGTTCTTTTTGTCCTAATATTATTTATTTGTTAAGACAAAATTAGCATATTCTTTGGGCTTCCCTGGTGGTGCAGTGGTTGAGAATCTGCCTGCTAATGCAGGGGACACGGGTTCGAGCCCCGGTCTGGGAGGATCCCACATGCCGCGGAGCAACTAGGCCCGTGAGCCACAATTACTGAGCCTGCGCGTCTGGAGCCTGTGCTCCACAACAAGAGAGGACGCGATAGTGAGAGGCCCGTGCACCGCGATGAAGAATGGCCCCCACTTGCCACAGCTAGAGAAAGCCCTCACACAGAAACGAAGACCCAACACAGCCAACATAAATAAATAAATCAAATACTTTGCAACAACTTTCAGATTGTTACCTTATTTAAAAAAAAAAAAATTTAAAAAAAAATTAGTATTCTTTAAAGAGAAAAATAAGAATTCCTTCCTGTGAGATTATTTGCCATGTTCATACATTTATCCCTTCAATAAATGGCCAAAAGAGTAAAATTACAACACATTAAGGGAGTTATTATATGTTTGGTAAGTATATGTGTTTAAAATATGATTCTATTCAATCAAATTCACTAATCTATGAATTTTTATTACCCTATGAGTTTAAATACTAGACCAATCATTAATTTATGTAACAAATTTATTTTTTTCCCTAGAAGTTTTAACAGAAATTATCAGGAATATTCTTAGAAAAGCTCATTAAATGTTTTATGAATGCATAGATACCTTAAAAATTATTTAAAGTCACTAAATTTTCATATTGCTATATAAACAAGCTCATATGCTTTCCTTGGGGAGATGAACATTTCTGAGATACTTATCAGGAACTTTTATTTATTCAGTTTTTGTGTGTGTGTGTGTGTGTTAGAACAGATTCAGAATGATAGAACATCTCCAAGCTCTTTGATCCTCTTTGATCATTATTTAAAATACTTCATTCCATCCTTGAAACACTAAAGTTATAGACCAGTACTCTATAAAGTATTCAGTGTGTGTTACTAATATTATCATTAATTGTATTTCCTTGTTTTCTTCTCACAAGACATTCTGTGTGTTTTCAATTATATTTACTAAATTTTAAAGTATACAGTTATTTGTGTGAATATTTATCTAATGCCAGTCTCACTCATTAGACTTCTACAGAGCAAAGGCCAGAGTTTACCCATATCCACTCAACACCTATCACAGGGCCTAGCACATAATAAGCTTTCAATTAAATTTATTTTAATTAAATTTAAGAATGGATTATACATGTTTTATAGTTTTAGAGAGCAAAGACAAGAGGAGTACATTAATTTATTGACATCATAGAACTAGGAAGTGGAAGAGATTGGTTTTCTGCATGTGTTTGGCTGCAGAGTTTATAATTTTTTGCACCATGTCTTGCTGACTCTCTTTTTGTCAGTCCATAGCCAAATATTTTATTAATAAATACATGGGATGAAAAGTTTTATCATTTATCATAGGGCAAAGTATTCTGAAGATATGCCTTATTTGGAAGAGCAGCAAAAGACTTATGCTTGTTAATTAAATAGAAGAACAAGAGAAAAGCATTTATTGCTATTTTTGTGTAGAATGTATGTGACAAAAGCTTTCAGCAGTTGTCTACATTTGCCTAAAACCTGCAATATCTGCTACCTCACTACTCTCCCTGCTAAGCTTTTCTACCGGGACCCTTCAACAATCATTTCTCAACACTGTAGCAAAATGTTGAACAATCCTTTCTTAATGTGTAAGTCAGAAAATGTCAATCCTCTGCTCAGACTCTTCTAATTACTTTCCTGCTCATCAGATGTAAGATCCAAAGACCTTAAAATGCCTAAGAAGGCTCTGTATAATCTGCGGCAATTTATTTGATTTCATTTCCTACTGCTTTGCCTCTGATTTTTGCCAACCTAGCTAACCATGCTCTTGCCTCAAGACCTTTGCACATGTTACTCTTGAAACATTGTTTCCCTAATCATCTCCATGGCTTGCTTCCTTCCTTCTGTTTCTAATCAAGGGTCACTTTGTCAAATTACACTTTTCTGACCAGTGCTTATCACCACTTGACATATTATATTTGTATATGTTTATTTGTTTACTTTTGGATATAGTATATAAGTTCATAAGGGGAGGAATTTTGTTTGATTTGTTTGCTGCTGTATCCCTGGCAGTTAAAAAAGCATCTGATACGAAGTGTGCAGTAAACATTTGTTGAATGAATGAATGGATATTTGAGAGAAGGTTTAATAGGTGTGCTCTCTATTCATAGCTCTAGATAGTTAAACTTATTCCTCACAGTAAGTTATAACATCAGAACTAAAGAATTTGGGTAATTTTAGCTTAATTACCTACAGAAATAAAAATACTTACTGAAACTCAGTTTAATGTGTAAATTTTATACTCAGTAAGTCATCATGTCTTGGAAGCATCTAAATTTCCACCCTGGCAAAATTGTTTACTGTTTGACAATGAGCAAATTACCTAAATTTGCTCTCTTTTCTCAAAAATAAAATACTAAAACTATGTTAAAACCCTCTCTTTTATTCATTTAGTCAACAAATAATATTGATTAAAATAATACTATGTGTCCGTGTAGTAAAATACTGTTTTACAGAATTGTTTTATAGAATAATATGTAAAGTATTTGATTCAGAATAAGATCTCAATAATCAAAAATTATTTGTATTTGCAATGATTCAAAGAAATTGTAGACTGTAATTTAATGGCCAAGTCTAACTGTCCTTTTATAGCAAGGGTCTAGTGACATCTACTGCATCTTTCTTTCACCTGAACCAGAGAGAGTATCTAGTGATTAAGAGCATGAGCTCTGGAGTGGAAGTACTGAATTTGATTCTGGCTCTTGCACCCACTGGCTGAGTAATTTGGGGCAAGTGTTTTGTTTTATTTATTTTTAACTTATCTGTCTTCATTTTAATTTGTCTGTAGTGAGAATAGAGAAACTAGCATCTATGTAACTTCATGTCATGAAGATTAAATGAATCAATATAACTAAAGTACTTAGAAGAGTGCCCAGCTGATAAAAGCATTCTTTGTTAGCTGTTATGTGCCCTATATTTTCTTGCATTTAATTTCTACTCTTACACAATACTTCAAGGATTTTGAAAGTAGATGGTATTTAAATCTGAGACAAAAATAAATCTAAGGTCATTTAGTGATATTTATGAACTTCCCATCAAGTGCTTAATATTTTTAATCCTTTTAATGTGTCTTTTGCTAATATGTATAATGAAAATATTTCCCCATATTCTGTTATTACTGATGAATATTGAGTGGAGAATTATCACACTACTGTTGTGTTTTGTATTAAAACAAATTAACAGTGAATGTGGAGTGGAAAAAGGGTCTTTTTAATTTCATTTTGTCATTCAGTACACATTTATTGATCACCTACATTGTGATGAGCACTGTGCTAATATTTGGGTTACAAAATAAATAACACAAAATAAAGAATATTAATAAATAATGACACTCTAAGTCTTTTGGAAGCTTACTTCTATTTGATAAAGGACTGACAAATGGATATGAAAAGTTCTAAAGTGAAAAATGATCAACCTGTTTCGCAAAGCAAACAGGCAAAGCTTCATAGAGAAGGCAATGATGGAGCTGATTTTTAAATAAGTAAGAGTTCTTAACGCAGGCTAAAGGGAAAGGGATTCTAAGATAGAGATGTAAGGAATGGAGATATAAAACAATAGCATGATTTGGGGTCAAAGTTATATTATTAGGGTGTAATGTGTGGAGGAGGCATGGCAAGAAGTGAGGCTTGAAAACTAGACAAGGACACTATCATAAAGGGATCTTTAAGACTGGTGATTATTTGGGTTTTAATTTGCTGTCTGTGAATTGTTCCAAGCATCAGAATTATCTGGTTAGGATTATATTTTAGAAGAGTAACTGCTGGAAAGAAACAGCAAAATACTGGAAGTTGGATTGTTAGTTTAAGTTATTGCAAACAGTCAATGGGCAGACAAAATCAATTTTAGTTTGTTGAATGGGGTAAAATGCTTTCTATGATAAGATAACTGTAATTCATCTCATTGTAAAAATGGAATTTAAATATGTTAAGGACACAAGCACTTTATGACAAATACTGAGAAGAATTTTAGTAGGGTAGAACATAATCAATATTTTGATTTCTTACTTTAAAACTTATATTTCATTTGTATAACCTATTAATTTATTTTTATTTGTGATTTTGTTTTTTATAACGTATAGTTTTTTTGTCAATAACTTGTTGAAACTTAGTTTAGAGAGTGTTGGGTTATAAAACTTAGTCTAGAAACAGAGTATAGAATTTAGAGTTTCTTTTGATTAATGGAATATTTACTTAGCAATTTTGTTAAAATGAAATGTTACTATCATATTTCATCACTGGATATAAAGAGAATTTTTGGCCAAGATAAAATATTTCTCTCATCTAAATGTATTTCTCCTATATTTAAAATTAATGTTTAGATCTTCTAAATGAATAGCAATTTTATTTTCTTATAGCCAATAGAATTCTTCTACATTATTTTGAAATAATATGATTTAGTAGTTGATGCATATTTGAATACTGTATTGCACAATCCAATTTATTAAAACATAAATTGATGCCATATTACATTAAAATGTGCTGCCATCTTTTAGGAATTATTAGTGGTGGCATGACCGTACCATTAACTCAGAAGCTTAGTAGAACTTGTGATGTGGAAGAATCTTTTCTGCTGTAGCTCATACTGTTCCAGTAGAAATAGCATCATAAGCCTTTTACTCCTATACATTTCTTTAACAAATTTTAGTTCATTTACTAAATACATTATTTAAAATCTATTCTATTCACTTCTCAACCAATTAGAAAGCTTTATTGGGCTGGATGACCAGCATGGAAATTCAGACAATATACAGTTGATCCTTATTATTTTATCTGCAAATAGTATCCCATATTTGAAAATTCTCTTTATTTGTATCCCCCAAATCAATACTCAGGGCACTTAACAGTCATTTGTAGACAAATGCAGAGCAGCAAAAATTTGAGTCAATCATTGTGCACGTTCCCAGGTGAGGTCAAACAAGGTGATTCTCTGTCTTTTTTCAGCTCTCATACTGTAAACAAGTGTCGTTTTTGCAGTCTGTTTACAGTCTCTTTTTTTTCATTGTTTTTGTTCATGATTTCACTGTTTAAAGTGCTCCCAAGCATAGTGCTGAAGTGCTGTAAAGTGTTCCTCAGTGCAGAAGGCTGTGATGTATCTTATGCAGAAAATACGTGTCTTAGGTAAGTTTCACTCAGGCATGAATTATAGTGCTGTTCGCCGTGAGATCAATGAGTTAATTAGGCCTCAACTCATGTTAAGGCTGTGAGTTTTAATGCCTTAAAATCTTAAGGGTTCTTTAGACAAAAACTGACACACAAATGTTATATGTTGATCAGGTGATGAAAATATTGGGACCAGAGTCCCCCAGGAACCTAATTTTGTATTTCCCCCTCAGGCAGTGGTTCACTATTTGCTAACTCATTGGTTGCAGCAACTTAATAAAACATAAACCACCATAAATAATGAGAATTAACTGTATTTACAATTTCCAGCTAGTAACTTTGGCTATGTGAGGTAGAAGACACATGAGAGATGTTTTGCTTTCATACATAATATATTAAGCAAAGTTGAAAATGTGTATGAATTCATACTGTGGGGTAGAAAATTCCTGAGTCATATATCATATATCATCCTATATGTAAAGTAGAAAAAACAGATTGACAAAACCTAACAGATCTAAAATTTCTTACTCTCTTATCTTAAAATAAGATAGGTGATGTCAGAGATTGAAAGTTATAAAAAGGTATACATCTCAAAATTAATAACTGAAAAGCTAAGGCATTTGTAGCAGCCTAGATGCAGTAATCCCCCCTTGCATCCTGGAATATATATTTTGAATGTGAACAATAAGGAACTCACATGTACATGGAAAAAGTTTTTTCTACCACGTTTGTTACCGAAACAAAACAAAACAAGAATACTGAATAAAATAAATTATTAATGAGACACATAGAATTAACTTGGGATCAGGGACTAAATGTGGTGTACTGCAAAATCAGATTAAGATGCTATACTTAGGTAAATCTGAAAGGATAAATCTAGCTTTCCCTATAAATCTCCTATTAGCCTAAAACAAAGATAATTTAATGTGCAATTCAAATTTAAATTAAAAACCTTGATCAAGTATATACTAATAACAAAAATTTATTTATCCAGACATCACATAATACAGAAATTAACATACTTCTTTTTAGAAATAATGTGAAGTGGCATAAAGTAGTACTATAAGTGATGTAATATGAGATTTTTAATGCATATACTTAGATAATGAGAATTAATAATTATAGTAGGTATAGAGAGGACCTTCAAGATGGTGGAGGAGTAGGATGTGGAGATCAGCTTCCTCCCCACAAATACATCAAAAATACATATACATGTGTAACAACTCCTACAGAACACCTATTGAACGCTGGCAGAAGACCTCAGACTTCCCAAAAGGATCTTGGTGTTCTGGCCGGGTGTCAGGCCTGAGCCTCTGAGGTGGGAGAGCCAAGTTCAGGACATTGGACCAACAGAGACCTCCTAGTTCCATGTAATATCAATCAGCAAGAGCTCTCCCAGAGACCTCCATCTCAACGCTAAGACCCAGCTCCACTCAATGACCAGCAAGCTCCAGTGCTAGACACTCCATGCCAAACAACTAGCAAGACAGGAACACAACCCCACCCATTAGCAGAGTGGCTGCTAAAATCATAATAAGTCCACAGACACCCCAAAACATACCACTGGATATGGTTCTGCCCACCAGAAAGACAAGATGCAGCATCATCCACCAGAACACAGGCACCAGTCCCTTCCACCAGGAAGCCTACACAACCCACTGAACCAACCTTACACACTGGGAGCAGACACCAAAAACAACTGGAAATACGAACCTGCACCTGCGAAAAGGAGACCCCAAACACAGTGAGTTAAGCAAAATGAGAAGACAGAGAAATACACAGCAGATGAAGGAGAAAAGTAAAAACCCACTAGACCAAACAAATGAAGAGGAAATAGGCAGTCTACCAGAAAAATAATTCAGAGTAATGACAGTAAAGTTGATCCAAAATCTTGGAAATAGATTGGAGAAAAAACAAAACATGTTTAACAAGGACCTAGAAGAACTAAAGAGCAAACAAACAATGATGAACAACACAATAAATGAAATTAAATTTCTCTAGAGGGAATCAATAGCAGAATAACTGAGGCAGAAGAATGGATAAGTGACCTGGAAGATAAAATAGTGGAAATAACTACCACAGAGCAGAATAAAGAAAGAGAATGAAAATAATTGAGGACAGTCTCAGAGACCTCTGGGACAACATTAAATGCACCAACATTGGAATTATAGGGGTTCCATAAGAAGAAGAGAAAAAGAAAGGGACTGAGAAAATATTTAAAGAGATTATAGTTGAAAACTTCTCTAATATGGGAAAGGAAATAAGTGCAGGAAGTGCAGAGAGTCCCATATAGGATAAATCCAAGAAGAAACATGCCAAGACACATATTAATAAAACTATCAAAAATTAAATACAAAGAAAAAAATATTGAAAGCAGCAAGGGAAAAGCAACAAATAACATACAAGAGAATCCCCATAAAGTTAACAGCTGATCTTTCAGCAGAACCTCTGCAAGCCAGAAGGGAGTGGCATAACATATTTAAAGTGATGAAAGAGAGAAACCTACAACTAAGATTACTCTACCCAACAAGGATCTCATTCAGATTCAACAGAGAAATTAAAACCTTTACAGATAAGCAAAAGGTAAGAGAATTCAGCACCACCAAACCAGCTTTACTACAAATGCTAAAGGAACTGCTCTAGACAGGAATCACAAGAGAAGGAAAAGACCTACAATAACAAACCCAAAACAGTTAAGAAAATGGTAATAGGAACATACATATTGATAACTACCTTAAATGTAAATGGCTTAAATGTTCCAACCAAAAGACATAGACTGGCTGAATGGATACAAAAACAAGACCCATATATATGCTGTCTACAAGAGACCCACTTCAGACCTAGGAACACATACAGACTGAAAGTGAGGGGATGGAGAAAGATATTGCATGCAAATGGAAATCAAAAGAAAGCTGGAGTAACAATTCTCATATCAGACAAAATATACTTTAAAATAAAGACTATTACAAGAGACAAAGAAGGACACTACATAATGATCAAGGACTCAATCCAAGAAGACGACATAACAATTGTAAATATTTATGCACCCAACATAGCAGCACCTCAATACATAAAGAAAATGCTAACAGATATAAAAGGGGAAATCAACAGTAACACAGTAATAGTAGGTAACTTTAACACCCCACATCACCAATAGAAAGATCATCCAAAATTAAAATGAATAAGGAAACACAAGCTTTAAATGACACTTTCAATGAGATGGACTTAATTGATATTTATAGAACAAAAACAACAGAATACACTTTCTTCTCAAGTGCTCATATGGAATATTGTCCAGTATAGATCATATCTTGGATCACAAATCAAGCCTTGGTTAATTTAAGAAAATTGAAATCGTATCAGATATCTTTTCCAACCACAGCGCTATGAGACTAGACATCAGTTACAGAAACAAAACTGTAAAAAATACAAACACATTGGGGCTAAACAATATGCTAGTAAAATACCAAGAAAACACTGAAGAAATCAAAGAGGAAATCAAAAAATACCTAGAAACAAATGACAATGAGAACACGAGGACCCAAAACCTATGGGATGCACCAAAAGCAGTTCTAAGAGGGAAGTTTACAGCAATACAATCCTACCTCAAGAAACAAGAAAAATCTCAAGTAAACAACCTAACCTTACACCTAAAGCAATTGGAGTAAGAAGGACAAAAAAAAACAAACAAATAAACCCCCAAAGTTAGCAGAAGGAAAGAAATCATTAAGATCAGATCAGAAATAAATGAAAAAAGAAATGAAAGAAACAATAGCAAAGATCAATGAAACTAAAAGCTGGTTCTTTGAGAAGATAAACAAAATTGATAAACCATTAGCCAGACTCATCAAGAAAAAAAGGGAAAAGACTCAATTAAATAGAATTAGAAATGAAAAAGGAGAAGTAACAACTGACACTGCAGAAATACAAAGGATCATGAGAGGTTACTACAAGCAACTGTATGCCAATAAAATGGACAACCTGGAAGAAATGGACAAATTCTTAGAAAAGCACAACCTTCTGAGACTAAACCAGGAAGTAGAAAATATAAATAGACCAATCACAGGCACTGAAATTGAAACTGTGATTAAAATCTTCCAACAAACAAAAGCCCAGGACCAGGTGGCTTCACAGGCAAATTCTATCAAACATTTAGAGAAGAGCTAACACCTATCCTTCTCAAACTCTTCCAAAATATAGCAGAGGGAGTAATATTCAACTCATTCTACAAGGCCACTATCGCCCTGATACCAAAACCAGACAAAGGTGTCACAAGAAAAGAAAACTACAGACCAGTATCAGTGATGAACATAGATGCAAAATTCGTCAACAAAATCCTAGCAGACAGAATCCGACAGCACATTAAAAGGATTATACACCATGATCAAGTGGGGTTTATCCCAAGAATGCAAGGATTCTTCAATATACGTAAATTAATCAATGTGATACACCATATTAACAAATTGAAGGATAAAAACCATATGATTTTTCTAACATCTTTATTGGAGTACAGCTGCTTTACAATGATGTGTTAGTTTCTGCTTTACAACAAAGTGAATCACTTATACATACACATATGTTCCCATATCTCTTCCCTCTTGCTTCTCCCTCCCTCCCACCCTCCCTATCACACTGCTCTAGGTGGTCACAAACCACCTAACTGATCTCCCTGTTCCATGCGGATGCTTCCCACTAGCTATACATCCTACGTTTGATAGTGTATATATGTCCAAAAAAAACATATGATTATCTCAATAGATGCAGAAAAAGCTTTCAACAAAATTCAACACCCATTTATGATACAAACTCTCCAGAAAGTAGGCATAGAGGGAACTTATCTCAACATAATAAAGGCCATATATGACAAACCCACAGCCAACATCCTTCTCAATGGTGAAAAACTGAACCCATTTCCACTAAGACCAGGAACAAGACAGGGTTGCTGACTCTCACCACTGTTATTCAACATGGTTTTGGAAGATTTAGCCACAGCAATCAGAGACAAAAAAGAAATAAAAGGAATCCAAATTGGAAAAGAACAAGTAAAACTCTCACTGTTTGCAGATGACATGATACTATACACAGAGAATCCTAAAGATGCAACCAGAAAACTACTAGAGCTAATCAATGAATTTGGTAAAGTAGCAGGATACAAAATTAATGCACAGAAATCTCTTGCATTCCTATATACTAATGATGAAAAATCTGAAAGAGAAGGAAACACTTCCATTTACCATTGCAACAAAAAGAATACAATACCTAGTAATAAACCTACCTAAGAAGACAAACTACCTGTATGCAGAAAATTATGACATTGATGAAAGAAATTAAAGATGATACAAACAGATAGAGAGATATACTATGTTCTTGGATTGGAAGAATCAACATTGTGAAAATGACTATACTACCCAAATGCAATCTGCAGATTCAATGCAATCCCTCTCAAACTACCACTGGCATTTTCCACAGAACTAGAACAAAAAAATTCACAATTTGTATGGAAACACAAAAGACCCCGAATAGCCAAAGCAATCTTGAGAAAGAAAGATGGAGCTGGAGGAATCAGGCTCCCTGACTTCAGACTAAACTGCAAAGCTACAGTAATCAAGACAGTATGGTACTGGCACAAAAACAGAAATATAGATCAATGGAACAGGATAGAAACCCCAGAGATATATCCACACACATATGGTCACCTTATCTTTGATAAAGGAGGCAAGAATATACAATGGAGGAAAGACAACCTCTTCTATAAATTGTGCTGGGAAAACTGGACAGCTACATGTGATAGAATGAAATTAGAACACTCCCTAACACCATACACAAAAGTAAACTCAAAATGTATTAAAGACCTAAATGTAAGGCCAGACACTTTAAAACTCTTAGAGGAAAACATAGGCAGAAACTCTATGACATAAATCACAGCAGATCCTTTTTGACCCACCTCCTAGAGAAATGGAAATAAAAACAAAAATGAACAAATGGGACCTAATGAAACTTAAAAGCTTTTGCACAGCAAAGGAAACCATAAACAAGAACAAAAGACAACCCTCAGAGTTAGAGAAAATATTTGCAAATGATGCAACTGACAAAGGATTAATCTCCAAAATATACAAGCAGCTCATCCAGGTCAATATCAAAAAAACAAACAACCCAATCCAAAAATTGGCAAAGAACTATATAGACATTTCTCCAAAGAAGATATACAGATTGCCAACACACACATGAAAGGATGCTCAACATCACTAATCATTAGAGAAATGCAAATCAAAACTACAGTGTGATATCACCTCACACTGATCAGAATGGCCATCATCAAAAAATCTACAAATGAGAAATGATGGAGAGGATGTGGAGAAAATGGAACCCTCTTGCACTCTTGATGGTAATGTAAATTGATACAGTCACTATGGAGAACAGTATAGATGTTCCTTAAAAAACTAAAAATAGAATTACTCTATGACCCAGCAGTCCCACTACTGGCCATATACCCTGAGAAAACCATAATTCAAAAAGAGTCATATACCACAATGTTCATTGCAGCACTATTTACAACAGCCAGGACATGGAAGCAACCTAAGTGTCCATCATCAGATGAATGGATAAAGAAAATGTGGCACGTATATGCACTGGAATATTAGCCATAAAAAGAAACGAAATTGAGTTATTTGTAGTGAGGTGGATGAACCTAGAGTCTGTCATACAGAGTGCAGAAAGTCAGAAAGAGAATAACAAATACCATATGCTAGCACATATATATGGAATCTAAGAAAAAAAAAATGGTTCTGAAGAATCTAGGGGCAGGACAGGACTAAAGATGCAGACATAGAGAATGGACTTGAAGACACGGGGAGTGGAAAGGGTAAGCTGGGACGAAGTGAGAGAGTGCTGTTAACATATATACACCACCAAATGTAAAACTGATAGCTAGTGGGAAGCAGCCACATAGCACAGGGAGATCAGCTAGGTGCTTTGTGACCACCTAGAGGGCTGGGATAGGGAGGTTGGGAGGGAGACGCATAGGGAGGGGAAATGGGAATATATGTATATGTATAGCTGATTCACTTTGTTATACAGCAGAAAGTAACACAACATTGTAAAGCAATTATACTCCAATAAAGATGTTAAAAAAATTATATTAGGTATAATCCAATAAATTTATACACATAACAGATTCCATTTTTCTACACTGTTATAATTGTTGTTATGCTTTTGTTTTTGTATTATTTATTGGAAAAATAAATTAGTAGTAGCATCAGGCTTCCCTGGTGGCGCAGTGGTTGAGAGTCCGCCTGCCGATGCAGGCGACCTGGGTTTGTGCCCCAGTCCAGGAGGATCCCACATGCCTCAGAGGGGCGGGGCCCGTGAGCCATGGCCGCTGGGCCTGCGTGTCTGGAGCCTGTGCTCCGCAACGGGAGAGGCATCAGCAGTGAGAGGCCCGCGTATCGCAAAAAAAAAAAGAAAAAAGAAATTAGTAGTAGCATCAAAAGTGCTTGGATAGTAAGACAGAAATGTGACTATGACAGACTTTTCCAAAGTCTGATAGTGAAAACAGACACATAAACCATTCTTAAAATTCAAGATTATTTCGTATTTAACCCTCAAAATAACCATATGAGATAAATACTGTTTTTTCCCCAGTAAATTAAAGCTATTCATCCACTTATCTAAGACTTATTCCTTTAAAGAATCGAAGTAACCCTTGTAAGTTTAGTGTTTGTAAGGACATGTTTCGTAAATTTAATTGAGGCAAGAATTATACCTTTATGGTGTGCAAATAATTTGATACAATTTATATGACCTATCTTCATTAAAGCAACTAAATAACTCTATGTCATTCTAAATATTATGAGTCATACTTAAAGAGATATAGAACATGTTATTGAAAATTATTTTAAGATACATAAGTAATGAAAAATAAGAGCACATTTTATTATTCATTTTTAATCTTAATTTATAGTTAATACATTTATCTGTTATAATAGCATGATGTAATTAACATTACTTTCACTAAGAATATTATATAATGTTTTTCAAATACCATATTAATATAAACCAACCTTTTGTCTTTCTAATATATTATCTTACTTTATAGAAGCATAACATTGTACCCTGGGGACTTAATAACAATATGCTATAGGAATATTTACAGTTAAAGATTTTAATTTGCCTCCAGGCAGAGCTAGTGCCCTCTTTCTCTGTAGCTCTAACTCTTTGCAGTTGTGTAAGGCAGACCCAGAATGGGAGTTTGAATCTTAGTTGTATAGTAACTTTGGGCAATACAATAAACCTATCTGTGCTTTGATTTTTCTCATCAGACAAATGGAAATAAAGTATTTCATAGCTTTGTGGTAGGGATTAAATTAAAGAATATGTTTGATCTAGTAAAACAGTCTAGGATATATGTTCCTGGTAAGTGTTAGCAATTATTATTACCATAAGCATATTTTATATAAAATATCATGAGTAAATTACTAGCTCAAGGTATTAGAGATTAATAAACCCATCAGAGATCCAATAAAGAGCTACTGAATGAATGAATGAAAGCTCTTACTAATCATAGGGACCTAAAATAAGTTGAGAGATATTTATTAAATAACTGTGTGCCGCTGAGCCCTGGAGATAGCATAAAGAACAAGACAGATCTGATCTTTGACATCATGGTATTTAAAATCTAATAGTGAAAATAAAATGAAATATATACGTATGTGTATATATTTATATATAATATATTACATTTTTGGCATATGACTATTTACCAGTGCTTTGCAGCTTAATTTTTTTCCATCACAAATTATATTTTTAGCACCTCAATTCATTTTATTGCAACTAGAAATGTAGAAATTGCTTATTTTTAAATAAATGATATCAAGAGGATAATTATTCAATTTGTAATTTACTTTGAATAATAAATGTGTGACATATCAAGAATAATAAGTTATATAGCATCAAGTATATTCCACAATGATGACAACATGATAATTTCACCATTATTTTATTTCTCATATACATTATATACATTGTACACATTATAAACATTATACATTGTATACATTATAAACCACATCATTATTCCTCCCATCCACCTTTAACTTTTGGAAGGAAGTAAAAAATAAAAATAATAATAAAAAGAAGCCATAACTATAAGAGCTCACTGCAGACAAAAATGTTTTCTTCTTTAAATAATAATTAATGTATCAACACTAATGCTTAGTATATTCTTAGTGTTGTTTTGAGGGTTTTCCAGATATATCATCTTAAATCCTCACAATAACTCTCTTAAGTAGGTATTATAATTACACACATTAACAGATAAAGAAATGGAAATAAAATGAGGCTAAGTAATATGTCCTCATTCACAATCTGGTGATAGAGGTAGAACTCAAATCTGGCTCCAGAATTTGTATTGTTACCACCTCTATGCCACACTGTCTCTATAACGGAATTGTTTTATTTTGGATAATCTGAATATAGAGGATATTAGGATTCACTAAGTTTGGATTTAACTCTCCTTTTTTATCTTTTTCATTATTTTATTTAAAGGCCTAAAAATATGTAGAAGAGTGACACGTAATGACAACATATTTCCAACTGTAAAATATGGTAAAGACCCATTTTAAAGATTGTTTAATAATATGCATTAGATGGATTTATCTTGCAAGTTTAAGGCTTATTATACTTATTAGTCATTAGTTGTTCAATAGCTCTATACAAGTATTAAAGTAAAATCTAAAGTAAAATTAGATCTGTGCTGTCATTTTATAAATTTCATTTTATGATGAAGGCGATTTTTAGTTTGAATGGTTTCTGGGTAAAGTAACAGCTCAAGAAAAAATAGTTCAAGGATTTAAACTATCTAGAACATGTAGTATCACTCTAATGCATGTGATTGTGCAGATACTGCCTACTGATTATAACCAAGGCACAGCTTCAGACTCTTAACACATCTTGTCAGCCTCTAAACACTGGTCAGAGTTAGTGTGTAAGAGGAAAAGTATTTGTGGACTCTGTTTCATGAATTTTGTAGAAGACGAGAAGTTGTTCCACATTCTCAGAGTTCGAAAGAAAAAAAAATGTTCATTCTAAAGTTCTCACATAGAATTAATTGATTAACGCTGAATTAGCCTACTTATAACTGTGGTGGAGAGGGAAAATGGGTATCTGGAGACCTGGGTTCTGGCCCTATTTGTGACTTGAATTTAAGTAATTCACTTAATCTCTAGGAATCAGTATTTTCTTCTGTTAAAACAAACAAGGGAAGTCCTCATTTCTAGAGTTACATGATGATATGTTCATCATGATATGATGATATAGTTCATGATGATTCTACAAGTATAGCAACAAATACTATTTAATTTCCAAATCAAAATATCATGTTTTAGAAATTTTCTTGTACTAAAAAAGCAAATGTTTTTTATAAAATTACCATGGTTCTGTTTCCATTTCCATTCTTTCCATGTGGCATTTATGTAGATTATGGAGGGAAGGAGTCAGACTTTTCTCATTAGATTTTTTTTTACTGAATACAGTAAGAAAATGTCAGTCAATTTAAAGTCAGTTCTAACTTTTTTTTATTATTATTGTTTTGATAATCCCTTCTAGCACAAAATGATGGAAGACTGTAGGAGTATTTTTAGGTAAATATTTCCTCCTTTAATATATTTTTGTTATTATATTTGAGGAACTTTGCAGTTTTGTTGGATGAAATTTTATAGCTTCAGTTCAGATCACCTTTTCAGATTTTAACTTCAGAATAGTATTTGGCTGCTCAAAACAATAGAAATTTATGTGAACAACAAAATTAAGTAGCATAAAAAGAAAATAATCAATAAATCACTGTGTTGAAATACTTAAAAGGTTTATCTCTAAAGCTTTTTCTAAATTTAAACAAAAAAACAAAAGTACAAACAAAATAAGCATATAAAAATATTCTGTCTTATTTTCCTGAATGCAGAGAGTTGACTGCTTTCATTTGCACTTTGATATATTTTGGGATAAAACTTTTGATCCTGGAAAAGGAACAAAGATCAGGAGTAGATTCTCCTCATGTCAGAATTAAGTTTTCATACCAAAGAATGCTTGGCTGACGTTGCCATCTTTCAATTTGTTCTTTGCCTTTTTTCTTACTTGAGAAAATAAGATTTCTCCCAGTGGTTTGGAAGACTTTATAATGTGGAAGTGAGGCTCATGAACAATATTTGGAAGGAGAATGCAGTGCAAACCTTTTAGGAAAAGTATCTTACTGTGAAGTGTCTTTTTTTTCTATAACTCAATGTGAAGTGCTTACTAGGCTCTGTGATATGAAGTACACTGAATAGTTCTGCTCCACAGGTTTTATTCTGTCCAATTTCAGTACTTTATATTCCTCTTATTCACTCTTTACATTTTGTGTAAGTTTGGGGAAGACAGGTACCTTGCTGGTTTGTACCAGCATGGGGCTCTTTATGAAGAGTGGAAGGAGGGAACACTGAAGCCTATGAATGATTATTACAGATGAAATGCAGTAGGATTGCATCATCAAAGAAGTGAGGACTGTAGGATACAAAAGTCTCTATCCTAAATCACACTGCTACATCTCCAGTGACAGATGGAAGGTGACATCAGTGTCTCAGGATCACTGTACTAACATTCCTGAGTCATGTACTTCTCGACTTTCATTATGGTCCCTGAAACTTCATGTCCTTGTAGAGACTGTTTTTTTCTTTTCTTTTTTTAAAATTTTATCAGCCTAGCACATAGCAAGGTAATAAGTAAATATTTGATTCATCAATTTGATATGGATATTTTACATGGTTTATAGAGTACGCTGTAAAACTGAGGGATGGTTTAAACTTTGCTTGTATTTAAATGATCGTTTATTCAATTATGTTTTAATTGTTTGTTTGCATGTCTGTCTCCTTTACTAGAGGCTGAGGTTCTTAAGAGCAGGGACCATATGCTGTCCTTCTTAGTGTTGTTAACATTTACCACAGTGCCGAGGAAATGGCTGTTGTATGATGAAGGAGGAAAGAAGAAGTTATGAGGGATTCCTTATAGGGCCCTTACTGAATGGGTTGCATAAAAGTGATGATTTGACATCTGTGAGAGAAATTGAAGGAAATTAACCAGCTGTAGAGTTTTAGACATTTAAATCACAAATAATAACTAATTTTAGGTAGGAAACAAAAAATGAAATATGGTCTTCAAGGTGGGAGAGAGAAGGAAGTAAGGAAAACAATTATTGAGCACCTACTGTGTACTGGAACTTTACTAAATTATCTCATTTAATGCTTACAGCAACCCCACATAAGGAAGTTATTAACTCCTCCGCACATATGTATTATTTGTATGTAACTTGCCTAAGGCCATGTGACTAGTATACATCAAAACCAAAAAGAGAACACACATCTCTAGGCCTTCCAAATTTCTCTACACCACGAGTCTCCCTAATAAAGTACTCTGGAAAGAAGGGGTTTAGTATAAGAAAGTTGCAGACATTTCTCTTTCACACTTTTAATAATTGGAAACTGAGTAACAATGCCTCTCATTTTATAATATTCTGAATATGTGCAAATCAAAAATTTTAGTCTGATTTATATCTAATTGGTATTAATTTTAAATTCTCTCGTTTAAGAATCCTCATCAGGTCACTGCTAACCTGTAAACAAACCTTCATATGTAATAGAGTAGCTCCCTATTTAGAGGAAGCTTGAATCCCATAGTAAACTATAGAATCACACTTGCTTTAAAGATTTGTAATTCTGGAATTTACTTTGGTTTTTCATATGCAAGTTTAATCTATGAAAAATTAAGATGTATGTTATAACTTTTTAAAAACATTCACGTATGTCTCACATTCAAAAATACTTAACGCTACTAGTGTGGCGTAGGACTCAGAAAGATCTATATGTTGATATGACCATTCCCAATTTTAACCTTCATAATTTGTGAAAACACTTAGAAAAATTCATGTTAGATGATACATTAAATAAGAAATAAAATGTGAAGAGTAAAGGTTGGAATTTTACATTTTCTAATTAAAGCCAGAAATGTATGTTTTATTAGGAAAATCGGCATAGTATAGAAAATATTTGTTTACTGTCCTGAGCAAACAGAAACTAGAATTAGAACAATAGAATTTAACCTTGGGTTAGAATCCTTAGCTGCATAGCACACACTATCACTTGAATCTTAATAGCTCTTTCTTCATAACAGAAATCTCTGTAGATTATTTTGTACATCTAAACAAAACTTGTACTCTGAAATATTAGAAAATTGAATCTTATCACATTAGAAAAAGCCTAGACAAACAGAAAGTGACTTGTTCAGACTTTCAAGGATGCCAGTGGAAAGAGAACCCAAAGATAAACTTGTTAATACCCTTTTTTCCTCTCATTCCTCTGTTATAGCACAGAGAGCACCTTTTCATAGAGAAATAGCCCATAATCAAAGTTAATATTGAAATGATAAAATCATAATTTATATGCATGACCCAATACACAAAAGAGAGCCAATTATTGATTATTTCCAGTTTGGGACTAGATATTAGCATAAGTATGTTAAAACTATGTTTGTTCAAAGCCTTCACATTTGGTTTTTCAATCTCTATGATCTCACTTTAAAAGGTTCACCTTCATAAATATGTTTTGCTTAAGATTATTGCCGGTTCTTAGTTGTCTCAACACATAATTAATCATGTAACTTTGTGCACAGGACCTAGAGTGGCTTCCTCTTACCAATGAAATTAGAAGGGGATTCCTCAGAACTCACCTTATTCACCTCTCTCATTATTGTTTATTTTCTATGCTCAATAAGTAATTCTCTTTACTATTTAAGGTACCATACTTCCTGCCTCCAGGCCTTACTCATTTTCTGTTCCTTCCTCCTGAAAAATAATAATTCTGTTTTACTCATGCTTTCTATTTCATAATTTAAAACCTGCTTTTACAAATATGATTGTATTTTTGTATCTTCTTGCTACCCTCCCATTCTTTCTTTCAAGATAGACCAGCCTTCACAGACACTCAGTATTCTATCACACTATATGTTGATATACTCCAAGAACGGTTATACTTTCCCATTTCTGTGCCTTAGCTCACAGTTTTCTGCTGAAATGTACAATGATATCTTTCTCCTTTTATCCTCTCCCTATTCTCTTCATATTCAGTGCATTTTCTAGGCCAGAAAGAAATACAACTTCCTGTGTAAAAGTTTTCCTGGTAAGGGCAGCCATGACAGATTGCTACTCCTTCCTCAAGACTACCTTAGCTTTTACGCTTTGCTTTTAACAGGGACCTGTGTGTGTCAACATCTCTTTGTAAATTTCTAATTCCTTGAGGATGGAAGCTATATTATATTTCTCTACAGTTCAGTATATCTACATTATTCTGTATGTAGTCAGATTATAAATGCTTGTTAAAATTTGGTGAAAACAAACATGTGACAGAGATATCTTTACCCTGTAACTATCTGTATTGAGAAATGAGAACCTGGCTGCACAGCCAGCTGGCTATTTTTCAAGACGTTACTGTGCATGCCTTTTAATTCACTTTCATTTTCCTACCTTTCAGGTGTCTCCTGTCTGTCTGTTGTTTTCATTAGAGGGCAGAAAAAAGAGGCGCTGAACAGGTTAGGTAACTTCATACTTGTGTGGTAACAGGATGAAATTAGTGGAAATAGAAGCATGAGTAATGCTCTATAGTGTTTTAGTCATCTATTTTCCCCTTGCTTCTGCCCTGTCCAGCTCCACAGAGTGGAGTGTATATTATTTATCCTTAGAGATATACAAAAGAAATTTGATAAAAGTTAAAACACCACCACCAAAAAAGAGGAAAGAAAAGAAAAAAAGCAGAAAAACAGGGCCCTATGACACAATTGAAATTATCTTCTATTACGTTAAGAGAAAGTATTACTCAAAAATATATCCCAGAGCACGGTTTTGTAGACATTGTTTTTCAAGGCCAGGCTATAACACAGTTATGACCATGGTAATGGTTGGTAACACAGCTCATTCAGTTACCTAAGGAGATTTTTCTGTCTCACCTTCTCTCAAAGGAAGCTGAATGCCCTTACCTGAATGGATTAAAATGTAGCATAGATATGGTTTGTGTGCCTGACTGTGCATTAGAATTACCTTGAAAGCTTGTTAAAAATATAGACTCTAAGGCCACTCTAAGAGATGCATGTCCTGTTTGTAGTTTTTAAAATACCCATCTGCCATATGGTCCAGATGCAGGCAATTTATGAACCAGCACTAAGTACTAGATTCCTTCTGCATCTGTATGCATCTCCCTCTGTATGAGGGAGATTGTGTATTAGTGAATCATCTGAGGACCTTGCCAAATTTATGCTACAAAGCAAGACCAAAACCTTACTTCCTTCACAAAGGTCTATTTATTCCTTCATTCCTTTTATTTCCCATTCTTCCTAAAAGTAAAGTTAATTAAATAAGGACCATCTATGTTCAGAAGATCATGTGATTAATGTAACATGGCTCCTGCTGTCTAGCTGTTCACAGTATACAGGAACCACACAAATTAAAAAATCAAAATTATTACAAAGTCATATGTTCTGGAATAGATAGGTACAAAGTCATTTGGAAGAAACATGATAAAGTAATAAATTCTGTCAAGGTGAACAAGCTCTCACATAACATCAATATTATAAAAAGAATAATAATAGCAAACACTCAAGTAGTACTATAGTTGTAAGTTCTTTTATATAATAACTCATTTAACCTTCAGAACAATCCTGAGGTAAGTACTAACATTATCCCCATGTTAAATGTGAGGAATGAGATGCAAAATGAGGTCAATTACTTGTTGCAGTTCTCAGTCTTGAATGGGGGAGCAAGGACCCATATCCAAGCAATCTTGATTCAGAACTTGTTCTCTTAATCAAAAAGTATTTACAAAGGAGGCACTATTTTAGCAGATAGTAAAGGGAAGGAAAAATCATTTCACAAAAAGAGAAGAAAGAAAGGGAAATGTGAAAAGAAGCTATGGAAATTGTTGGCAGGGCAGTCTTTAACAGTTTGTCTGAAGGAATGGATATGTAATGGATATAAATACAGTGACAGTCTATCTCTTTTGTCCCCGCTCTCCTTGCTTGGTTCTCTAGCCAACAAGTTGCATGCATTTGTTCGTCATGAGCTCACTTTGTTTTTCTTTGTTTATTTGTTTTTTAAATTTATTTATTTTAAATAATTTATTATTTTTGGCTGTGTTGGGTCTTCACTGTGGTGCATGGGCTTCTCATTCTGGTGTCTTCTCTTGCTGTGGGGCACAGGCTCTAGAGTGCGGGGGCTTCAGTCATGGCAGTGCATGGGCTCAGTAGTTGTGGCTCGTGGGCTCTAGAGCACAGGCTCAGTAGCTGTGGCGCACGGGCTTAGTTGCTCCGCAGCATGTGGGATCTTCTTGAACCAGGGCTTGAACCCTTCTCCCCTGCATTGGCAGGTGGATTCTTAACCACTGCATCACCAGGGAAGCCCGAACTCACTTTGTTATTCTGAACAGGGTATGAATCACTGATGTAGACCCTCCTGGACACCTTTGGAATTCTACCATGACTGTTAGAGATTACAACAAAAACTTTTAGAAATACTAATGATTATTAGCAAAGTGAACATCTTATTAGGATAGTTTAATAATGTATATTGTGAACAACTTAATGTTGACCCAAAAGGCTATATTGAATCTTAGATGGCAGGGTGTAGTTCCAGGATCAGTATTATTTCATAAAATTCACTATTTGGGAGGCTAAAACAAGAGTCTGCTTATTACGTTTTGGATGACAGGAATTTGAATACAGTTGACGGAATCTTGGATACCATGAGATTAGGATTGAAATGATTTTGACAAGTTAAGAGAAATAATGAATGGGACCAATTCAGTAGTTTGGATTTATAAGATGAACAAAAATATGGAGAGTGACTAGCTAACAGAAATATGTTAGAAAGAAATCTGAGATTCAAGGACTGGCTAAAGGCCATTTTTGCTTTGTTTATATTAATTCAACAGGTTTATATTTTGTTTGTATGAAGAGCACCATAATTTGATTATTTGATGACCTGTGAAATGCATTTGAAATGTGTCTGGGATTACCTTATATCAGCAAATCATTTTCTAGAAATAAAGTTATACAGATAACTTCATAAGTGTCATTTGTAGCAATCAGCACTACATTTTTTTAAAAGTTAGGTATTAGGTATAAATAATTTTTGAAATCAATTATATCATTATACTAAAGAGAATTTGTGAGGGATACAGGTAATTCCATTCTTAAAGAGCAGATTTTAACTTTTAATTTGAACTTTGGACTGCTTGCTTTGCTAGAATTAGTTTGCTTCTTGTGCTATCAAATGATCCATGTGATATTTCCAGCAGTGAAATCTGCAACGTATCCTACCCAATGTGGTTACTTAAATAGTTAAGTCCTCTGCAATCAAAGAACTCCCACTGAACTAGTGATTATCTGTACGATATATTCTAATGTACTGAGCAAATGTGTAAAGATCATGTGGATTGATTGTTCATTTTACTTACTTCTTAAAGGGAATGAGTAGAAAAATTACATAGTGTACAATTCATTGTATAAAATCTGCTTTTTGATAAAAACAGAATGTCTTAGAAGATTGTGGAATTTAGAAATGTAATTTGCATTACATTTTGGAACAGATTTTCTTATTTGGGAAAACATCTTTGAAATCAGAGGCTGAATCTAATTCTCTAAACAAATTTTCATTTACAGGCATTTTAGAATACATTAAAAACTGTGATCATTACATCTCTTTAAAAATCAACTGAAAAAAAAAGGGAATAAAACAATATATTGATTAACATGAATGTAACACTAAAGGACTTAACAATTAGTTTAAGTATATCTTCCAGATCGTAATTTTACTTGTCTCAGACTTGAGCACTGTTTTTGTAATAAAGATTACAAACTCTCAATAGATAAATGTTACCTTTGTGGAAATTTAGATCATTTATTTTGGAAAAATATGAAATTTATTATATAATTCTGGCCTAGTTAAAAATATTAGGTGATAGAGTTTACTCTTGATAACTAAACAGTCATTTACAATCATGATATTGATTCATATATGTTCATATCTCTCTGTGTAATTATCTGACTATAAAAATATCAATGAGAGCTAATACTATAGATTCCAGGATCACCTTGCTTAAGCATTACTGTAGCATGGGTGATACTGCTCATGCCAAAACTCTATGGGCTTTTCTACTAGTGGAGTTGAGAAAACAATTTTGGTAATGGTTTTAAAAAATATAAAGTTGATGATTTAATGACCTGCATATATGGAGATGTAAACCTCAACATTTATTCTTTGAGAAGAGAGAGGTGGAACAGGATAGATTAAAGCTGACTACTACTCAGATCCTTCTTTGAATTTTTTTTTTTTTTTTTTGGAATAGACATTTAAACAATATGGTGACAGCAGTATAGTCAGCAATGTGAATTTTGGTGATAATTCCCTTTTTCTGTTTCTGTCCACCTAATTATAGCCTCCATCTTAAGAAGCTAAATAGTGAGAAGCAAAACTTTATTGAAATGCCACAGGATTAGACTATTTGAGTTTCATTTTCCTCAAAGGAATACAGCTAAATGAAGACATGGGAAGTTTACTATTCAAATGTCTCTGATCACCTTCGGTCCATAGGTGTCTCAAGACTTCCTTTTTGAGACCTTTAAAATTTTTATGCCACTCACTATATTTTACATCACAATAATACCTACTGATAGAAGATCAGCTGGATTTTTCCCAATAATAGCAGTAAGTCTATATTTAAATTTCTTTGTATGTGTCAGGCATTGTTTTAAAAACATTACATGTATTAACTCTTGTAATGCCTACATTATTATCAGTCAGGTACTGTTATAATTACAATGAAGAAAATGAGACACAGAGAGATTAAGTAACTTGCCCAAGGACATACAGTAGTAGGAGAAGCCAGTATTCTAAGTTGGAATGTATGACTCCCTTGTCTGGAATCTTACTCACTGTGCTCTCAGGCTAAAATTATGGGTACACATCCTATGAAATCAGAGCTTTCTCCAATACTTTGTGAATTCACAGTAATTATTGTTAATGCTTACTTCTGCTCATTTGCAAATATGCAATTGCTTATCCATACCACATCAACCAGTGTCTCTTACTTGATTTCCATAAGGGAAAAGACCCTGTTTATAACAAAAGATTTGTTATGGTAAAGGAGGGTCTAAACTTAGCAAAGACAAACACTACAAATGTGACATAAACATTCAGATTCTCAGAATTTTTTCTTTTTAGCTCTTTCACTCCAACACAATGTCCAGTGCCTGTTTCCCTCTACAGTCTCCAGCTTTGTATCAATCCTGGTTTTCTTGATCCTTCTCTATTGGGAGCACAATGATCCTTCTTGTCTCATACAAAGCACTCTCTTCCCAAGCTGTTTCTTTAATGGCCTCTGTTGTTGCCTCACCATCAGATGGTATCTTCTACCTCAATCTATCTAACTTGGCAGTATTTTCCCAGCAAGCACTTCACACCTTTAGAGAACTCTGGGAATAGCAATCAGGATGATTCAGTTTAAACAACTTTCTTTACCACTCATTAGGTGCTCATTATTTATGAGGCACTGTGTTTTATAACATTGCTTCTCACTCTATTTTTCCCACGAGGTAGGCTTTTATCATTCTCATTTTAGAGATGGAAATTAAGTTCCAAGAAGATTAATTCACTTTTCCAAGGTTTCAAAGAAATCAAGTGCAAGAGGGCATGTCCCAGCTCTTGATTCCAAAGTTCAGACTCTTTCCAATGGTGTCTTCTCATTTAGGTCATGATTATTTTTAAATTTGTTATTCAACCATAGTATTTTGTAATCAAATGCTTTGCATGCATACAGGTCCTCTTTTCCTCTGAAGGAGATCAACTTGGTAGCTGTTCGTTGAAAATGGAATGGATGGCCAATTTGCCTGCTAAATTATAATTATAATTGAGCCCTTATAGTTCTTAGTACCATTTTTAAAGTTATAGAAGTGTAACAGAAAGGATGTTTTGTTTTGTTTTGTTAGAAATATAGAGCTCAGAAATATAAAAGTAAATATACATGAAAAAGATAATTTATTTTCTGAATCACTTCCTTTTCTGAATTTCAAAAGACATTATGAATGGGAATACAATCATTTTACCAAGAAATAAACATTGGAACAATATATTGTGAACATAAATTTTTATTTTTAATAGCTATATGTAAGTGATAAATATAGTTGGTTGTGACCAAAGGTCAAATCAATCTAATGTAACTGAAGAATTTCTGAATATATGAATTTATGGTTGGAGTCAAATGTAAACTCTCCCTAGATAATTAGGAATTGAAGGTTATAACATTTGCCATTGAGAAAATCATTATTCTCTAGATATTCAATAAAATCTGTGATACTGTGATACTGATGATTCAGAAACCAGGTATATGTCCACTGTGAAGTATTGATTTTGAACACAAAGAGGGCACATGTGTCATTTGTAAAATGTAACTTTTCGATACTAACGTTTTGCTTGATCTCTCATTTTTATAGGCATTTATTCCTGATGTTCTTATTTTTTAAAAAAGATCCATGATAGTAAAATAACGTTTGTAATATGTCTATAATTTTCTATATAACAATAAAGTTCCCTTTTGAATAATTAAAAAATCCATAATTTGTAGTTATATTTTAGTGATACATAACAGAGATACCCATTTCCATAAAAGTTTAGATCCTGTTTAAGCCAGTAGATATTCTGAATATTTGTTATTCTTGTACTTCCACTCTAACAATATTTATGGCTATTTAGTTTACAATACTTTTAATCCATAAATTATTTTTTTTCCTAGACTTTGTCTTCCTAGGTCTTTTATTCTACAATATACTTTCCTTGCTAAGTCAGTTCCTTTCTAATTGAGTTCATCTTAAGTAATTCTATAAATCCTCAAAAACATACTCTCTTTCAAAATTATCAAACACCAATCATTTTAAGTCAAAACTGGGAGTTATCTGGGTTAAATTTGATACTAACTATTGGGAAGGGTAACTTTCCTGCCCAAGATCTGATTTTCTTGTCTTACAATAAATAACTACATGAAATGACCAGTTCTAAAGAAATAAAAATTACTAATCAAGATTATTAAAATTTAGATAGAGCCCCTTAGGAAAAAAAAATACTAGATGCCTATTAATGATATTGAACATATACCTAATATGTAAATGTATAAATGGCAAATATTTAGGAATAGCCTTAGTTTCTTAACTATATATTTTCCTTATTTTTTAGCCTTCTGTTTCTGTTCAGAGAAATAATCTGCAAAGCACAGGATATGATGTTAGGGGAATTTTGGTGAATGATTTCTTTTATAAAGTCATTATTTCATAGGATGAGAAGTAATTTTAAATATATTAAAGTTGATTTTTGTTTTTAAAAATATAAATACAAGATACTCCAAATATAGTACTAGTGCAAAACTCATATTTAAATAAAATAGTTTGATTTACATTTTAGTTGTGACATCATAAGCTAATTTTATTATGAAAAATACACTATGAAATTATTTAATCCAGCTCTGATGAGAAATGGACAGTGTGATGTGAGTTATAATTTACAGTCACTTGCATCAGGCAGTCCTGAATTCACATAAGGTTCTGTCATTTACTCCTGAGGAGATCTTTACTAAGTTACTTCTCTGTTCCTCAGTTCACTTATCTGTAAATAATAATAAATATTTCCACAAGGCAATTGTGGGAATTATATAAGGAAGTATATACATGGCACATGGCAATTATAATACTGAATCTGTAATTTTAACATAATTTTTTAAGATATTTTAAGATTGTCTTAATCAAAGCCCAGATATTTTCTTTTTAAATCATTTTTATGAATACTTTCTAACATGTATTACCAATTTGTTTACTTGGTAAGCAAAATATGTTAAAATATTAAAAATTGGGCTTCCCTGGTGGCGCAGTGGTTGAGAGTCCGCCTGCCGATGCAGGGGACATGGGTTCTTGCCCCGGTCCGGGAATATCCCACATGCCGCGGAGCGGCTGGGCCCGTGAGCCATGGCCACTGGGCCTGCGCGTCCGGAGCCTGTGCTCCGCAACGGGAGAGGCCACAACAGTGAGAGGCCCGCATACCGAAAAAAATAATAATAATAAAATAAAATAAAATAATAATAATAAAATGACAGAATCATTACCAAGAATATTGATTCTTATTTTTTGTGCTCATATGCAGTAACAGAATAGAGAATTCTTAAAAGGAATGAATAATGCCCTTTTTGTTTAAATTATAAGCAGTGCTTTTTTTTTTTTTTTTTTGACTATATGACGTAGATTCTAGTCTGAAAGCCTCAGCTAATACCCCCAGCATGTGTTTAAAAGCATGGACATTCACTTAGTCAATGCACATCTGTTAGATTTCTGCTGTCTGTTGGAGAAACACAGGGTGATAAGATTCAGCTTCGTAATCAGATCTTTCCTTGATGTTCAGATGTCTTCATTCACTCCCTTATTGAAAACTATTAGGAAAACTACTGGAAAACATTCCAAAATAAATTGAAATGCATAGCTTTTAAAGCCATTGGGAAAATTATAGTCTGTAATATAAATCATGGTGTTCATTATAATTAATAGTTATAATAATCATTCATGCCTTTGCATAATGTTGTTTACTTAACTCATCTTTGATATATTATGTTAAACCTAGAAATAGACTGTCTTTAGATGAAAATTAATTAACAAGTATATTTCAGATGTACTCTAGTTTTTATCTCTCTCTCTGTATTTCTCTGTATCTCTGTCTCTGTCTCTTTCTCTGCCTCTCTTTCAAGTATTAGAGGAAGCATCATTCTGCAGTTGATAGAATGAGCTCTGTAAAAAGAAACATCTTTTACTTAAGATTGTAACACACTATATAACCTCAGTGAGGTTGCAAGTTACTTAGTTGTGTAAGCTTGGATTTATTCATACAGGAATAAGAATAATCTTAATAGGACCTACCTCATGGGGAAGTTATGAGAATTATATAAAATATTACATGTAAAGAGCACATAATTCAGTGTATTTGTTTTTCTGTATCTCCTGCATGGAACTCTTCTTGCAGATACTCAAGGCACTTTATCAGAGAGAATTTTCTTAACCCCATTTTAAATAGCATCCTCCACTTTCCCGCCTACCTTCATTACCTCTCAAATAAACTGGCCATACATTAGGAAAAGAGGTCAATGAATTTGACGTCTTTCCTAACCAATTTTCTTTACAGGGTTATTCCTACTGACATAGTTCTCAAGATAAATGTTATTAAAGAGGAACCTCCTTTTCAAAACTTAGACAGAAATGTTGAATGCATACATCAGTGAAACCCTCAGTTCCTGGGAACAGAAACTTCAGTAGTCAATTTGGTATACTTAAGCATGCAATAGTCCTCTAATCTTTGTAAAAAAATATTTTTAATTAAAGCAATTGTCATGCCATAATGTTGTCATTTATCAGCATAATGAATTTAAACTGAAAGCCACTCTTACTGTGAGAATGAACTGATTAACTAGACAGTCTGCACTGATAATAATTAGTCAGAAAAGTGCAGAAGTGCAAATCAATATCTTGGTGCTGAGACTTTCCTTGGGGAATGTAAACCATAACAAGGCTGTCAAGCTGCTGATAGATGGGGATGTTTGCTGATTTGTGTTGCTAATTTACTATCTGATAGTTTTAACTAATATACTGAATATATAAGAAATGAAAAAAGATATTTCACTTAATAAACTGTATTGAAGCCTTAATTGGTAAACTAATCACATTTTTTTGAGGAGTGGGAGAGGAGTATCAGAATTATTGTAATTTTTTTTGTTAATGTTTAACAAATAAGCATCACTTGCTATTTAGTGTTATAATTTCTATGGAAGTAGTTTTATTTCAAATTTTTGCATTTTAAGGGAAGATAATATTATAAAATAGGCAGGACCTGTATTTGACTAACAGAATTATAGTCATTCATATGGACACTCATACACCATGTTTCAGGAATAAATTACGTAGAAGAGAACTATCACTTATTATAATCCTTCCAAGTTTGATAACTTATTATTGAAAGAGTCCATTGATAGTAGAATTTTCAGAACTCTCTTTCCTGAATTATATTCTAAGTTTTTCAGGAAACCAGTCACAGAACTTTGTGCAAAGCACAACTTTTGGACCTCAGTTTGTTTATCTATAATACTTAAGAGGTTTCAGTTATCTATTGCTCATGACAAATTACTCCAAACTTTGTGGAGAGGATAGAAATGCTTATAGAATATGTAGGTCATGAATTTGGAAAAGATAAAGCAGGATGACTTGTCTTCACTCCATGATCTCTGGGGAGTCAGCAGAGGGTGATTGCAAATGCCGGGGTCTAGAATTATCTGCCCACTGTCCAATAGAGTAGCCACTATTTGTACTTAAATTTACATTAACTAAATATAATTAATAATTTAGTGCTTCAGTCACACTAGCCATATTTCAAATGTTCAATAGCCGCATGTGGCTAGTGATGACCCTGTTGGCCAGTGCATACATATAAAACATTTCCATCATCACAGAATGTCCTCTTGCACAGAACTAATGTAGAAGCATCTTCACTCATATGTCTAACATGTAGCCTGGGATGACTCAAAGGTTGGGAACAGCTGAGATTATTGACTAAAGCGTATAGATGAAAAATTTCTATTTAGGGTTCTTAGAGCATGGAAGCTGAGATCTGAGAGGGAGCGTCTCAAGTGCATGCATTTGTACCAGACTGAAGCTGCATGACCTTTTGGGACTTAACATCATAAGTCACATAGGTCATCATGCCTTACTTTACTGGACAAATAATAAGCCCACCAGTAACAAGCCACTAGACTCAAGGTATGGGGAGACTTCTAAATGGGAGGTGTGTCAGATACTCTGAGGTCATGGTTTAGAACCATCACAGACTAAATCTTTGTATCACAAATGGTGCTTTGGAAAACTAGATATTTATAGACATGATGGGAAAGGTCTCAGTGATCAAATAAAGAAGATTTCATTTAAACAAAATTCAACACTTAGGATTTTTATGGTATTTAGTGTGTTAGTGTTCAAAGTTAATTTCTAAGATGGCATTGTATGCTGTGGTTACCAACTGCATTTTATCAAGGCATATTTTATTTTTTAATATAAATTTATTTTATTTTTGGCTGCATTGGGTCTTCATTGCTTCACGCGAACTTTCTCTAGTTGTGAGTTGTGGCAAGCGGGGGCTACTCTTCATTGTGGTGCGCAGGCTTCTCATTGCGGTGGCCTCTCGTTGTGGAGCAAGGGCTCTAGGCGTGCAGGCTTTAGTAGTTGTGGCTCGTGGGCTCTAGGGTGCGGGCTCAGTAGTTGTGGCGCACGGTCTTATTTGTTCCATGGGGATGTGGGATCTTCCCAGACCAGGGCTCAAACCTGTGTCCCCTGCATTGGCAGGTGGATTCTAAACCACTGAGCCACCAGGGAAGCCCAAGGTGTATGTTAGTAAATCAGTACTTATTCACATCTGGTAACAAAGTTCTACAAAGGAAAATCTGGAAAATGCTGGGCTGAGTTTTCTTCAATTTTTTAAATCCTGTGATTTTATTATATTGCCCTTATTTCCTGAAAAAGCCTATCTTGTACATAAACTTTTGTTATTTGAGTCCTATTTTATTAGACTGGATAGAGTAGTGAATTTCTTCTTCTCTTAAGAAAATTATTTTTGCCAAAAGTAAAATTATTTTATTCATTTTTTTCTGAGATCTAATAGGAATTACAAGTAACTATTGAGAGCTGTTACATGTTTTAATTTAAAAGTGTGAGTTTATTAGTAAAATCACACTGTAAACAGTTAAAATGACAATATTAACATGGGAATTGTACTAAATATAAAGCTATGTAGACAGAATGGCTTCAGTAAGAATATAGTCAAAGGAATTTTAGGCTTAAAGCAATAGGTAAGTGGATATTGCATGAAGAAATCATAAAAGCAGTTTGTCTTTAGAGCAAGGGAATGTAGGTAACTAACATCAATGTCATTTCTATTTGTACAACCAAAAGAAATAATTTGTTACAAATTAAACACACAATAGACTGATGATGAACTCTTCACTATCCCCAAAATGACTGTTCCGCTAGTTTTTAAACTTTAAAATTGAAGATCATTTGTTAGGTTCATGCACTATTTGTCAACATTACTGTAATTATAACAAAGTCAAGTTTGGGGTTGATAGTATCATAGCCATATGCAAGATCCTTTTCATATAAACATGTCTATTCTTATATACCTATGGTGTCCAGAGGTAAGACTGACATGTAATAAGTCATGTATTAGATATAAACAGATAACTTTCTTTTTTTCCACACACACACACACTGTATTTTATTTTTACAAGAGATAAACTGACACCAAGCATTGTAAATGGATGACCACAACAAAAGCAAGAATGATTGCAATTACCAAACACGAAACACACTCATACTATGTCATAATATTGACATTCAGTACAGTAATCCTCCACTGTAACAGCTCCTTTACTTTGCAGTGAAACTTGATTTGTATATTTTTTACCTCTGAGTCCTCATGGGATTTTTTTTTTTATTCAAACAGAACGTCACAAAAATTATAATCATCCTCGTCAGTTCACTCAGTCCCATGTAATTAATTTTATTTTCATCTTGATCTTTTGTTAGCACTTTTATAAATTCATCAGTTTTCCATTAGAGTACTGAAAATGCTTATTCATTCAGTTCAGCAGTATAGTCAGTTACCAGAAACCTGTACTTGTCAGAGTCTTTTCCATGAATTCCTTGAAGATGAAACCCTTTTATAGGAACATTTTTCCAAAAGCATCAAAGTACACCCAGAACTGTCTGTAAACGACAAAAGACTTTAAAATGTCCATGGTTAAAGAGTTGATGAAAGTTCATAATAATGCAATTGACAAGGAAATTTAGTTATTTCTGAGATATGCATTATAAAGTAATAACTAGAATTATGACATCTAACATTATAAAAGAGCATATAAGATTTTTAGAAATTTCATGTAATGTCTGAAACATTTATATTAACATATTTCCATACAAATAACCCAAAGAAAGTTTAGTATTAGTTGTTTTTTGTTTGTTTTTTGTTCTTTTATACTGCACGTTCTTATTAGTCATCAATTTTATACACATCAGTGTATACATGTCAATCACAATCACCCAATTCAGCACACCATCATCCCCACCCCACTGTGGTTTTCCCCCCTTGGTGTTCATACGTTTGTTCTCTATATCTGTGTCTCAACTTCTGCCCTGCAAACTGGTTCATCTGTACCATTTTTTAGGTTCCACATACATGCGTTAATATACAATATTTGTTTTTCTCTTTCTGACTTACTTCACTCTGTATGACAGTCTTTAGATCCAACCGCGTCTCAACAAATGACTCAATTTCGTTCCTTTTTATGGCTGAGTACTATTCCATTGTATATATGTACAACAACTTCTTTATCCATTTGTCTGCCGATGGGCATTTAGGTTGCTTCCATGACCTGACTATTGTAAATAGTGCTGCAATGAACATTGGGGTGCATGTGTCTCTTTGAATTATGGTTTTCTCTGGGTATATGTCCAGCAGTGGGATTGCTGGATCATATGATAATTCTATATCTAGTTTTTTAAGGAACGTCAATACTGTTGTCCATAGTGGCTGTATCAGTTTACATTCCCACCAACAGTGCAAGAGGGTGCCCTTTTCTCCACACCCTCTCCAGCATTTGTTGTTTGTAGATTTTCTGATGATGCCCATTCTAACTGGTGTAAGGTGATACCTCTTTGTAGTTTTGATTTGCATTTCTCTAACAGTTAGTGACGTTGAGCAGCTTTTCATGTGCTTCTTGGCCATCTGTATGTCTTCTTTGGAGAAATGTCTATTTAGGTCTTCTGCCCATTTTTGGATAGGTTGTTTGTTTCTTTAATATTGAGGTGCATGAGCTGTTTATATATTTTTGAGATTAATCGTTTGTCCATTGATTCATTTGCAAATATTTTCTCCCATTCTGAGAGTTGTCTTTTCGTCTTGTTTATGGTTTCCTTTGCTGTGCAAACGCTTTGAAGTTTCATTAGGTCCCATTTGTTTATTTTTGTTTTTGTTTCCATTACTCTAGGAGGTGGATCAAAAAAGATCTTGCTGTGATTTATGTCAAAGAATGTTCTACCTATGTTTTCCTCTAAGAGTTTTAGAGTGTCCAGTCTTACATTTAGGTCTTGAATCCATTTTGAGTTTATTTTTGTGTATGGTGTTAGGGAGTGTTCTAATTTCATTCTTTTACATGTTAGCTCTCCAGTTTTCCCAGCACCACCTATTGAAGAGACTGTCTTTTCTTCATTATATATCTTTGCCTCCTTCATCATAGATTAGTTGATGATAGGTGTATGGGTTTATCTCTTGGCTTTCTATCTTGTTCCACTGATCTATGTTTCTGTTTTTGTGCCAGTACCATATTGTCTTGATTACTGTAGCTTTGTAGTATAGTCTGAAGTCAGGGAGACTGATTGCTCCAGCTCCATTTTTTTCCTTCAAGACTGCTTTGGCTATTTGCAGTCTTTTGTGTCTCCATACAAATTTTAATATGATTTGTTCTAGCTCTGTAAAAAATGCCATTGGTAATTTGAAAGGGATTGCATTGAATCTGTAGATTGCTTTGGGTAGTATAGTCATTTTCACAATATTGATTCTTCCAATCCAAGAACATGGTATATCTCTCCATCTGTTGGTATCATCTTTAATTCCTTTCATCAGTGTCTTATAGTTTTCTGCATACAGGTCTTTTGTCTCCCTAGGTAGGTTTATTCCTAGGTATTTTATTCTTTTTGTTGCAATGGTAAATGGGAGTGTTTCCATAATTTCTCTTTCAGATTTTTCATCATTAGTGTATAGGAATGCAAGAGATCTGTGCATTAATTTTGTATCCTGCAACTTTACCAAATTTATTGATTAGCTCTAGTAGTTTTCTGGTGGCATTTTTAGGATTCTCTATGTATATTATCATGTCATCTGCAAACAGTGAGAGTTTTACTTCTTTTCCAATTTGTATTCCTTTTATTTCTTTTTCTTCTCTGATTGCCATGGCTAGGACTTCCAAAACTATGTTGAATAATAGTGGTGAGAGTGGACATCCTTGTCTTTTCCTGCTCTTAGACGAAATGCTTTCAGGTTTTCACCATTGAGAATGAAGTTTGCTGTGGGTTTGTCATATATGGCCTTTATTATGTTGAGGTAGGTTCCCTCTATGACCACTTTCTGGAGAGTTTTTTTTATCATAAATGGGTATTGAATTTTATCAAAAGCTTTTTCTGCATCTATTGAGATGATCATATGGTTTTTATTCTTCCATTTGTCAATATGCTGTATCACATTGATTGATTTGCGTATATTGAAGAATCCTTGCATCCCTGGGATAAATCCAAATTTATCATGGTGTATGATCCTTTTAATGTGTTGTCGGATTCTTTTTTTTTTTTTAACATCTTTATTGGAGTATAATTGCTTTACAATGGTGTGTTAGTTTCTGCTTTATAACAAAATGAATCAGTTATACATATACATATGTTCCCATATCTCTTCCTTCTTGTGTCTCCCTCTTTCCCACCCTGCCTATCCCACCCCTCTAGGTGGTCACAAACCACCGAGCTGATCTGATCTCCCTGTGCTATACAGCTGCTTCCCACTAGCTATCTGTTGTACGATTGGTAATGTATATATGTCCATGACACTCTCTCACTTTGTCACAGCCCACCCTTCCTCCTCCCCATGTGCTCAAGTCCATGTTCTAGTACGTATGTGTCTTTATTCCTGTCTTACCCCTAGGTTCTTCATGACATTTTTTTTTTCTTAGATTCCATATATATGTGTTAGCATACGGCATTTGTTTTTCTCCTTCTGACTTACTTCACTCTGTATAACAGACTCTAGGTCTATCCACCTCACTACAAATAACTCAATTTCATTTCTTTTAATGGCTGAGTAATATTCCATTGTATATATGTGCCACATCTTTACCCATTCATCTGTTGATGGACACTTAGGTTGCTTCCATGTCCTGGATATTGTAAATAGAGCTGCAATGAACATTTTGGTACATGACTCTTTTTGAATTATGGTTTCCTCAGGGTATATGCCCAGTAGTGGGATTGCTGGGTCGTATGGTAGTTCTATGTGTAGTTTTTTAAGGAACCTCCATAATGTTCTCCATAGTGGCTGTATCAATTTACATTCCCACGACAGTGCAAGAAGGTTCCCTTTCCTCCACACCCTCTCTGGCATTTATTCTTTCTAGATTTTTTGATGATGGCCATTCTGACCAGTGAGAGATGATATCTCATTGTAGTTTTGATTTGCATTTCTCTAATGCTTGATGTTGAGCATTCTTTCATGTGTTTGTTGGAAATCTGCATAACTTCTTTGGAGAAATGTCTATTTAGGTCTTCTGCCCATTTTTGGATTGGGGAGTTTGTTTTTTTGATATTGAGCTGCATGAGCTGCTTGTAAATATTGGAGATTAATCCTTTGTCAGTTGCTTCATTTGCAAACATTTTCTCCCATTCTGTGGGTTGTCTTTTGGTCTTGTTTGTGGTTTCCTTTGCTGTGCAAAAGCTTTGAAGTTTCATTAGGTCCCACTTGTTTATTTTTGTTTTTACTTCCATTTCTCTAGGAGGTGGGTCAAAAAGGATCTTGCTGTGATTTATGTCATAGAGTGTTCTGCCTATGTTTTCCTCTAAGTGTTTTAGAGTGTCTGGCCTTACATTTAGGTCTTTAATCTATTTTGAGTTTATTTTTGTGTATGGTGTTAGGGAGTGTTCTAATATCATTCTTTTACATGTGCCTGCCCAGTTTCCCAGCACCACTTATTGAAGAGGCTGTCTTTTCTCCACTGTATATTCTTGCCTCCTTTATCAAAGATAAGGTGAACATATGTGTGTTGATTTATCTCTCGGCTTTCCTGTTCCATTGATCTATGTTTCTGTTTTTGTGCCAGTACCATACTGTCTTGATTACTGTAGCTTTGTAGTATAGTCTGAAGTCAGGGAGCCTGATTCCTCCAGCTCCATTTTTCTTTTATTTCTTTTTTCTTTTTTTTTTTTTTTGTGGTATGCAGGCCTATCACTGTTGTGGCCTCTCCCGTTGCAGAGCACATGCTCTGGATGCACAGGCTCAGCAGCCATGGCTCACGGGACCAGCCACTCCGCAGCATGTGGGATCTTCCCAGACCAGGACACAAACCCGTGTCCCCTGCATCAGCATGCGGACTCTCAACCATGGTGCCACCAGGGAAGCCCCCTGCAGCTCCATTTTTCATTCTCAAGATTCCTTTGGCTATCAGGGTCTTTTGTGTTTCCATACAAATTGTGAACTTTTTGTTCTAGTTCTGTGAAAAATGCCATTGGTAGTTTGATAGGGATTGCATTGAATCTGTAGATTGCTTTGGGTAGTAGAGTCATTTTCACAATGTTGATTCTTCCAGTTCAAGAACATGTTATATCTCTCCATCTATTTGTATCATCTTTAATTTCTTTCAACAGTGTCTTATAATTTTCTGCATACAGGTCTTTTGTCTCCTTAGGTAGGTTTATTCCTAGATATTTTATTTTTTTTGTTGCAGTGGTTAATGGGAGTGTTTTCTTAATTTCACTTTCAGATTTTTCATCATTAGTGTATGAGAATGCCAGAGATTTATGTGCATTAATTTTGTATCCTGCTACTTTACCAAATTCATTGATTAGCTCTAGTTGTTTTCTGGTAGCATCTTTAGGATTCTCTATGTATAGTATCATGTCATCTTCAATGTGTTGTTGGATTCTGTTTTCTAGTATTATATTGAGGATTTTTGCATCTATATTCATCAGTGATATTGGTCTGTAATTTTCTTTTTTTGCAGTATCTTTGTCTGGTTTTGGTGTCAGGGTGATAGTGGCCTCATAGAATGAGTTTGGGAGTGTTCCTTCCTCTTCAATTTTTTGGAAGAGTTTGAGAAGGATGGGTGTTAGCTCTTCTCTAAATGTTTGATAGAATTCATCTGTGAAGCCATCTGGTCCTGGACTTCTGTTTGTTTGAAGATTTTTAATCACAGTTGCAATTTCATTACTTGTGATTGGTCTGTTAATATTTTCTGTTTCGTCCTGGTTCAGTCTTGGAAGGTTATACCTTTCTAAGAATTTGTCCATTTCTTCCAGGTTGTCCACTTTATTGGCATACAGTTGCTTGTAGTAGTCTCTTATGATGCTTTGTATTTCTGCAGTGTCTGTTGTGACTTCTCCTTCTTCATTTCTAATTTTATTGATTTGAGTCTCCTCTCTCTTTTCCTGATGAGTCTGGCTAATGGTTTATCAATTTTGTTTATCTTCTCAAAGAACCAGGTTTTAGTTTTATTGATCTTTTCTATTGTTTTCTTTGTTTCCATTTCATTTATTTCTGCTCTGATCTTTATGATTTCTTTCCTTCTGCTAACTTTGGGTTTTGTTTGTTCTTCTTCCTCTAGTTCCTTCAGGTGTAAGGTTAGATTGTTTACTTGAGATTTTTCTTGTTTCTTGAGTTAGGCTTGTATAGCTATAATCTTTCCTCTTAGAACTGCTTTTGCTGCATCCCATAGGTTTTGGATTGTCGTGTTTTCATTGTCATTTGTCTCTAGGTATTTATTGATTTCCTCTTTGATTTCTTTAGTGATCTCTTGGTTATTTAATAACGTATTGTTTCATATCTATGTGTTTGTGTGTTTTTTTCATTTTTTTCCCTGTAATTCATTTCTAATCTCATAGCGTTGTGGTCAGAAAAGATGCTTGATATGATTTCAATTTTCTTAAATTTACTGAGGCTTGATTTTGACCCAAGATGTGATCTATCCTGGAGAATTTTCCATTCACACTTGAGAAGAAAGTGTAATCTTCTGTTTTGGGATGGAATGTCCTATAAATATCAATTAAATCTATCTGGTCCGTTGTATCATTTAAAGCTTCTGTTTCCTTATTTATTTTCATCTTGGATATCTGTCCATTGGTGTAAATGAGGTGTTGAAGCCCCCCACTATTATTGTGTTATTGTTGAGTTCCTCTTTTATAGCTTTTAGCAGTTGCCTTATGTATTGATGTGCTGCTATGTTGGGTGCATATATATTTATAATTGTTATATCTTCTTCTTGGATTGATCCCTTGATCATTATGTAGTCTCTGTCCTTGTCTCTTGTAACATTCTTTATTTTAAAGTCTATTTTATCTCATATGAGTAGAGCTACTCCAGCTTTCTTTTGATTTCCATTTGCATGGAATATCTTTTTCCATCCCCTCACTTTCAGTCCGTATGTGTCCCTAGGTCTGAAGTGGGTCTCTTGTAGACAGCATATATATGGGTCTTGTTTTTGTATCCCTTCAGCAAGCCTGTGTATTTTGGTTGGAGCATTTAGTCCATTCACGTTTAAGGTAATTATCAATATGTATGTTCCTGTGACCATTTTCTTAATTGTTTTGGGTTTGTTTTTGTAGGTCCTTTTCTTCTCTTGTGTTTTCCACTTAGAGAAGTTCCTTTAGCATTTGTTGTAGAGCTGGTTTGGTGGTGCTGAATTCTCTTAGCTTTCGCTTGTCAGTAAAGCTTTTGATTTCTCCATTGAATCTGAATGAGATCCTTGCTGGGTAGAGTAGTCTTGGTACTAGGTTCTTCCCTTTTATCACTTTAAGTATATCCTGTCACTCCCTTCTGGCTTGTTGAGTTTCTGCTGAGAAATCAGCTGTTAACCTTATGGGAGTTCCCTTCTATGTTATTTGTCATTTTTCCCTTGCTGCTTTCAGTAATTTTTCTTTGTCTTTAATTTTTGCCAGTTTGATTTCTATGTGTCTCAGCATGTTTCTCCTTGGGTTTATCCTGTATGGGACTTGCTGAGCTTCCTGGACTTAGGTGGCTATTTCCTTTCCCATGTTAGGGAAGTTTTCGACTATAATCTCTTCAAATATTTTCTCAGGTCCTTTCTCTCTCACTTCTCCTTCTGGGACCCCTATAATGTGAATGTTGTTGTGTTTCATGTTGTCCCAGAGGTCTCTTAGGGTGTCTTCATTTCTTTTCATTCTTTTTTCTTTATTCTGTTGGGCAGCAGTGAATTCCACCATTCTGTCTTCCAGGTCACTTATCTCTTCTTCTGCCATTGATTCCTTCTAGTGTAGTTTTCATTTCAGTTATTGTATCATTCATCTCTGTTTGATTGTTCTTTAATTCTTCTAGGTCTTTGTTAAACATTTCTTGCATCTTCTCGATCATTGCCTCCATTCTTCTACCGAAGTCCTGGATCATCTTCACTATCATTAATCTGAATTCTTTTTCTGGAAGGGTGCCTATCTCCACTTCATTTAGTTGTTTTTCTGGGGGTTTATCTTGTTCCTTCATCTGGTATATAGCCCTCTGCCTTTTCATCTTTTCTGTCTTTCTGTGAATGTGGTTTTTGTCCCACACGCTGCAGGATTGTAGTTCTTCTCGCTTCTGCTCATAGGTTTCTAAATAGTTTAGTTTACCTGAATATAAAGTATCAACTAGTATTTTCTTCCCATAGAATCCATATATAACTCAGAATAGGATTGCTTAAATTAATTTCAATTTATAAAAAAAGTATTTACAAAATGCCAAGATTGTCTTGGTACTATAAGTAAATTCACTATATAACATTATTGTTATAAATGAGAAATTAGATATAAAACATTGTATAATGTGGCAATTATAATTAGTATTAATTTTTAAGAACATAGAAAATATTAAAAACATGCCCATAGATGTTTATTATCTATGTCAAGAAGTCCAAGCTATACAAATTCTGTTTGCTTGGAGATGATGTTTTGTAATTATTTTATGGCCCTGGCAACAGTTGTTACTCATCCATGCAATAAAAAGTTGTTGAAAACCTACTGCCAAATGCATATCTGAATGTCACCCTAACAGTATGAGAAAATACATAGTTGGGCAACTTCAATCCAGTGTGATGAGGGCTGTATTAGAGGTAAGCAGGGGTGCTGTGTGAGTATGAGGAAGGAGGACCTCATGTGTGGAGAAGACAAGGTTTTGCTGAAGAGAGAGTGCCATCTCCAGTCTTGACATTTGTGTTTATGTGCATTTGTGAATTCAGGTGGTCATTATGACTGGATTCCTTCTCTGTAATGACAGGCATAGTTTCTTTATGTGGTAGATTTGTGGAACTACAAGTTATTTACAATTTTGTATTATTAGGAAATAATTATCTACTGAGAAGATTTATAATATAAGATTAAAACATATTTAAAAAATGTCACCAAAGTATGCCATTATATGAGCAATATACTTAATTTCTGAATTAACCACATTTATTTGTGCTTGGAATATTTCATTTTCAATCTACCCTTGCTCCCTGTAATATAATATACCTGGATTCTTTCTCACAGGAAGGTGATTTAATAGTTCATACTAACTAGAGATGTGATTATGAGTAGAAGTATTTTTTTGTGAATTAAGTCCATGAGCGTCTTCATAATTCCTAACATGAAACTTTTAGTTAAGGATTTTTGTGCACTGCCTAATTTATCACCATGTCAGATCCATGTGTATTTTTTTGTTGTAAGAACAAAAACAACAACAAATGATCTAATCATATGGAAAGACTGAGTCAGCTTTGCAAACGTTTTATAAAAATCAACAGGACAAAAATATATCTGGCTCCATAAATACTGAATTTGTCTTCATTGATTCTTGTGAATTACACCTTGGTTCTACAATATGCCCACCCTGTCTTCTGCTCCCCAATTAAATTACCAGAAAAGAATCTGAACATTTGACTGCAATTAATAGCTTTAGAATTTTTATACATCATTGACTTTTTCCAGTGTGATCAGAAAGATGCAAGGTTTATTCCTCTCCATCAGAATTATTCTTATTTCCATGCCTTAGGCTATGCCTATTCACCATGAATTCCCTCCAACCCTTCCTTCTACTCCACTGCCTTCCTGATTGACTACCTCAATTGGCTTGTCTTATATAGTCTTCTCTGTCTGTTCCATGATAGTACTGAGTCTCCATCATATACCTGACATATAGCATGGCCTATCTTTTAAAGGCTCTTTCCTTTGTACTTTTTTTTTCTATGGTGACTTCCTAAGTCTTACTCACATTAAAATATTTTACATTTCAGGAAGTGGGGATATTTTATGTTTCTTTTTATCTAACTCATGGCCAGTCATCTTTCTCTATCTTATATTCACTGATATTTTATATTCATTGATATCTTATATTCATTGTTGTGTGAATGGAAAGATTTAAAAATTCTTATTTGATCTTTCCTAATTTTATATTTATCACATTCCATACAGTTTTCATGTGAACACTGACTATTTTGATTATCACCTTCTTATTTTTTTTCTATTTGCTTAGATAGAAAAGTTTATGAACAATTAAGTGCTCATAATTTAAGTGATAATGAAAGGTGAATGTTAAGTAGTGATCTGGATTATAAGAATCTCTTCAGAAATTGAACATTTGTATATTTAGAGCTTAATCTTCGCTTCAATTGTTGTTGGATTTTTGATAAATTTGGTGTCCAGCTGCCCACCACCAAGCTTGGCTTCCTGAGATAAGTTCCAGCCAAATGTGTTAATTTGGTCTTGTCCGTTTTAGGCACCTAACCTATGAGCCATCTGCCACCCTGGGTATAAGTACTGAGAAGAAGATTATTTCAAAGCACAACATGACAAAAGGCGAATATGGCTTAGGAATTATTTGGGCAAAAAAATGTTAATTTAATAAAGTAAAAAATATTGTTTGAAAAAAAAAATACCCTGTGACCCTGCTGCAAAAGTCAAACATGAAGTTATTGTTTGTCGTATACAAGCCAAACCTGCTAAATATTAATACTGTATAAAAGCATATTATTATAATGTTATATATATACATATATATTGTTTTAATGAGATGAGTGGCTCTCTCTTACACTTTTAATGCTTTTAATAACTCTTTAATGTCTGCCTTAGTAGAAGACAGCTGGATTCTCATTTTGATTCTGCATTTAGTCTGTAACAATATTATATTTGGTTGAATATAGAAAGAAAATCTTGCCTTATCAAATATAGAGTTGAAAAAGAATGAGTACATTAATAGTGTTTTCAGAAAATTTTGATATTCTTCTTTTATATTCCATCAAAACTCAACAAGTGGTATTTTTGAAATGATTAATTACAATATGAAATCTCAAACCATATCAATGAACTTTTTCTGCTCTATTACATAAAAATTCATTGTTTTATCCTGCACTTTGAATACATCTTTACCCATGCTTGAATTTCTAAGGTCATGTATTGGTCAATTAGAAAATATTGGTTCACTGAGTTATGCACTTATTCCACAATTACATTAGAAAATATCAGAAAAATAATTATATTTGTGACTATTGCCACTAATATCATCTGAACAATACTATATGAACTAGAAAGCTCTCAAGATTATGGTAGCAGAATCAAGATGTCAGAAATTTTAATTTTTGCTGGTTTTCATCTTTATAACAAAAACTGTTGTAAAAGACAGTGCTTTATCTCCAACCGAATGCCTGCCAAAAACCTAACTCTGTATAACCATGATTTGTCCATCAGTTATTCCTTTAAGTAAAAATGATGCTTCGTGAAAAATGTGACTAATTCAGCTTGATTCTCAATCACCCAAGTACTTTTTTTTGAGACAATCACTGTAATTTGAAATTCAACAAAAGTATAACACTTTATGCATACCTCCCATTTCATCTTCTAGAATATTAAAAATGTTTACTTAAGGTTTTAGTATTCTTTTCAACCCAGTGGCACATACCATGCCTCTGAGTTGATTATTGCTAAAATTTCAGGGGTTTTACCCACTATTGCTTTTGTAAGATATTTGCAAATGTCAGCATAGTGAAAAAGGCAAACAATGTCTCATTATTATTATGAAACTACTTTATACTGATGGAATAAGTGAGACTTGGGGACTCCCAGGGGTCTGTAGACCACAGTTTGAGAACTGCTGCACTAAAGAATAAAAATTAAACTTTTCTGTTACTGTTGGAATGTATTCCAGCGTCTAGTTCATTCCTTCATCACCTAAACTTTATTATATAAAAGTGAATCATGGGCCTAAAAGACCAAATGCAATTCAGTGAGTATTATATTTCCGTGGTTTGATTAGTACAAGGAAATGTGCTAACATAATAATTGTTATTATTATATTCATGGCTACCATTTACTGAGTACACAGTATGTGTCTGACACATAGATCTTGGTACTATAAAGTACATTGATTCCTTACAATAATCTATCAAGTCAGTACTACCATTGTCCTTCTTTTAAAGATAAGGAAACTGAGACAAAAGATTAAGACTTTGCCTTTAACTTCAATCTATACTTTCAATATTTACTTAGAAAAGTGATAGGAGAAAAAGGAGTCAAATAAGAAGAAAAAGATTCATAAATCTCTGTTGGTATTGAAGAGGTATATCTCTTCAAACTAGCCATAAAATAAAAATGCCCAGTTACTCTGAAATAAGTGCATCTTTTTTTTTCCCATTTGATTTTACATCTTCACAAAATAAATGGAAAGGTAAAGTTTTCAAAACTTTAGAAATGACTGTATCAATAACTGTGTTGTGGAGGAAGAGGTGACAAGCACTTAACTGGTTTTTGGGGGTTTTTTTGGTTTGTTTTTTCTAATGGATATTTTTAACTGGTGAATCACCCATTGTTTTTAAAATTCTGGCAATATACTTTATCAAAGTAAGGCAGAACTTGACTGCTTAATTTTGTGTTTTGTAATCATACATATCAAATTATTTTCTAGTGGCATTGAATATAAAATAGCTAGCACTTTGTTAGAACACATAAACATTTAAAATAGCCTAACTAAAGAAGCACTTTAAATCATTCCATAATTGACAAAAGAAAATAATGATACATTTCTCTTTGAAACTAGATTGCCTCAGGAGACTGGTATAGACTGTAATGAAAAAATGTTTTCTCATTACTTAATTAAGCCGTGTTTTTATAGGTGATGCTCTTTAACTAATTATAATCTACTTTATTGTAATATCCCTATCATTGAAAAGATACCAGTACTTATCTTTCTAAAAGAACCTTATTAGGAATTCTGTTCTAGATATTCAAGTCCTTCTACATAAAAATTATATAGGAAGAAAAAAATATCTGCAGATTTCTGTGGATAGCTGAAAATATGTAACTCTAGTTCATTATTTGAGTGAATAAATTTAATGTAAAATAAAACAAAATTCCATTTCTATTCAGAGAGTTAATAACAAAATCTTATCACAATGTAGCAGAAATATGTTGACATAAAACTAAAGGTAGGGGCTTCCCTAGTGGCGCAGTGGTTAAGAATCTGCCTGCCAATGCAGGAGACAATGATTTGAGCCCTGGTCTGGGAAGATCCCACATGCCTCAGAGCAGCTAAGGCCCTGTACCACAATGACTGAGCCTGTGCTGTAGAGCCCACGAGCCACAACTACTGAGACCGCGTGCCTAGAGCCCGTGTTCTGCAACAAGAGAAGCCACTGCAATGAGAAGTGGTGGAAGAGTAGCCCCCGCAACTAAAGAAAGCCTGCACGCAGCAATGCAGATGCAAGGTAGCCAAAAATAAACAAAACAAAACAAAACAAAAAACCCTAAAGGTATACTTGTTCTGGTTTATCTGTATTTTTACATCTAAAATTACATGAACTAATATTTGACATTTATATCAGTATTTCATAGTTTGCCAAGTTCTCTATGTATATAATTATCTCCGTTCCATTCTATTACTGCTAAATATACTACATTCTTTAGTGTAGAATATATTCCCAGGTGAAGGATCTCTAATTTACAGGTGAAAAACAGTAGAGATATAAACTTTTTCCCAGATCATGCAAAATTAGTCTTACAATCAAATGGAATTATGTCCAGTTCCTTATAGTTCTCTTTTTTGACTGTATTGAATTTCCACATTTATTCAACAGTATCAATAAAATTATTGAAAAGTATTTTTATAAGGAGGATTGTTCAATTTGCTCCCTTAAGTATATTAAATCATTAGGATAAATATTTTTCTGAAATATATGCATATGTAAATTATTGGTTAAAAAGTTATTAGCTATGTTTTCCAATAAATTGTTTTTTTTAATCCAAGAGATTTAATTGACAGTCATTCAATAAATATTTTTTAAGAGTTGCCCATAGACAGACACTGAGCAGGACAGCATATCCAATCCATTATATATCAACATTTTCTCAACAATCAACTTTCTCAAAGTATAAAATTAATATTTTGTTGAACTTGGACTCCAGATATTTGGAAAATATTGTTAAAGTGCTATACATAGTATATCAGTTTAATATAAATTGATTCTTAATAAGCATAGTTTACCAATAATTTGGTTTTATGAAAATGTGTTTACTGTTTCTGATTGTTTTATCCACAAAAGCTCTTCTAAATCTTAAATCACCAGCTTATCTGTTCTCAATTTTTTTCTGTCTCAAAAAATGGCTTCAATTTTTGTTTTAATTAGATCAAAGACCTCCCTGTGAGAGCACATACAATACCCTCAGCCTCTTTACTATATGTTCTATCTCTGTCCTAGCCCCCACTTTTTTTGAATTATCTCATTCCAAATAGTTCATAGGCAGAGTATATGTCCATTTTTACACCTATCTAATTCATATCTCCTTAAGTACTTTGAAATGGCTGGGGGCATCGTACAAAATCAGGAAAAAGGGCTAATAAGATACATCTTTTTGAGATATTGAAGCAATTAAAAGGCAAACTCAGAATCATTTTTTTAAAGTTTTTTACACTGAGAACAAAATAAAGATAAGTCACTTTAAAACACCAGCTATAGTATTATGCCCTCGTGAATGAAAATGAAAATGAGATATAATGTCATAAAATGTAACATGAATGATTCTCCTCTTCTTTTTTAATGATGGTCTCAACTGTGAGGATACAGCCTCTTTGGTCTCTAACTCATTGCTCATACCTGTGTACTAAAAAAAAAATCAACTTGTAGAGTGAGAACAAAATAAGATGTTAACGTTAGTTCATTGGAAGACATGGTCATTAAATAAGGTCAAGATTGTAAATGTAGAAAGATAGCAAGTCATATAAATAGCAGCATCAAATTATGAGGCACTTTAACACCCCATACAGAATTAGTATCATGGGGTACTTGTGTGCAATGAAGTTTAGGACACTGCTATTTCTTGAATAGTCAGTGTTCCTATTGGTTCAGATAGAAACCAACATTTCATAAATGTTGAAATTACTTGTGTTTTCTTCTTACATTATGCCACATTTTTCAGAAATAGGTTTGTGCCAAAACTCAAGTATAATCATCTGGTAACAATGTGTATTTGATGTTTTTAAAAATAGCATTTCCCATACACACTCACAAAATTGCCTGACCTTCCTCCTCCACAGAATTAATCATGCCATCTGTGCTCACATTGTATTTAATCATACTTCTGGTCTAACATTTCTCACATCACATTGCATTAGAGTTAGCTGTATGTCTCTTTGTTTTTCCCATTAAACCATGTGCCCACGAGAATAGAGATATCTCATTTGTCTCTGTATCTCCACCAGCTGTGGCATCATGTCTAGCACATAGTAGACATTCAGTAGGATAGTATCTGCATTTTTTTTGAAAAGCAATCCAGTAAATGAATGGAACTATTTTTTTTTTAGTTAACAAAAGTCACCTGTTGCATATCACTCCTGAGGATGAAAGTTTGTTTAAAAAAATAACAAAGGATTGTAAGTGTAAAGATTAGAAGATTAACAAAATTCAAGTTCTGATATCAGTTTAATAGAAATATAACTAGGCTTGAACCTGCATGTCTAATATTTGTCCAGTGTTATCTTCAAGGCAACATTTAAATAGATGAATGTCAGAAAGTCAGTCCCTCATGCTTCTGGCTCTTAGAGTCTTGCTGTGTCAACCCAATCGGGTTTTCTGATACCTGGAAATTCAAGTAGGTAGTGACTTAGAGCGAGGAGACCTTCCAATATCAATATGTGGGTTGGGTGAGAATGAAGAAGACATGGAAAATAAGAAGAACCTGGTCACTGCAAATTGAGCCTCAGTATTTTAACTAAAAATCACTTTCAAATTACATATTAGGGCTTCCCTGGTGGCGCAGTGGTTGGGAGTCCTCCTGCCGATGCGGGGGACGCAGGTTCATGCCCCGGTCCAGGAGGATGCCACAGAGCGGCTGGGCCCATGGGCCATGGCCGCTGGGCCTGCGCGTCCGGAGCCTGTGCTCCGCAGCGGGGGAGACCACAATGGTTGAGAGGCCCGCGTACTGCAAAAAAAAAAAAAATTACATATTACATATATGTAATTACATATAGCAATGAAATTTTGTGACCTTTTTTTCCTAAAGAAAATTATTTATGTTTGTTGTCTTTCCAATTCTGATCCTATGTCAGAAAAGTTCTGCATTTGCAATATAATAAAGTAAATCATACTTCAAGCACTTAGCTTTGACTGTCCTCAATATAGTTTCATATTTGCTTATTGTTTTATATTGTATTCTATGAGGGCATATAATTTCATTTTTAAACATTGTTATATGTCCCAGCAGTTCTGACAACTTGATTTAAATCTTCCATGACAAGTTGTAAAAGGGAGACTGAAAATATTTTGAGTGTTTCTCATAAATCAGAATTGATGGCTATAACCTAGTAACATCTTTAATTCCATAACATTTTATTCTCATTTTGAAAGTAAATGTAAGACTCTTGATTGTTATGTATAATAGCTTTGGAGTAGAAGTGAGAATCAATGTGTATGTATATGTACATCATATAGCTCATTTACACTACTTTGATTATTTTTACACAGATTTTTTTTTTTTGTCTTTTTAACACAAACTGGAACAATACTGGAAAGAAGTCAGCATGTAATTAGTCTGGATATATGAAAAACAGATTGTACTGTTTCACATGCTGTGAACTGTGAGCGAGCCACAGTGCTGTAAAAGATAGCAAGAATCAACAGTTTTTTCCACTTAAAATCTCAACATTCTTGACTTTTCACACATCATTGCTTAGGGAACTGAAAAACGCTAAGGTTCTACTGATATGATGACTATTGACTGAAATGGCTGGATTGGATAGCATTTATTGGCTTATGGTTTATCTCTCTAAAGATTCTTTTATTCTTAAAATCAATTTTGATATTTGGAGCTTGCGTGCTGAAGATGAAAAAAAAAGAAAATGGTGAGGAAGGAGGAAATGATGAATTTTTTTCTCATTAAATGGAGAGTTTAGAAAATCTAAAGACCTTTACAAGGAACCTGCTGAATGATCTTTGTGATTATAGGCAAGAAAAACATTTTGCAGCCATTTACATAATTCAAGTTGTCATAAAGTCATCACCGTATAACTTTGTTATATGCAGTTTTAGCCTTCTAGCATTTTATTCTTATCCTGACATTTTACTGTGTGGCTGTTTGGTAAAATTAAGCCAGTCATATTAAGATTGGGGGATTTGGTGATCATGACCATTCCAATTTTAATTTCTCATACTTTTCTATTAAAATTAGATGTTTCATTAAGGTGAATTTACTCAACTTTTAAGCATAAAATAACTACTTAGAAAATACATACACTGCATTTAACTGATTTTTAGACACTCCCCCCGCCACCCTTCCCACATTTTAACATCTTTAAAATAATGATATGTCTTAAGATCCATGAATCTTACACTTGTGGTCAGTCAGGCAGTAGTCTTTGCATGTGCATGTACAGACTTCATCCAAGCTATGCTTATTTTTGTCACTTCATTCGAGTTATGTGCATTGTTAAGAGTACAAGAGTGAAGTTTAGTTACCATTTAAAATGTTTTCAAATATTGCACTAATGATGTTAAAGTAAATTTATGAGTATTCTTTTCCCAGAAGACATGAAAAAAGAACAAAAAGGTATAAATTTGATATTAGTGAAACAAATATTCAATATTAGAGGAATTAATATACTTTTAAAGCTATAAGCAAGTACTTTATAAGATCTAACAAAGGAAGATACAATTAATTGAAGATGTGTCGTTGTTACTGAAATATTTGTAATATAATTGTATGACATTTCCACACAAATTAATGAAGGCAGTAGACATTGGCAGATCCTTTGGACTAAATGAAAAAAATTCACAGTTTATAGAGCTGATATTAACCATTCGTATATCAAGTATAACTTGTTAAGTCATTTTATAATAGCACATAGGGAGAATTTTCATCACTTGTAGTGCATAAAGGCAGGGTCCATGTTACAATTACAGGAAACTAAGAATTACTGGAATATGTAAATGCTACAATAAAATACACTCTATCTAAATGAATTCTTTATTGAAAAATTAAGATGAAAGATTATAACTTAAAATAATCTATCTTACATTATTGTCAAAATCCTTAGTTGCCTTAAATTCCAAATATTTGAGGTGCTTTTTAATTTTGTATATATTGCATTCCTATTTAAGTATAAGGTAACAATGTCATTCATCACCTCTTCTACATTTGCAGGCCAGCAATTTCTCCAAATTTATCAAATTGTTTTCCAAGCTGGTATGATCTATTTAAACTTTTCTAATTGTTCTTCTAGTCAAAGACAGCATAAAGTAGAAAAAGATAAAAGAAAATGATAAACCAGAAAACAATATTTTTAAGAAAAAACATATTGAGTATTCACTTCTATATCAGGAATAGATTTAGCTACAAGTGATAGAAAACATTAAATGACAGTTGTTAAAACAAGATAGAAACAGATTTCTGTCACATATTAATTTTCAGAGGTAGGTGGTTCAGGTCTAGTGTGGTATTCCTGACTGTCACAGAACCAGACTCCTTCCACGTTGTTGTTAGGGTTTACATCTTCTTTATCCCCAAAGTGACCTCATGGCTTAATGTCTCTCCAGTGCCAATATCACAGTATCATTCCAACCACTGGGAAAGAGGACAGGAAAGGAGAAAGCCATACATTCTCCCATTTTGCCAGACAAATTGTGCTTTCCCTTTCCTCCACCTCCAATGCTTAGGCCAGAACTTAGTCATATGTGTGCCCCTGCCTGTGCAGAAGGCTGAGAAATGTGATCTTTATTATGGGTAGCCAACTAAAAAGTAGAGGTGCTTTTTCAGCTCAAGAAGGAGAGAACTGGTTGGGAAAGCCTCTGGCTCATCTTCCCGCCAATCATAGGAGATCTTTTGGCAACCAAGAGAGCAATGAAACATTATGGTTTCCATCAAGAGAAGAATTTTTGTCTTATTTTGCTTAAAATGTTTGAGATAAATATAATATTAATTTGCCATCAGGGCTTATGTTATTCCTTAAGTGTCTTAATGCTCATTTCATTTAATAAATATTTATTCATTAATAATTCTGTGCTTGGTACTTAAGTTACCACCTTTTTGAACAGTTTCAGGATTACCATTCAAGTTGAATATCATATGAATGGTCCTCACAGAGCTGTGCAGTACAGTGGTCCTGACACTTTAAAATAAAAATTGCAAATCTAAATACTGAACTGAATTTTAACTAGTTTCATCAAAATCTGCTTTGGATATGAATCATTTAAATTGACCCTGTAGCAATGGAAAAGTCTTATTTTGTTTTTAGATCATAAACTCTTACCAAATGTAGATGTGTCTTTTTCCACTGTTAAGCAAAACATTTTAATTTACTCCTTTGCTGTGGTCTTGTATTCTTAGATCTGTAAGTTGGGAATTTAAATGCTTTTCCTTGTTGGAATATCATGTAGAAGATGATTTTTCTTATAAATGAAAGTAGAAAAAGTTTCAGCATTTAGAAGTGTATGTTGCCAAGTGTTGGGGTGTGGGCTGACACTGTGCTAGTGAATTAAGTGGCAGATTTATAACTATATATTGTTAACCAGTATATGAATAATTGCTTTTAAAAGCTCATTTTAAAATATATAATCTTCAGTCTATAAGAATCTACTTCTTTTGTCAAAGAGATGGCTGAGTTAAGTGATTGATTAAAATATTTATTATTATAAAGTTCAATATGTAAAATATACTGTTTTGAAGTCTAAAAGTAAAATGGTGAAAGTAGAACTTCTGTTGATTAAGGTTTTATTTTCAACCATGCCACTTTGCAAAATAAGACTGAATAAATTAAGGTGTTTTATGCAATCTTCTGCTCTTGTTTTTTTAATACTAATAAATAAGATTTTCTAATCTTTGGCTAGTATTTTTAGTACTATAATGACTAAAATTAATTTGAGCACTTATTTCCTTTTATCTTGCCACCATATTTTGAGAGAAGGAGCAATAAAACATTGACTGTTGGTAGAACATAAAAGACCCGTATTATATAGCTTTTTGCATTTTCCTCAATTTCTGTGACCCAGGTAATATCATTAAAATATTCAGAAAATTTTAACTACATAGTCTAAGAAGTGTCTTGTAATATTCTACTGAGATGGAAGTTTGATGCTATATTCTCTAATTAATTATCCCAAATTACACATTAAGTTGTTTCAAATCTACTTGCCACTGTTACATGGAACACAGGGAAAGGAGAAAAAGTTATTAAATTTTTAATTTTAATCTCAATTATTAAAATGACTTCTTGTGAGACTATGTCTTATCTCAATTTGCTAGAAATCATTTTATTATAGTTAAATGTATGTCATTTTCTCTCCTTCAGTGATTATTTTGCAAGTACAAAATTGTATCTTCCCTGTAATTTTCACATAGGTGCATATTGTAGTTAGTATTTCAGCATGTATTAAGGCAAAAATAAATAAATGTGAAAATAAAGTTCAAACTTGAAACAAATAGACCATTACCAAGAATTTCCTGTGGTACTCTTAACCCCTTCCCCAAATGCTTCCTTCACTGGCATGACACAAATTTTTTAGATTGTATATTGCTCGTAGTAATACCCGGCTTAACTCATTTGGAGAGGGGAGAAGGCAGGGAGTGGGTGAACCTGAGGGAGGAAGAAGACACTAATTTCCTGAAAGCTGATACTGGAAATACCTTTGGGTTATGTCTGCATAACTGCTCTCGGTTTTCCTCCAACTTGAATTGCCACCATCACAACAACAATAAGAAAAATTGCCCTTGGTTTTAATTTTTAGGACACAGTGCATACCACCTTATAATTGTTGCCCACATAAGATATGCATTGTTTCTCAATCTGTAGATGAAAGGCTTCAGTCATTCCTAATTCTCTTTGTATTTCTAGGAATTTCACATTGGATATGATCCCTGAATATCATGATACAGTGGGAAAAAGCCTTGCCCCACCAAAAAGACAAAAAAAAAGTACACTGACTATATCTTGTAGGCCTTTTCAGAAATACACAATTAAATATTTGGATTTCTGTTCATGTTTTTATAAAAATACCTCATTTTTATCTCCAAGATTTAAATCTTGCTTTTTTTTTGTGGGAGGGGGGGTCAGGTTGCTAGTTTTTAAATTAACATATTTCATTGCATAACAAAAAAAATCTAAGTTATTACATCTTAGAAGAATAATTTTAGTTAAAATTAACATAGGTGTTTAAAAGAATTTATGCTTGGCAGCTATAAATGTAGAAGCAGTTTAGATCTACCACCGCCTAGGAAAATAATTTATCTGAACTGTGTACTGGAAATTAGGAATGGGTCACTAGAATTACAGTGATAAAATTTTCAATTATTAGGAAATATTGAGTAAACACCAGGAGCAGTAACTCTTCACCCTGTAAACAATGTACTCACTTATCTAAAATACTTTGGTGGTGTTTCTTTAATTATGTCATGATCATGAGCCTCCTTCAATTAGGCCATTAGCCTATTGCAGTGGGTAAGTGTGGGTATTGAATAAAGTGCTATGTGACTATCCTTGATATATCTCTGTGTCTCATTGTCATGATGGGACTGTGATATGATTGATGGAAAAATGCCAACAGATATGTGTATGAGAGAGGAGTCCTTTTAATTTTCAAGATACAATGTACTGTGTGTGCATAGTGTGCCTATGGAAATCATGCCATATAGCAGATCATTTAGCAAGCATTTTCCTTATTTGAGACCCATCTGCCTGGCCTTCCAGGACATGGGAAGGAGCTGGGACCAATGACAACATCTGTAAAACATGAAGATCAAATTAGAAACTTTGAGAACCTCTTTTTTGACATTCATATGACATGTAGTCACAATACCAGGATCTTCAGAAAAACAGAGAGAAACAAGAGAAATTTAAAAATTCCCTGTGTGAAAGACACAGTGAGCGTCCCTAAATCCTGACCAGATCTTCATGTTTATCGGAAGTTTTCATGATACCAGAACCCTCCTGTGTGCGGAAGAAAACAGTCTTTACTGTGAGGTTGTGAAGATTCATGGTTAATTTCCCTGTTTACTATCCCCTTGGAAAGCCAAATGTATAAGCCTGCTTGCAGACTAGTTCAAAGTCATATAATTGATTTTCATGTTTTCGAGAGAACCAGCTTGGGAATCTTGACAACTTACCAGAACATGTTTGCTCTGTACTTTGACTCTAACAGGGATTACTTCCTGATAAAAATTTCCTTACTTTTGAGTCTCAAACTTAGATGTCACATGAGATATTTATTTATAACAACATGCTACCACAAAGAATAAAAACTTCTCATTTGTTTCATCCTGTAGTTTAGTACTTTATACAAAATAAACGTATGAAAATATTAGCTCTCTTCCCTTTATCATTCTGATTTATGTATATATAAAGGAGAGCAAGACATTGTGGCCCTGTAACATTTATCTTCTTCTAGTAAAGAAATAGGCCCCTGTTTTCATACATACAGGAAAGTTGTGAGAGAGATAAACATTTGGACAAATATCAATGCCATTTATTGTGTTCAAATACTTTCTTCTGTAATTTCAAGTGATGGATTGAATTTCCTGGTGATTTTAATGGATTTTCCAGTCTTATACTCTTTTCAAATTTTCATAGTAATATTAAAATATTTACTTTATGTATTATTTTCTTTATGTTGCTTCTCACTGAATTAAAGTAATGAAATAATACCTTTGACCAATATCATCAGTACATTTTATATCATCCCTAGATTTTGTATTCCCTCAGAAGGACTTTATGTTATGATGGTAAACCCTTGGAGTTGATGTATAGAGCTTAGTCCCAAAGAGTTAAAATGGTATAGTGTAGATATGTTTTCAGGGTTATAATTTGACATGGGATACATCTATAGGTGATTAAAAATGAACTGCTTTAACAAAATATGCATATAAGTTCCTATAATAAAGAATACCATATAATCTAGTAATAAAGGAATATATTACATGAAAAAATCATGTCCCTGATACTAAGTTAGAAAGATAATTAAATGACATCTCTGGCCTTAAAATCTATTTTTACTTTTTAAGGATTCTGTGTGTGCAATTCTTTGGTGCCAATAATCTCAGCAATATGAGTGTTTAGAAGGAGTGACAGGATAATATAGTTCCTAGATTTTCCATTTTGAGTCACAAAGATACCAACACTAAAGTGATATTAAGGAGTGTGTACCTGTTTGACTGATATTTTCTATTACATTATGTTTGGATTGATTATCAGATTTTTTTATGTACTGAACTTTCTTGATTATTCTGTATGAAATTATTACAAAGGTAGACAAAATGCCTTCTGTTTTTAAATTATAAAGCATCCTAATACTAGTGTTACCTTGGTGACACAGACAAAACAAAAACTATACGTATTCAATTACTGAAAAATCAGACAAAAATGAAAGTTCTGTTGTCTGATGGAGGTATTCCCTCCTTTTATTTTAGGCACAGAAAGATTAAGTAAGCATATACTTAGTGAGTGGTTCCATCACATACTAGTTCTATTACTTTAGAAAAAGTATTTGTCTCCTTCTTCATCGAGTTTAAAAACCATAGCCTAGAAATTAATGTTCTTTTACTTTAAAAATGTGTTAAATATTACTGATGTACTGAAAAGAAATAATAAACAAGAGAGATAATCAAGTCATCAATAACCTTATACATGGAAAAAAACTAAAAATCAGAAATTTAAACCAAGGGGAAACTATCCTACCATCCAATGCTAGAATCCCCAGCATTTGTAAAAAATATGGATGTGATATACCCTATAATTCATAAACTATAACCTGGTGAGTCAAAGTAATAGCTAAAAAAATAAAACACCATTCTAATTTGGCATTACCTAATTTGATTTAATAGTGGTAATACGTAGAATATTTGAAACTTAATTAGTATTTTAGTTGCATAAGTGAAATATTATTCTTCTTACTGAATCATTGCTAAGAATATGTCTCATAAAGACATATGCATATGCCCTCCTAGACTGTAATTTACATTTTTAACATTTATAATTTGCAATTAACACTATCATTTGCCTTTTATTTAGGAAAGTATACTGAATCAGTACTCTTAAAATTTTAAGAAAAAATCCATATTTTCTAATGTTCTTCCTAGAGTATATTATACTGTGATGCATTTTACTATCTGCCAAAACTGTTCTTTTTTACAGCAGAAGAAAAGTTGTTCTTTATCTCTGAGCAGTACCTTTTTACCGTAGCCAGTGAGATTCAATAGCACTGATTCTTTTTACAATCTTGGTTTAGAAAATTAAAGAAACTCAAGTAGCACTGCTGCAACCCATTCATGGCTAATACATCTTGTCTTGCATGACTGAGGACAAGTGCCCTCCAGATTAAATTTTGCTGCTCAGCACCCTGCATTTTCATAAAATATAGTCCTTACATAGCTCCGTGAATATCCCAAGCATGTGGTTTAATTTAAACCAACATGCTTGAGTCACCCATTTAAATAAAATGTTTGTAATGTTCCAAAACTATTTTATAAATGAATCTTCTTAAAATAAAATAAGCAAACACTATAATTTCAAATGAGGTAAAACAATAACTATTCAGTGGTAAACAGAAAGATCTCCAGGGAGGATTACCTGAGTTACTAGGCGGGACTAGGCGTTTGTTTCTGAATATTGATTTGTGGAAGAGGAAAGTGGCACTGCCAGCTGGTGCTGCAAGTCATTGTAAGTGCTGGACCGGCCCACTCTGCTTCCCTATGCCCCGTGGCCAAAGCAGTGGAGATATAGTTGAGATGAATGGCCTAGCAAAAAGTTATCCTTTCCTGCAGTGCTCTATTTAGGCTACATGCTGCCACATTTTCAATCATAGTTTAAAGGTGGTCTTTGATATGTACTTTGATAAAATGTATTCATAAAATGATAATATGTGTGTGAGTTCGGTAAGGGTAAATAAGAGAAAAAGGGATTCAAGAATGTGTAAAAACTTACTGTGATGTACACATATGCCAAATGGATGGTTTTTGCTATAAGAAATGTATGTCCTGAAGGCTAAGCATGTATGTTAGATTTTTATGTGCTTATTCAAACAAACCAATTGAAATAAGTTTTGATGCTACAAGTTTCTCTTCTGTGTGTGTGTATATGTGCGTGTGTGCTTCTGGTTTTATGTTAACATAATCAATCAGATAATGCCTCATAATCGTAAAAATTAACCACTTTAGAAATTATTCATGGAACTTTTGACCACATAGAAACAATGACAGGATCAAAATGAACCTATCATTTTAAAGAGAGAGGATCAGTTCACACTCTCATCATCATATGTGTACACATTTACCAATGTTCTGTAAATCAGTTGGAGGGACAGATTATTATTATTAGGAGAAAGTTAGTAGAATATTATGGATATAGAACCCTGTGTGCATGTTGGAAGTTTTAGGGAATTGATAAAGAATCAATTCCCTAAAACAGATCAAATGATCTGTTTGTATAGGGATTGATAGTTACTGAGTTATCATGTAAAATTTTACTCTAAATAAACCTTTTACTAACATGGAAATATATAAAATTAATTGAGCCACTATTTATACATAGTTGACAGTATCAAAAGTCAGCAAAAAGACAACAAAATAGGTAGCAGAATCTGCGTAACAAAAACTAAATGGTAAATGCAGAATAATTTAATGGAGAAATGACTTAATCATTGTCTATCATATGTATTATCATATATCAATATTTTAAATGAATTCTTATAAAATTTTAAAAATGATTAAGTAGTTATATTCCATCCAGTGGGATTGCAGGTAATTTATTTCCAAAGAACCATTTAGTGACTCTGTTTATATCATGCATCATTATTAGTTATTCAGTTATATTAGCAGATGTATACTTTCTTGCTTTGATGAAAAGTTAAACCAAAATGTTAATTTTATAGAGGTAACACTTGATTTTTGTTATATTGACATAGTAGAACACAATCTGAAATTAATGTTTAGGAACACCATTTTTTGTTGGTAAGAAGTCAAAATATGTGATTATATCTCTGCATTATGGATTAAAAATCTATTTTTCCAATTTCAATGGAAAAAATAATATTTGAATAAATATTCAAAGCCGTATTTCTATTTATGTCTCTCAGTTAGTGGAAATTTATTAGTAATTATCAGCAAGCATTTTTCATATCTTTAGCATTTATGAAGTCATTTCATGTAAATTATATCCTATACTTTCACAAAACCTGTATAAAGTTGTTACATTAACTATTTTCTTTAGAAATAAACACACACAAACACACACATAGCTGAGGATTAGAGGGTTTAAGTTAATATTCCTAAGAAAATATACGTGATAATTGGTGTAGTTACAACATGTATCCATTTATTCCAACTCTGCTTCTCATTAATAATATTTAATATAGCTGTAATTGACCAATGGGATTCAAAATTTCCATTCATGTATAATTTATATTGGCTAGTGTACTAATATTTCTCTTTATTAATAATATATTTAAACATTTTATTATACTGAGACAAAATTCTAAGGCAGTGACTTCTTAATGCTATGTATTAAAGAAATAAATAAATGAGGATTGGGTAAAGAAGAGAGGAAAAGGAGAGAAGAAATGAACAGACATGCATTTTACATTTCACCATCTCACATGAAAGACCAAGATAAGATGGTTAGATCAGATAGTCCTGCCTTTGAACCCTTTCTCTACCTCTTCAAACTTATGTTCTTCAACAAATGACATGAGGAATACAAACTTGTATCATGAGCAACATAATGTCAATTGTTCTTATTATATGACTCCCATTACTATATTTATCTTCTTTGTAAAAAGAAAATGTGTAAAACATGGAAATAAATATCTTTCAAGCAGTGTAACCTTTACCTTCTTAGGCAGGTTGTAATTTATGGCTTCACTAATCCAATCATTGAACAAACACCATTTCATCAGAGTTTTGGACCTCCATAATACTAGTTGCTCAGGATATAGAGTTGAATAAAATGCATCCAAGCACTTAAGAGCTCATTGCAAGAGTGAAAGATGTATATACAGTGAGGGGAAATATAAAATGACATAATTCTGAGAGCCCAGAACAGAGGTACATAGCATAGCATGAAGAACTTAAGAAGACTTTAAAAAATCATATCCTTGAGCTGAGTTTTAAAAGATAAATTGGAATTTTCTGGATGCTGGGGGAAGGAGTATGAGATTAGTATGAGTAAACCTAAGGAGGTGAGAAATAGTCTGAAATTTCAAGCACATCAGTTGTATTTTATAGAAAATGAAGTGTAAGAGAAAGGTAAGGGGAATTGCTACATTCTACTGCTTTTGGGGGAGAACTTTCTGAGAATTAGTACATAGCTCAAAAACATAATTATATGTTTAAAGAGAAGATACAGTAATAGATTTTTATAATGTGACAAAAAGTACAATTTATCATTTGAATAAAGACACTGTTTTCCTGGAACTAAAAGAAAAATGAGAAAGTGGGCATCAAGCTGGCTGTTGGCAAACTATTGAAAGTGAACTTGAAAGTGTGTTATATTTATAAAATATCATATTTTTGTGTTAGACTTTGAGGGGAAGATTTAATGGCTAATGAACATATATTTATGGATCTAGGAACAGATATTGAAGACATAATATATGTTAAGAATTAACTCGTTTATTATTTTGTTTTTAACTGCTGTCCAGAGCTGGCACTAAACCATTCAAAAATTAAATGCCAATTCCGACTTGATGGCCTGACTATTGTTTAAGTAAACTCAAAATAATCATTTAATTCTTATTAGAATAGTAGAAATATAGAGCTCAGAAAATATCCAAATTTAATATCACTATGAAGCAGAAGGGTGATAGCTAAGTTTCATATGAAAACAATTCTTTGAGATTTTTGTGAATCATGCAAATAATGTAAATTTTGCAAACATTTCCCATGATAAATAGTAATAACATATAGGACACAGAAGGCTACGGACAGTATCTCAGATATTCAGGAGAAATAGATACCATTGACTTTAAATAAAAAGTCACTAAAGAAACTCATTTTTTAGAAGTATAGGCACTAAAAGGAAGAATATGATTCATTTTCCTCCAATTAACAAACTGTTGCCAAGAATTAAACAATGTCAATTCCATAGGAGGTGTAACCTGCAGGCAGTTAAAGTATTAAATATAGAGCATGTGAAGATTTAAAAGGAGGTGTGACATTGGTGGTCACACTGAAACAGAAATTTATGCCCATAGTTATTGAGAAAAATCCCAACCTTCTTGATCTCTATAAGTTCATAATTTACTGATAAAACTGAACCTTTTGAAAGGTTCATCTTTCTGAAATTGCTTGGCTTTGAAACTTAATTATGCCATTTTCAAGCAAAGACACAGCTAGAGAATAGCATAGGGTAGCTAGTGTGAGTCCCTTCATATTCATCTCATGAGAGTAAAGAGATCAGTATTTAACATCAATTTAACATTTCTTTGGCTCAAGGAACCAAAGCTGTCCTAAGGCTTAGAATGATTTAAATATTCTTGATAGTATTAAACTCTCCCTTATGCATTGATTAAATTGACCAGAGTGGAGTGGTCAGAAGGAACATTGCATGAAGCATTTATGTAAGTAAGGAAGTGTATCATAGTAATTAAGACATTTTTACTACAGCCATACATGCCTAAATTTGAATAGTGGCTCTACCACCACTCAATTTCTTTGTCTCAGTTACCTATTCTTCAAAATAGGAGTTAAAAAAGTACCTAACCCAACAGGGTTTTGGTAAAGATTAAATAAGATCATGCATGTGGAAAGCTCTTACCACTCTACCTGGCCTGTGGTTCAGTAAATATTTGTTGCTATTATTACACTCCTTTAAAATATATTAACTTTGATTGGGTCTTACATAGCATGTTTATAAATTTGTAATTTTTTTCTCCTGGGCATTTAATAAGAATAAAAAGTAAAAGAAGCTCAAAATGTTATAGCCCGAACCCAGGAAAACATAGCAAAACCCAGACTAGGTTGTATTATCAGTTGTAAGCTGTTGTGTGCAGCATTTAAGAAATTCCTAAGGCCAACTCTTTGATTTAACTGATCAAATCAAATAAGTTGAGAATTAAGACTCAGCAAATGATCACTGAATACTTCACTTGAATACTGAATACTCACTTGAATACTGTTTTAGGATCTCATCTATGTTATTTCAATAAGTACTTTCTAGAAAAAATGTCTAATACAAATTAAACATATATATGTCCCTCAGGTGACCAAAAATGGTAGAGCTTGCTGATAAACTTTTGAAGATTAAGAAATGTTATTATTAAAGGCTGAGTTCTATAGAACTCTCAACTGGCAAATTGTGATGGGTGGGGATAAACCTCAAATAAAGAAATCCTACCTAGCTAAAAAGAATGACACTGGGAACCAGAATACCATCTCTCTAGTAAAAGAAGAAAATCTATTTTCAGTGCATTGAAATTGGCCACCTAAAATGACAGCATCCTAAGTCCACAGCATTAGACCACAACAGTGGTTGCCTTTGAAGCAGCAAAAGAAGAGAAAATTGACACAGATTTTTTTTCCTGTTTACGAGGAAAATTGGCAAGCATTTTACTTGAGAGAGAGAAAGAAAGAAACAACGAAAACAATAACAACAATAACTGATATTTGTATCACTTCCCTCTAGTGGCGAGTGAAGATCCCATAAAGGACACCAAGGAGTAGGCTATCAGAAGACTGATGACAGTCTTTTGCAGAACATTTATTTTATAAACATTTTCAAAGGGTTTCTAAATGTTTTATCGCATTGGGTTCTGAAAGGATCCTATAAGGTTTTATCTCTAAAGATGAGGAAGCAGATTCTTAAGACAGAATAGAGTGCAATTCTAAGAGTAATAAATGGAGAGTTGGGAAGCCTCAAATTAAGACCATTTTTTCACATTAATTAGCTTTTTGAGTTTCTTGAGCTTATGTAAATGAGGTGGAATAGCCTCAGTAGTACCTTAAAACACATTATAATGATTACATTATCTCAGCTTGTGTCATTTCTGTCTAATACGTAGCTAAACTGAGACTGGCATTGGAAGAGTATCATCTGGCCCAGTTCCTTTTTTTTCTGTTGCTGTCTGTCTGGAATGGTTTAGGATATACATTACCTTAGTCAGGAATTAATGTGATATCCAAGATGAACCATTCTTGTGTGTGTGTGTGTGTGTGTGTGTGTGTGTGTGTTTTATTAATTTTTATTTATTTATTTATTTATTGGAGTATAATTGCTTTAAAATGTTGTGTTAGTTTCTACTGTACAGCAAAGTGAATCAGCTATGTGTATACATATATCCCCTCTTTTTTGGATTTCCTTCCCATTTAGGTCACCACAGAGCACTGAGTAGAGTTCCCTGTGCTATAGGGTAGGTTCTCGTTAGTTATCTATTTTATACATAGTATCAGTAATGTATATGTGTCAATCCCAATCTCCCAGTTCATCCCACAACTCCCTTTCCCCTTGGTATCCATGTTTGTTCTCTGTGTCAGCATCTCTATTTCTGCTTTGCAAATAAGATCATAAGATGAACCATTCTTAACAATACAAACTGCCCAATAAAAGCTACTTAGCTTGAGTAAGAAGAACAGAATGAGTGGAAAACAGATGATGGATATTCAGGAATTACATGTTTTTGTGAGAAGCACCTAACACATAAATTTCTATGAATAGGGAAAAACTTGTGACAGAACTTGATTTTAGTTAACTTTTTGAAAATCATGTAGGAAGATGGCAAAATGGCACGTTGAACTTTAGCTAGCTTGGGGCAACTCAAAGGTAGCAGAATGATCTAAACTTTGTTAGATGAGGTGCTCCAAGTTAGAAGTGGAAAGAGCAGCTCCTACCAGAGAGATGTTTTTTCACTGGGTGGAGATAGATCTGTTCTGTCTCCTAAGACAGATTTCTGGGTTGACAAGTTACAGAATGGGTAATAGTTAATCACTTCTGATGATCCTGACGGTTGCAACTAGTGTTTAGTAAATTTAGTAAACTTTTAAATCTAAAGCCTCACTCTATATGATCTTTTGTATTTCACATTACATCAGATCTAAAGAATGAAAACATAACAGTGCCAACATAGAGCATTTATTTTTTCCCCTATTTGGGTGAATATAGTTCATGTGTGTGTAGCCTTTAAGTTAACCAGTGATAGAAGGGTTTTATGAATCATCTCCGTTGCTTTGGGTGCAGGAGGATTTATTATAAATATGGGTCTTTAGCACGTCTGCATTTATTATACAGCTGAGTGCAATATATTAAGAAACATCCAAATAGTAATTTAAGAATAATTCCCACCAGATACTGCTTTTCATTTCAGGTTTTGACCTAATAAAATATCAGGTTAGATTTTATTTATTTATTTATTTTTCATCTAATCTCCCCTCCTGTTGGTGACCTCATGTAGGAAACACCATGGTAATGTTGGAAAGCCCTCTTTAATCCATGGAAACATCTCAATGAATTTCATTTCCATTTGCATAGTCTTTCTCCTACTTATCTCTCAGCCATTCTACAGCTCTCCTGGGAAGAGGCAGCTCTTACTGTTTCTAAGTTCGCAGACCCTGCACAAGAAATTGCTAAGTTTATTAGTCAGTCACAAAAGTTATATTCATATTTGATTGATTACTTTGGAAAGTTCAGCTCTTGGCTTATACTATATTTTGTTGAACTATTATTCAGTCTTCCTTGTGCTCATAGTTCTTTAAGGCAAAGGGAAATACAACTGCAAAACTGCATAATGTAATTGTTTTTATTCTGAACATTCAAATTATCTTTTCCTTTAATAACTGGATAGGTATCGAGGTTTATCTAATCAGTGGCAAAATAAGAACAACGATATTAGTGATAATTAAGGGACAGAATGAAGATTAAAAGAGAAGCAAAAGGAGGCAAGAGAAGTATGAATTAAAAGCCTGCCATGTGCCAGGAACCATGGGAATTGCTTTGTACTCATTGTCTTTAATCCTTACAACATTAAAAACTGGTGGAGTTATACTCAATTTAAAAATAAGGTATTTGAGGTTCAGAAAGGTTAAGTGACTTGCCAAAGACAATTAAACTAGTAATAATAGCTTTTGTTGAGAATATCCTATATATTATGACTGAGCTAAGCCCTTTTTCATGTGTTACCTCATTTAATTCTCAGAATAGCCCTGTGAAGTAAGTATTGATTTTATCCACTTGTACAGGTGAAGAAACTACAGAGAAGTTAAATAATTGACTGAATTGACAAACTAAGTAGAATTGCTTAGCAGGGATTCAGAGCATAGTAACTAGTACAAGGACCACATGGTTCATAAAGATCAATCAGATATTGAGGATCCTTTCTGGAGTTTGTTTGATACAAGTTTATAAAAGTATGGTATAATTAATATGAGTGGCCGCTGAGCCTTCGCGCCCGGAACCTGTGCTCCACAACGGGAGAGGCCACAACAGTGAGAGGCCTGCGTACCGCAAAAAAAAAAAAAAAAAAAAAAAAAGAGTGAATTTTGTACAGCTAACATGAGGATTTAGCTTAAATCACACAAAGAGAAAATCAAAACTCTTAGCCAGGAAATCCAGTCCTGCTGGTCCAAGCCTGTTATCTGGCATCTCTAATGTTCTTTCCATCTTCTCCTTCTGTCATTTTTAGTGCATTGCATGAGGATCGCTTACTCCTCAATTATTCAGGACCCAACCATTGTTCTTTCTCTCATGTGCGATTTCCTTTCCAGAGCTTTGATTTGTCATGCTCTCTCTTTCAGTTCATAAAATTTATCCTTTCTTTAAATCTTTTTTCCTGTACTCTTTCCTCAGTTCTCTTGAACATTGTCCCTTTTGATTTTGCCAGCATTCTCTCCAGCTCTCTTACTTGGTATGTCCTTTGCTAAATGTCTTTTTGCTGACTTCTTGCAGATATCTTCTGTGTCCTGCAGTCTAAACAGCCTCTCTGTTGCCAGTGGTGTGGCTGTTGCTGCTACTGACCCAACTAAGCACAGAGATAAATCTTCATACTGAATGCACTCTCTTATAGCTTCTTTCATTCTTGCTCACAGCATGTGAAACTCTGACTTTCCCTCAAAGCTCCTTCCAGTATTGGCACAAAAACTGCCCTCTGTGTAAAGCCTGAAGTTCTTTCCTGAAGTTCTTTTCTTAACCAGTTCGATAGAGAGAAGGAACATTTGTCTGCTAAGACAACTAAGAAAAAAAGTTAAAAGAAAGTAAATCAATAAAATTTGCTCTTGGAAACACCTCATACATGTTTTTCCATTATAGCTCAACTAAAAGTTAAAGTTGTTGGATATCCCTTTAAACATGTCATGTACTTTCATATGGCTTTATCTATATTCATGCTTATCCTGCTACTTGGAATGCTATCTTCCAACCTCTTTCCCCATCACTATTTTCCATTTAAGAAATATTATTCATACTTGAAGGCCAGTGTCAAATGTCAGCTCATTTGTGAAATCTTTTATATCTTCTCCTCTGGCAGAAAAAATAACATCTCCTCAAGTTTTTATGCATTTTGTAGACGTTTGGGTTACAGGATTTAGCAAATTGTACTGAAGGTGATACAAATAACTGCCACTGATACTAAACTTTAAGCCCCGTAAGTTAAGACAGTTTTTCTTACTTATTGACCTGATATTCAGGATCTGGTATTAGACAGACAGAGTTGGTGATCAGCAGGTGGTTGATTTATTTATTTATAGTGTATCACTTTAGGTCCTCTGAGAAGCAGTCATCAACCCAGGGTTGGATGTGCAATACCTATAAGAGGGAACACTTGAGAAGGGTAAAGGGGATGAGGTAGAAGTAGATAGAGAGAGCCTTCTGACACTGACACAGGCCTGACACCTGTGGAAGGGGAGGTGGATGGAAGAAGGATTGAGGAAGTAAAGTCTTAGAATGCAATGCAGTTCTGAGAGTTCTTGGCCTTACTGGTGTTAAGTCCCTGAGCAAAGGTCAGAGGAGACCCCCAACAGTGAGAAATGACTTAGTTCTAGTATCCCTGTGCTTTGTCATTAACTGGAAGAAGCTCAGAAAGCTTGGCCTTGGCATAAATACCATGGTGGATGTGAAGGTGCACAGCTGGGAATTGTCAATCAAGCATACTCTCTGTAGCAGAATCTCTTAAAGGAAGTTTTGAGGTGCCCATCTCTCCACCACCATGCAGTGCTTTAATAGAATATTTCTCTTTGCATTCTCGCTAGGTTAATGTATTGGCAGAGGAAGCAGTTACCTTTAAAATCACTATGCCAGTAATACCAAATTAGGAGGAGGAGACCTAGATTTTGGTCTTGCTTTTAATACGTAGTGGTATGAATTCTGCGTGTCACTATACCATGTGTGCTTGAGTTTTCTTCTATACAATATTATATCAAATGCTTTGTTTCCATTTTAAGAGAAATATAAAGTGCCACAAGCAGGACTATTCTTCCAGGCCGCAAAACAAGCCTTCCTGTTGTCCCTTTCCCTTTTTTAAATATATATGGTTAATTAACTATATATATATATATATATATATATATATATATATATATATTTATAGTAATGTAAAATTTGTATTTTCAAAATCATTCCAGTTCAGACCTCACGGAACCAGATTTTAGTTTTAAGGAATGTTTGTACATTTGCACAGTTGGGTGTATATTCTTCCTTGGCAAGTTTCTTCATTAGGAGTGCATTCTTCATTAGAACATTCCAAATTGAAATAGAAATTACATCCTTACCTTTGACTGGAAAATAGAATAAAGTATCTAGCCCTTTATGCTAAACTAATTTTCAGAATTTTTTTATCAATTTACTTTTATAAAATTTATTGCAGTTTCCTTATAAACACTGTTCTTGGTATTCTGGAAAAACCAGTGCAAATAGCTAAATAATGCTTTAATATTTATTGAGCACATAATAGCACTGTTCTGAGCATTTCACTTCTAACTATCCTGTATTGGTTAGTTATTGTCATAAAAAATACAGTGTAGAAAATAAATACAGGAACTCAGTCATATTGAAGAATAAGTATATATTGAGGCCACAAATCTACAGAACAGTTTTTAATTTGTGGCTGAGGAATTCGTTGATCTATTCAGAACCTTTGTTCTGGGACTAGGAGAGTAGCCCAGACATGATCTTTTTTTTTTTTTTTCGTTATGTCAAAAGTGCTAATGAGTAAATAAAAACACTGAAGGCATTTTAAAGTCTAGAACTAGCCCACTGTCAACCTCATTAACACAAGCCCAAGTAGTCAAGACACAAAGAAGTAAGGCATGTCCGCAGTAGAAATGTCCTGCAAAGTTCATGGCAAAGTGTATGACTGTAGGGAGAGATGAGTTATTGAGACCAATAATGCAATATAACACATACACTAAAAGGTAAGTAATTTTTTCTCATTCTCATTTTATAGATGAGGAACATAAGGCATCCAAAAAAAGTTAAAAACCTTCCCCAACTTTCAGGAGGTTTACGTCTTGTTGAAAATATGACAAAGGTATAACCTTAACATAAACAGAGCATGCAAGTAGTATATGATTTAGGAAAATAATAGAATTTTCGATAATTGCTATGGAAGCATAGAAAAAGTCAGTATTGTAGGATGAGGAACTTGAAGTAGACTGTGAAACATGGCTAGAATTTAAATAATCAGATAGAAGGAAAAATAACATTTTACATAAGAAAATAATGGAATACAATCAGATATGGCCATATGTTTGGGGGACAATGGGTAGACCAGAACGAACATAATGTTCAAAAAAAGACATAGGGTATCTGCTTGTAGAAACCGGGATTAGTGATAAGTCTGACACTTGGAGAGAATTGATTGTTGTGGGCTGTACGTAATGTTGAGAAACCAGCTGGGTGATTATTGTTTAGTATTGATATAATATTAAAAAGCCCAAACTGGGATGGTATAAGAAATGAAAGAACTGTTGTAGGGACACATTGGGAATGAAAAATAAATAGACTTGTTGACATATCCCATACTGGAGAAAATGCCTGGGAATAAATGAATTTAACCACAAGGGTTTGAGCTTGCGCATAAGGAAACTATGTGTTGAAACAGGAATACTAGGAAAGGGGTCTGGGTTCCTGGGAGAAAGATGCTGATTTTGGTTTTGGATATGTTGAGTTTTAGATAATAATAGAGTTATATCAGAGAATTAGAAATTAGGAGCTAGAGTTCATAAAGAGAGAAGGATGGAAGTTTTAAGCATCATTTACTGTGGGGTTTGAGTTAAAGCTACGAGATAAATATTGGAGGATTGATATGTAAGAAAGAGCTGAGGATCAGGAATGAAACAAATCCTGCATTTGGAGAATGGGGACGATGAAAGGGGTGATCCTAAAAGGAGCAGAAATGTCATTATCAGGACACCAGAAGCAGGATGTATAGGGAGCAGACACTAAGAGCAGGTAAAATATTTAAATGTGTAATTGCCTCCAATGCTACAAACACATCTACAAAAAATTATTGGGTTTGATTTTTTTAAGGGTATTTTTGACCTAAAAGGGTGCTGTTCCAATAAATTCTAGATGTTTGACTTGAAAGAAAAGAATGAGTAGCTGGAGAGGATAGAAATGGAAATAAAATAGATCATTGAAAAGTTTAGAAATGAATAAAGGTAGCACAGTGGTTACCAGCATGGAGAATAGGGTCAGCAAGCAGTTGATAATGATAATAATAATAATACAATGCTAGAGCATTCCAGTCTATATCTAATGCATTTTGACAACATTCTTTGGTCTATTTCATCAGGTGGCTGAGTAAATTCTATACAGAATCTCAATATGTCATGTACCTGGCAGGATGATAAAAAAATGTAACTAACACATCTAATGAGCAGATAATTGTTAGAGCTAGGGAATTCTAACACATGGGAGAAAAAGAAATGTTACAACATTGCTAGACAAAGTGTAAGGAAGAAGAGCTGTATGGGACCTCAAACCTCTGTGAGTCATTGGTGTCCTGATTTAGCCTACTTGTTCATGCCAGCTGTCAAGCAGAATCAGTAGAGGGCAAGGGAAGTGCTGTGACAGGGTGCCACTGAGAAGAGAACTAATTGAGATTCTCCAAGCCAATGGATATGTGAGGTTCAGAGGAGTAGATCAGCTAATGTAATACACTGTCTTTAGGGACTGACCATAAAATCCATGAAATACAATTGGCTATTGATCACACATTCAACATCTGTGATTTTTTTTTTTTTTTTTTTTTTTGTGGTACGCGGGCCTCTCACTGTTGTGGCCTCTCCCGTTGCGGAGCACAGACTCCGGACGCGCAGGCTCAGCAGCCATGGCTCACGGGCCCAGTCGGTCCGTGGCATGTGGGATCCTCCCGGACCGGGGCACGAACCCGTGACCCCTGCATCGGCAGGCGGACTCTCAACCACTGTGCCACCAGGGAAGCCCCAACATCTGTGATTTTTTAGTAAAATTAAGGACAGAGGATAAAAGAGGAAAGAGTGGTCATTATTTTGATTAAACTTGACAAATTGTTTCCTTGAGTCTAAACCCCTCCCACTAAAAAATGAACAAAAGCAAAATAGAAAAAAGAAAATATTTGTGCAATATCCTTGACTTCCAGTTTCACTGTATTAAATAAATTTTGTGTATGTCTTTGAAAAAACTCTCCTTTTAAAGACTTCTGAGAAATTGGTTAATACTGCTCTTTTTAATTTTTAAGATCCTGAGCTTCTAGAAAAGTGTGCATTTTTCAAAGGCCATAGTTAGAATCTGAAAAGCAGCAAGCTAAGCTTCTTCTCATTGTCATCATGCACTTCGCAACAAGAGACCTTATTGGCCCTCCTTGCACTGTATGTTGTAGGTGTCCTCTAGTGATTGTAAAAATAATCTGTGAATGTACTGACATTTTTAGGAGGCTTGGAGAAAGAAGAAAAAAAGGCTGTTTTCTACATTTAAATAGTGTTGTGTTGGGAAGAGGGGTTGTTTTTTATCCAGAAGGTCAGACTATTAATGCTTTAGGAAGAAAAAAATAGCCAATATGAGTAAACTTTTTGAAGAAATTATTACTTTCATAAACAGTTGGTATAAAGATTAAAAATACATGCATTGATTTCTATAAGAAGAAAATAATTCAAAACATGGAATTATATATGTATACTGATATCCAATGCAATATTACTTATAATAAAATATTAGAAATAAATGTCCAATAATAGGAAAATGGTTAAACTGTGATATGCACTAAAATGAGCTTCTCTAATCATTTCTTAACCTCAGTTGGAGGCACTGCATTCTAGTCAATTTAACTAGAAACTAGACATTATCCTTGACCTGTTTTCTTATCGCATCACATCACATGTGCCTGGTTTTGAATCTTCACTCTGCCAATTGCTAACTATGCACCATAAGTAAAGATCCATACCTTCTCCATGACTCAGTTTCTTCATTTGTGAAATAAGAATAACAGTAGTACCCAACTCATTAAGTTAAACAAGATCTTATAGCTACAGCACTTCAGTCAGTGTCTGACAGATGATAGCTCCTCAATGAAATATTACTTTTCACTATTATGAAGATGATGGTGTAATCATTTCTATAGTCATTCCATTTTATATGCAGAAAGTTCATTGAATTCATCTTGAAACTGACTTTTAACTGTTTCCAGACTTTGCCTTTTTGTCCACTTAAATCTAGCTCCTGTTTTGTAACCAGTATATGAACTATCTAGGTTTGTCCATTTTATTTTCCTGCTTTAAACTTCTCGGCAATCCTCCCTGACTTATATGTCAGGGCACGTAGTCTTCCCACGATTGTCCCTGCTTACAACCTCAAGCCATTTCTCACCACTCTGTATTCTATTTCATGCTCAAGCCATCCTAAATTGTTTATCCTTTCTTTCATGGAATGCCAGGCTGTTTTTCTTAAGCCAAATGCATTTATCTATGTCTCCTTTGCCTGGGAATACTCATCCACACTTAACATTGACTGATTAACTTCTACTCACCCATCAACAGTTAGCTCTATGAGTTTGACATCCTCCTGGAGCTTGGCTTAGTTAGGTGTCCCTTCTCTGGATTCTCATGATTCTGTGTAGCACTATCATCACATCTACTACCTTGTATTTTAATTATCTGGTGTCCTTCTTCCCAGTAGAGTTTGAGTACAGTGATATTAAATTCTTAGGATTATGTATCCCTTGTGCCTGGCACAGTGCTTAGAGCATAGTAGCTGTTCTAGAAATGCTTTGAACGATGAATGTTGATTGGATATAATTGTTATGAATATTGTAAAGATAGTTATGAAAAGTTATATAGTCGTAGGAAATGTTTGTGACATCTTATGAGGTGAAAGAAAGCAAGGAACAAAATTCTATATAGCATTCTACATTTCACTGTTAGAACTCTGTAAAAAATCAGAGGTGAAAAATTGTTGATTTATGAATATCTTTATATTAATTTTCCAATTAATTTCTAAGACAAATTATTTAATATATTTAAGTACTAGTGCAATGTATGTACCTTTCTTAGAAAATCTTCAAAAAGATTTAGTCATCTCCTGATTTTTAACTGTCTTCTAAAGGCCTACAAAATATCATACAGTGTTCATAAATCTTCTCTTCTCTGCTGTTATATACATAAGGGCTACGTAGATACATTCAAAGCAATGGCATACAATAGTTGTATTCACAGTGCATTGCCTCAATGCAAGGTTAGTGTAAGATGTGAAGTGTATGGAATCTCAATTTAAAAAGCATAAAAAATCCATTTTGGAGAAAAATAGCTATAATCTCAAATTTAATTCTGTAATATTTCTATAATATTTGATTCTGTAATATTTCTAAAAATTGTAATCAATAATTTTCTTATAGATAGAGAATATCAGCACTTGTATTCACATATGACTCTTAAGTTTACCCCGAGTTTAAACACTTATTTGAAACTAACTCATAGTTTTAATCTCCAATATATTTTATCTCAGCACTTTTGAGTAATGGACTATTTCCTAGAGAACTCCAATCAATCATGATGCTATCACATTAGTAGCAATTTTAGACAGTTACAAAGAGGGAAAGTAAACATTCTGCCTTTTAGGTGGCTTTTGGAAACCACATTTGAAAGCTCAATTAGACTATTAAACTTATCATTGTCATAAATAGAGGAAAGGGCAGGATGGGACAGAACATTGATTGGAATCAGGAGACCAGTGGTATCTTCTAGATACTATTTCTCTTTTCTATTGGTTAATTTTGGACAGTGACTAGCTTCTGACATTCTTTTGTGATCATTCAATTTATGAGCATTGCCTGAATCAACTCAGACTGTATTCATTCTTTATTGATGGGTAGTTGCATAAGCACATCTAATAATTATAGTGATCCATTATACTTAAAAGAACTTTATAATTTACAAAGTGATTTCAGATGCACCACATCTAGACCTAATCTACACAGTACTTAGTGATAGAAAATATTTTCCACACATCGCAGATCAAGTCTCAGAAAGTTGGAAGAATCTGCAAAAGCTTAGTGAACTCTTGCCTTCTAATTCTGTGCTTTTCTTTTTTTTAATACCCCACACTGCCTTCCTTGCATCATGGTAGTGCAATAAAATAGAGGATTAAAGTTGTGTAAAGATTTTCTTTTTCATCTTTTTAAGTTTTACATAAAATAACATCCTGGCCTTTTGATCCATAAATATTTGGATGCAAACTTATAACATCATTTGGAAAGAGTAATGTGGTTTAAAATAAAGGCACTGGGCTTCCCTGGTAGCACAGTGGTTGAGAGTCCGCCTGCCGATGCAGGGGTCACAGGTTCGTGCCCCAGTCTGGGAAGATCCCACATGCCGCGGAGTGACTGGGCCCGTGAGCCATGGCCGCTGAGCCTGCGCGTCCGGAGCCTGTGCTCCACAATGGGAGAGGCCACAACAGTGAGAGGCCCACATACGGCAAAAAAATAAATAAATAAAAAATAAATAAAAATAAAGGCACTTAAGTTAGTAGGATCAAAATATCTTTGTATTAATTGAGATCAAGACACTTGACTAGCTAGGTGGCTTGAGGAATAGCAGTGAACCACTCAGGTCTCAGTTAACTCACCTGTAATGTAGGATTTAAAAAAAAAGCCTAGTGTAGCAATACTATGGAGACAGTAAAAAGATCAGTGTGTGTCAGGGGTAAGCAGAGATGGAGGGTTGAATAGGCAGAGCACAGAGGGTTTTTAGAGCAGTGAAACTACTCTGTATAATACTATAACGGTCAGTATATGCCATTATACATTTGTTAAAACTCATAGAATGTACAACATCAAGATTGAACCCTAATTTAAATTATATACTTTGGGTGATAATGATGGGTCAATATAGGCTCGTCAGTTTCATCAAAGATACCACCTAAATCACTGACATTCTGTAATCCTGGTGACTTCTCCATTCTGCCATCCAGTACCAATGCTCATTTCGCAATATCAAAATACTTTGTTTCAGTCCACCAGTTTTTCCCTTCAGTTTCCTCTTAAGACAACTTTACTTTGAAATTAATGGCTTGACAAATTGGTCTCCAGTCATCTCTCTAGAAGGACATTTTGACATTACAAAAGTTTAACTATAAAAAATACTGGGTTTACAAGCAGATCAACTCTGAATGACTGATATTTAGTTGTTGAAAGAAAAGTTTGATATTTTAATATGCATTTCACATAATTTTTGATATTTTCCTATAAAACTTCAGAAAACGTATTAATATTCCTATAACAGTTCTTGGAAATTTATTGATTTTTCTCTTTTTTAATTTGGAGTTCTGAAGTTGATTCTAAATAAAAGTTTGCCCACAGGGCTTCCCTGGTGGCACAGTGGTTAAGAATCCGCCTGCCAATGCAGGGACGATGGTTCGAGCCCTGGTCCGGGAAGATCCCACATGCCGCCACTAGGCCCGTGCGCCACAACCACTGAGCCTGTGCTCTAGAGCCCGCGAGTCACAAGTACTGAGCTCACGCACCACAAATACTGAAGCCCGCACACCTAGAGCCCACGTTCTGCAACAAGAGAAGCCGCCGCAATGAGAAGCCCGTGCACTGCAACAAAGAGTAACCCTGCTCACCGCAACTAGAGAAAGCCCGTGTGCAGCAGCAAAGACCCAACACAGCCAAAAATAAAATAAATTTTAAAAAAAAATTTAAAAAAGCACAACAGTTTGCCAACATTCAAGTATCGATGTTTTCATAAATAACTTACTTTTATCCTGTATAAGTAGGATATCAGTAGTATTTGTCAAGAGTAAATTACAACAATATCTATGGCAAAAAACCCAAAAAACAAAAAACAGTCCTTGGAGAGGAATCAGAAATTATTTAAAATAACAGCAGATAAAGAATTGGCAGCAAAAATTGACCTCATTAAACTTCAGAAACCTAAGTTTAAGAATCACAGTCTGTTTCTCGTAGGCAAACATTTAACTAACAATGCTAATTTTACTTGTCAGCAGCTTCTGAACTTGACCTTACTCAGTGTTTCTTTGATAGAATCTCCAATAGATACCAGTAAGGACAAAGGGATACGTTTGTGTGTTCTTATACCCATGAACCACATGAGGATTTTTGATCCTCAGTATATACACCCAGATTTAGAGAAATAGAGCATTCTAATATCTTTATACTGAAATTCTTGTAAACAAAGTAATATATGTAGAAACTATTAGATTCTATTTCTTGAATGGGCACTTTTTCTTTTAATTTATTTTTCTACATTAAATTAGTTTGGAGAAATATCCCCTCCTGCTTCTCACAGGAAGAGGGGGAAAGTAGCCATTTTTGAGACTCTGTTCTCTTTAACAAGGCCTTCCCTCAATGGAAAGTATTTTACCAGAGCCTACCTAACTTGGAGAAATGGAAATACCCAACTCCGGTCCCCTGTAGTCTTCCTATTTTATGTAAGGGTGGGTTGGGGGAACAGGGGAATTAGAAGTACTTGTTTAGGTCACAGCCAAGGGGCACAGTCTCATTAAAAGACTGAGACTTAATCACAGGAATGCAAAATGCTTCCTTTCCCACCACAACTCACCACCACATCAATAAGGTTCCTGTTTAATAAATAACAGGTGAATAGAACTGAAAGAACTGTGTACATCAGATTTTATTCAATAAGAAGTCTCGGTGGAAACTCAAAGACCACAGGGGATACATAAACAAGGACACAGAGGAAATGTTAGCTTCTGATACCTACAACTATGGCAAGCAGTAAATATGGCAAATTAGCAAACTTAGGTACTTAGATGTAAAATTGTAAACAAATGCATTTTTTCCATTGCTCATTGAAAATAAACATAGGGCTTGTAAAGATGCATATTTAAAAAATTAAGTATTTTCCTGGCTCTGCAACCCCTAAAAGTTTTTGAGTTTTAAGAGTGATAAAATTTGCATTTATCTGTTCATTCCACATTGCATTTTGAACACCTACCATGGGCTAGGCACTCGTGTTACTGTAGAGATCACAACAGCCCAGTACCTTGTCCTCATGGAGCTTATATTCTAGCTGTGGGGAGACAGACAGTAGAGAAATAAATGAGTTAAAACATATAGTGTTTTAGATGGTAATAAGTTCTATGAAATAAATCAGGGTAAAAATGAGTTTGAAATTTCAAATAGCATGGTCAAGAAAAATCTTGAAAAGGTTATATTTAAGAACAGGTCTGGAATATAGATTCATGTCAATTAAAAAGTAGCAAAGACGTAGTCGAAACATTCATTCCTTAATTCAAAAAAATATTTGAGTGCTAGGAGGTGTGAGACTCTGAATGCTTTGGAGTAGCACAGAACTACCTAAGGCAGGGGAAAGATTTCTAATCCCTGGAGGGCTTATATCCTATCAGGACATAGAATATCACAAAAGAGGTTTTAAAAGAGGTACAAATGAGGGAATTTTGTATGTGTCTAAATAAAACAATTTACATTATAGAAAACATAAGGAAATGCAGATTGGAATTCTCTGATTAATTATAAACTCCTGAAACCAGTATTAATGATCCTACACTTTTTTTTTATTTTCCAATATGGTGGTCTCAAGCGATACCTCGTATTCCTCTTCTATTGAACATTTTTGTGTTAAATATTTCATTTGTCTTTCTATTCACCTCTAATGTGTCAGTGAACCTTTAACTGACATTTGTTAAAGCTCACTAAATTTGGAAAAGATTCTCAAGGATTAAGAAATGTCAGAAATAATTCTGTGTTAAAAACAAAGGGTCAGAAGTAAAACCTCATCAGTATAGATCCATTTAATGGAGAGCTTGGCATAAATTTTGCATCACATAAAAAAAAAAAAGTGCATAAAAAAAAGAACTATTTGCATAAAGATAACCATTGGAGAGTTTATACTTCATTAACGTGTTGAATCTTGTAAAAGGTCAGAAGCAGAAATAATATTTAAAACCATAAAGAAGAACTCAGTAGAGATAATATACTTAATTCCTAAGTTATAAGATTACACACTCAGTCCAGACCTGAGGCAAAATATCTTAGAATAGATTATTTAGTTAAAAATAGGAATTAAACTGCTATACAGCAATATATCTATTATGAAATTAATATATAAAATAATAAATTGTTTATCAAGGACAGTTGAAGTCATTTTAAAGTCCAGTAGGACAATATTTAATAGAATGTCCTGAAAGTTGCACCTTGCTGATATTCAGGGAAAAAGTTGTTTAAAGCTGATTCAAAAATATGAGTATTATTTTTAAAGGTCTAATTTACATTTAACACTTTCCTAATATAGGCATTATAAGAATTTTTTTCAACAACACTTAATGAATTTTCTTTGTAATAACTGCTGAATATGTATAAATATCTGACTCCTTTCAACTTCCTACTAATTACCCTGATATATTATTGTGGAAATAAGTTTAATGTATTTTTCTTTCCCCAGATTTTTTAAAAATTCAAAAACCATTGTTATATCCTCTTCTTTCTCTTTTGCATCTTCCATTATTCTCAGTTTCACCCTAATTATCTCAGCTACTATGCATTAGATAAAGTTTCCAAACCCACTAAATGTGTAGTCACTTTCCCTACCTCACAGTTTCTGAAGACTGAGGTCACCCCCATGGCTACCCCCTAGTAGAGCAGGGTGCTTTCCTGCAAAGAGAATCCCACTAATCCTACCTAAATCCGTATTACCTTCTTTTTCGTAGCCACACTATTCAGGGTCAAAAGAAAATATTTTCATTTTCTTCTCTTCAAAATAGTTCATGTATGTATACTTTGTGTATTTAGACAGAGAGAAAAGGAAAAGAGAAAGCGGGCAAGAAACAAAAGAAGAGACTGATTTTTCTTTCACTTCATCAATTTCTCTCCAAGATTTAATGTAAATACCTTCTAAATAATGGCCATGCTTTTCTCTTTCTGGAATACGAGTTACTGCAAAATTTGTGAAAACCCTCAGTTGTAAATTTGGAACAATTAATGAGATGAATTTATATAAACCAATGAATACAGAGTGATGCATTCGTTTGAAGGAAAGCAGTTGATTCTAAAGTGAGAATACTATGTAATTCTTAAAATTTCATAGGATATTAAGTGAAAATCTTTCAAGGTTAATTTAAATTTCACTTTATAGACAGAGCTCAATTAAAATATACTGTCTTGAGCAAACAAAAGTTTTTGTTGAAAAGATGCAAGAAACCTGAAATTAGAGGGTAGTTTTACAGTGCCAATAAGAAACACTAGAAAGAGAAATATCATTTACATTTTCCCCTTTTGCTTTAGATATATTGATTTGATCATTTTAATTTGTACAAATTCTCATCTATTGTATACCACTCTACGTTGCATTTAACAATTATTTATTTTATTTGGTTTACTAAAAATTTTTATTTACTTTGAAAATACTGTAATATTGTGTGAAATTATTCAATTCTCAAGTACTTATTTACCCACAATTCAATAATTTAAAAATTATATTTCCTGATTTTTTTCTTTAACTTCTCTGTATTATAAAATAGCTGAGTGATTTTTTTTAAATTTCTCTTTATTTTATGATATTTTCATGTCACTTTATACTTTAAAGAGTGAAGCCTAAGGGAAACGTAGTCAAAGAAAAGACTAGGAGGCTTTGTTTGTGATACAGCTAACGTGGTAGGACATTGTAGTTTGGCCAGACAGAACTCCTTTCTCATTGTTGGGATAACATCTTGTTTTGAGGAATTGCTTCCCACCTCAAGCTAGCAATATTGTCTGAGTGGTAACGGCCATGAGTTCATAAATCTCATCCCTGTACCCGCAGGGGGTTTCCAAGGCATTAGCGTCTAAGCTAAGGTTGGTCAATCATAGCACTTGATCATTTTTGACTATAAAAATTAATTCAGGAGACAGTCATTTGAACGAAACTTTTTTTTTTAATCTGGGATTTTATCTTTTCAACCTGATTCTTGGCAGTAAAAGTCCCTTTACTTTTTAGTGATAAAATGAAAGATGAGAGCCCAAATCTTCACTGGCTCCAAATTTGAAGAAAAATCACTATTTTGAGCTTTCTTGTTGAAGAGAACAAGGCATACAATGAAAAGGAGAGAAGGTAGAGAGAAAGCACCTGGTCTCTAATTTAGTCAACTCTGTACCATTTCCTTTCCTAATTATAACAACTCTTTCTTTCTAAAGTAGTTCAATTTGTATTCCTGATACTGGAAATTGAAAATGTTCTTAATAAGACAGTTAGCCAAGCAAAAATATCACTTATTCATTCATATCTAATCAAAAGCTGATGTGCTAGTTGATATCAGTGAGACACACATTTAGAAATTATCCATAGTCTTCCTTTCCCTCTTGCTACCTGTCTCCCAAGGTAGCAGCACCTAAAGACTGAAAATAGTGGGGAGGATACTTCCCAAATCAAGGGATATATTTTATTCAACAAACATAGTACTACTGCCAATTTTATAAATATTTAGATGCTGAAGATGGACATCATGCCTTGCTACAAAATCTATTTCAAGCTTTCAAGGAGTCAGACTTGGTAAAGAGGAGGCAATTGCTTAAAAAATATGAAAGAGGTAGAAGGAAGGAGAGTTGCCTAGAGAAGAGTATGGCAATGAAAGGGGACAGAGTAGGAAGCTCTTCTTGTCCTGTCGCAGGTACACCAAAGATGGCACCTAAAGGAAATTTGCAATGTTCCATCCTCTCCAGAATTCCCTGGGTGTGCTGTTGGATTAATAATCTAGGAAACCTGGTGTTGTAGCTACAGTAGAATCATTGGTTCTAAAAATGCTGATGGAAATCTGTATATACAGATATCCTCACTTTCTCACTTGTTTTCATGAATTCATATTTTATTAATATATTTAATATTTTGTTTGACCCACTGTTTTCCTCTATGTAAACAATGTATCTTCTGTATACCAAAATATGCTTCACCACAAAACTCTTTTCTCAACAAGAGGGACCTTGCTAATTAAAATTTCTAATGCTACATTCCATGTAATAGTTGGAGACAACTGTTGTTGATGTTTTGCTATTCCTTTTTTCAGTACTTTTTGTTGTTAATGGTAATTTCCCAACAGGTATTGTTCTGATAAATCATAATTGTTTAATATAATAGCTATAATGATAGATCTAATATCATGAACTATGTCAAAACTCATGCCGTCTGATCCAACAATTCCACAAAAGAGCAAATGGTTATATTAATGTGAGAAAAAATTAGAGTGTCAGATTTTAAAGGGTGTTTGTAAAAATAGAGAAAAAAACATTTTATTTACCTTTGACTGGGGAGTTATTTACAGTAATCCGTACTATAAGCAAATGATATTTTAATTTAAAAAGCTTCTTCTTGTCTGTCAGATTTTCAGTGTTATACCAATTAGTCTAACTATTGCATTAGTTTAAAAATCCCAAATAGGTGCACTTAATTTGGTTCCTCCTACCTTGATTTTCTTTCTGTTATGGTAAAAGAAGTGAGAAAAAATGGGGGAGATAGCAAAACAAGAATAGAGAGCTGTAAATGTAAATATTCGAGACCCTGATGATCTAGACAATTATAAGCATTAGGTACTCTACAGAAAAAGTGTAAATTCTAAAAGCACGGAAAATATTTAAATTGCACAGATATTTCATGAGATTTTCAGTTGGATCTTAAAGTATTTGTATGAGTAAAATGATAAACATTTGGAAGTTGAAAAAGGATTGGATATCATTTGAAGTGGGCTCACAAAGTATAAAGTGGAATATTGGGGAAATATCAGAGCTGGTTTCAGATGCTTGTGAGACAGCCCTTGAGAAAGTTGGTCTTTAGAGTGAAGACAGCAGGTAGAGGCAATGAGTAGGGATGATAAACGGCAGTCATACCTGGGCTTAGGCCACTCAAGAATATTCCTGCTTTTGTCACACATGCAAAAAGAAAACAGTTTTCAAGTCAACGAGTTACATTCTGAATGTAAGCTACATTCTTTTAGAAATGCATTAGGTCCTCTAAAGGGCCATTTAGGCTGTCAGGGCAGCAGTTCAACACAAGATAAGCTGTAGCTTAAAGGAAATAATAGGCTCCATGCCAGGCTCAAGGGACACTTAATTCAGTGGCCTGCACACTTGCTGAACTTGATGGAAACCTAGCTTCACATTCACCCTATGATATTTAAAAATTTAAATGGTATTATCTTTACTTAAAATTAAATATATATATATATATATATATATATATATATATATATATATATATATATATATGCTTGTCTGAAGATTTATGTAAGTTATAATTGTTTTATAGTCCTTGTATCCTGGGGGTATTTACTCCTGTGGTATCTCTGAATGCCATACATGAAACTATACTTACAAGAAAATGCTCACTGCCTATGATGCTGTTCTTATTCTGTTTTTGCAATTGTTCATTTTCCATTTCATAGTCAAAAACATCACCCATGATGCAATAATCAAATAACACACTTTATTTCTACTTTCTTATGTTAAGAATTGAAAACAAAAAGGAAAACAAAAAGTATATGTGCATATATGGTCCAAGGAGAATAGTGTATCATTTGCCTTGACATTGTTTCAGAGAAGGACAAAATTCATGTTTCAAAGTTTCAAATTGGCTTTTGTAAAGTGACACCTTCAGATAGCTTAATAAATCAGATAAGTGGGTCAACTCTACTCTAAGCCTAGCTTAGCAACTAAATTGTTCTAATACAACATTCTCATAAAACTCCATTTGGTTTATATGTTGCTCAAATTTCCAGCTTGACTATTTTCAGTAGCTAATGCTTTCTAATCACATTTGTGTGTTTATGGTCTAGGGCATGGTAGAAAGAAAGCAAATACAAGAAAAATAAGCATAAAATAATAGCAAGAATGCTTTTAAAACATATGGTTATTAACCAAAGGCTTTACTGCAAATACTTAACTTCCTGTCACATGTTAGCAGTATAGGCTCTAGAGGCAAGGTTAGGATCTGGGCCTCATTGCTTAACAAAAAGATGACCTTAGGGAGGTCATATATGCTGTTTCCTTATATAGAAAGCAGGAACAATGTTGGTATCTGTTACAAGGATTAACTGACAATTTAATGATTGCTCAATATGTGTAATCATCTTCATATACTTACTGTAAAATAAATATAATCCAGAAAACTAGTAACATGCTTAAATTTGGGATGGCACCATTTTAGAATACTGATGAATTAGTGCATTACAACATTTTTGGTGACTCAATATTTTTCTAATCTTTTTCCCAAGAAAAACTGGCTTTTATAAAATTCTATTGTATGGTTTTATTTCAGGAATGCAAAATAAATGAGAGATAATATAAATCTGTATTTTCTAAACACCAGCAATCTGTAACATTACTGGAAAAATTGTCTAAGACATAGCATTCCTATCTTATCAGAAAACTGTATCTTTCTCAAAAATGTGAAATTATCACTAATGATATTTTAATTAATTATGATTTACTTAGGTGTACATTATTGCAATTGCTTTTTAATGTTGCCATTAAGAGAGCAGTCGTTTTTCTTTTTTACACTGTATTCCTAGGGCTCAGGCAGTGTTTATTATATTATAGATGTAGATTTTTAAGAATTTGTTTTTGAATGAAGTATCACTTAAATGGTTCTAGCTTTTGCTGCCTATATGAGGTCACATAATGAGATCATGATGACTTAATGCCCAAATTATTAGTATTTAGGCTCCTGTTTCAACCTGTCTCCTGGTAATTTTTGACGTGTCCTGGAGATGGGCTTCTAAGAACAAATCTTATGTTATACTCTGGCCTCCCATTGTCTTGAATATACTGCTATGTTTGCTGCCCATGTTACATAAGATGTCGTTGCTGGGCACAGTAGTTTTCATTGATGGTGGTCACTCTTGACTTGGGGCAGTGGGGCAATGGCTTTGTTTTTCTATCTTTTCCTTGTGCACTCAATGAATATATACTTTAATTTAACTGAATTAAATAATATAAAGCTGGCTGTGGTTATTACCTTTTCCATAATTCCTGACAGCACAACTAAGCCTAAACTGTAACTTTAACACTAGTTGAATGAATAATTAAGGACATACAGGAAAAGTATAAAACACAGAGAAGCATCATTCTTGGCCTTCATGTAGGGCTGGGTTTCACAACAGCTGTAATATGGACATTTTTGACTAGATATTCTTTTAATAGGTAGCTGCCCTATGCCTTGTAGGACATTTGGTAGCTTCCATCACCTAGATGCCAGTAGCATCCTTCCCAGCCATAGCAATCACAAATGTCTCCAGACATTGCTAAATGCCTCTGGGGAGCAAAACTCATGACTGAGATCCATTAATTTGGGAATAAGGACAAGCTTACATCTATCCCTAGAAATACTTCAAGCCATCACATACCTAAGAATTCACACCCAAACTTCCACAATGGTTGTTAGAGGTTCTTTCTCAAACCAGTCTAAGGGCCACCACCTGGTATCTTCTTTGCTGCCCCAGAAATGGCCTCTTCCCAAAGCATGGATCCTTGTGCCCCGCAAGTCCATCTCTTTTCAAAATCTGTCCCAGATTATGGCGAAAAAACTCTCAGGGCTTCACGTCCCTTTAGTAGTAAATTCTTTTCATTCAAACTCTGGAGGTCCTGAAACAACTGCACAAAGTAGCAGCTTGTGACTCAGTAAGTACATAATAAAAAGTATCCACATAACTGAACAGTGCTAAGCACAGCAATTCTCTGCTTCTTTCACAGAACTCAATCCGCCATGAAACATGGATAGATTTTTGCTGTGGAGATACTTAAATAATAGTTTCAGTGTGGTGTTTTTATCTGTATTTCCCTAAGTACAAAAGGACTGACAACAAATATAAAAATCCAACTCTTAGCCTTACTTCACATTTTTATATAGCATTGTTCTACCTTCATAGAGTCTTAAATTCTAGCCTCAAAAAGAATGTTTTGTTAATAAAATGGCACTTTTTAACATTCCGAGAATGCTCCATTTATATAAAAGGCTTTCTAATGACCTTTCTGGAAAAACAACACAAGGGAAACCTCTTTTGTTAGTATTTTCAGTGACATGACATTGTCATGATAGAATCTATGTATATATTATTGGAAACTGAGTTTATTTTAAAGTTCCAAATTTGGATTTTAATGTTTGGACTATTTGACTTATTTCAGCTGCTTCTCTGGTATCTCTACTATTGAAATAGACTTTTTTATTTAAAAATATCTTCATATAGAGTCATATAAACTATAAAATTCCTGAAATATAATTTCCTTTTTAAAGTTATAATTTGTATAATTGCATATTGGATTGATAAGGAGAACTAATGAAACTATTGAGATATTTTTAGATTTTTTAAAGTTTAATTTGCTTTTTCACCTGGGCACTTGGGGGAATTTAAAAGTATTTTGATATAATATTTCAGGGAGAAAAGTCACCACCAAACGATCTGTTCTTTTTAGTGCTAATATTGTTCACGCATCAACACCTGCTTCTTCCAAGATGGTAGCAGCTGTTTGAGTTGGAAAAAGGAATGAAACCTTGATACTTTCACACTCAGTACTGCTGTATAATGAGCTCAGCCAGCTTCTGAAAATCCAACTTATCTTTCGGAAGAAAGTGAGATATTGCTTGCAGAAACTTTGGTTATTCATTCAAAAATGAATAGTTATAAACATATGAAGAAACACTTTCAAAAATATATATGTAATGAACAAATTGTATAAAATCTATTTAATTTACCCAAGGTTACACATTATCATAGTGTCAAAGAGGCAGGAAATGCTTTTGGAAGTTACAATACGTCTTAATTTTAGGTTCATTTATAATATGCATAGTTTGTGAATTTATGTTTTTATTCAAAAGCTAAATTAATTTAAATATATAAAATGTAAAGCCTAAAATGTTCTTCTATCCATAAGATTTGTGCATGTGCCCATTTGTGTCTTTCTGACAGTCTAACAGTATCCATTTGAATATGAATCATAATGTCCCCTCAAAATATTCAAAAGTGCTTAGAAAATAATCATAGCATCTAATAACATATTATTATATTCAAATAAAATGTGTGGCATCAGACACAAGGAATATTGAAATTCATAATGCCTAAGCAAATCTCTGCATTCCTTTGTGTTCTTTAAATTCATTGAGACTGAAGAATTTCATTTGTGGAGAATGGGTATGTGACACTGCTTGCAGTATTTAATGTTTGAAGTTAGCCAGCAATTGTCCTCCTTACTGAAGTCCTGTAATACTTTAAACTTGGAGCTGTCCTTGAAGACCATGGGGAGGTTTTGTGTTGTACAGAATTCAGTGACCCATTTACTTTACGAATGTGAACCCAATATCGCACCTGTGCTCTGCAGTGCCTGTTTTACCTCTGAGTGATATTCAAGGTGTTGTGTTTAATCAACCAAGACCTATATGTTTTGGCCTATCGTTTTCTTAGAGATAAGAGTTTCTTCTCTCACTTTGAAGGATAGAGGTTACAGAAAAGTGAGATTATTGGAAAGACTCCTCCTAATCTTAAATACTCTGATTCTCTGCTGGAAATAAAAGTTTGCAGCTGAGAGTATAACCTAAGTGGATTTTGAAACCAAAGTATAAAAATTGGAATGGCAATAGACATCTACTAGCACAGAGGAAAATGCTCATGTCTAAGCGTTAGTAGACCTATAGGATCTACTATACTAATTTTACATTATCTAGCCAAAGTACTCCCCACCTGCAGCCTCAGCAGATGTATTATTCAGCCACATAAGGACCTTACACCTGTGTTTGATTTCATTTCAGGTTCGGTTTAACATGTTGAATTAGATCTTAGTTATCCTCATTATCAACTGAATCCTTAGACAGTTCATGCCACAGCGTATTTATGATAAAACACACACACAAACACGCACACACACACAGAGCAATATCTTCATTTCAATTCTGGTCATTATATTTTTAAACTCAACCAAAGTAATGATTATGGGAAACTTGATCAACTAATATATACTGTAGATTACAGTTTTTATTATTCATTTTCATATGATAACTCAGTTTACTGCAAAAATGGCCTTCCAATCTGGAATGTGGTGACCTAGAAAAAAGTCTTCATTTTTATTTCCATAGAGACAGCTCTATTTCAGTTCTATCTGATTTAAAATTGAATCCAAAATTTTAGAAGTGAATGCATCATGCAGCGGCAAAGAGAGAAAGGGGGAAGAGAAGAAGCAAGGATCATTGAGTGTGCTATACAGAAGCTGGTGAGGGAGTGGAGCCACCGTGCTGTATAAAAGGTAGTAAAGTATCCTCAGGCACTAGCCCTTCCTGCACCAGCAGGAAAGTGGGCCTGCTGCCTGGCCTGCCCATAGAGCAGCTGGGCAAGTACTACACCAGCACTTGAGAGCTCCACTAAAGGGTACAATTTCCACAGAATATCCTGTTTCCTGTACTACATCATCTAAGACACTTTACATCCTGCCAATGTTACAGAATGTTATATTCATAGAATATTTCCTCAGGATGTCTTTTGACCTTGAGCCAACACTTCAAAGACTTTAAGTGCCCATATTTCACAGATGACAGCATACATTCTCTCTCAGGTGGCAAAGAATGTGTGGCTTTAGCGTAGAGCTTTTCATATGTGCTACCGAAGAGCCATTCCGAATTTCTAATCCCTTCCATGGCTAATCTCCACATGCTTTTTTCTGTATAGGCCTATACTCTGGTTTGGGGAGCCTTTACTCTATCTTCCAGGACTTCCATGGATCATATAGTGAAAATGCAGGAGATTTACTCAAGCAAATAATGCCAGATGTTCGTTCTGACAGCAGCTATTTTCTGTACTCTTGGACAGGGTATCGTGTGTAGCTCTGTTCTTAAGTAGGTATGCGGCACTGATCACTTTGTCTATCAGGTTGGCTTCTGCTCTTGGCCTGTATGGGGAATGGAAAAGTCTTCAAAGGGCATCAAATAGCATGTGTGTCAGTATTGATGAATGGCCATCTTCGTATTTAGTCCCACGTGAAGGGGTGGTGTGGCCTTGGATTCATAGCAAGCAGTGGCTGTGATAGGACCCCACTAAGTTCCTTTAGTCAGTGTCTTCATTATGGTAGTTCAGCTGACGTGTTCACATTACATAGAATGTTCAACCTAGCCTTCCTCAAATTTAACAAATACCATCTTCATAATAAGCACACTGCTTTTACAATTGTGCACCCACCTGTAAGTGTAAAGAGCTCCCCAGTTAAACTTACATATGTATCTGTGTATAAGAAGTATACTCAGGGTCACAACATGCAGAATCTGTACCTCACTGTTATAAAAGTAAGTGTTCAAAATGATGAAATTAGGGATTGAATTTATATTAAATATCTTTATCATAATGTTTATCACTGATGTATCAATGAAAATGTCTTTATATTTTGGAAGTTTGAAGCATTTCTACTAATCTCCAATATAACATTAAACAAAAGAAAGAAACCATGTGAGCTCTATATTATTTGGAGTAGAACAAGTAATCTGAAAGAGTAGGAAATTTTACATCAAATATAGTACAGGTAATTTCTTTGTTGTCAAAAAATTGAAAAAGCAGACAATATAAAACAAATTTTTTATGTTCAGAAAAAGAAAATATTTGTCATTGTTTATTTGTGTTTATTCATTTGTGTGAAACTTTATTCTCTTCCATTTGTTCTAGTCTAGTAATGCTGCTAACTGGTTTATATTGGACAGAATTTATGAAATGGAAGGAGGACCATCCCAGAAGCACTGTAGTGCCTTGGTTAAAATAAATAAATAAATAAAAGACTATAGTAATAACAGCAATGATTAAAAAACAGCAATAAAATTTTAACTTTTTCATTGATTAAAGAAATAGTCTTTGTGTGTGGAATCTGCCATAGACACGCTACAACGCTATCAAGAAAAGTCAATTTCTCACTTTAGAAAAGGAAGAATATTTTGCTTATTAGCAAAGTACATTCAAAAGATAAAACAATTTATTTACAATAGATGGTTATTTTTTCTACTGCTTTCAAAAATAGGGTTTTACTTCTTGTTCAAGACCTATGTTGAATAATTCCTTTAAAACCTTAAAAAAACGATACTAGATACCCTTCTTGACTCTTAAACCCCAAAACAGTGTTAAGTGCTAAAGAGTGATTTTTATATAAATTGAAGATTTGCAAGAGGATCTGATATTATTGTATTGTTATATAATAAATATTATTATATTATATAATATTGTATTATATTATTCTGATATTATATTCTCGGAATATAATGTATAAAGCATAATAAAAGATGATTGAAACAAGTGGACTTGGAATACATCTGTGAAAGTTTCTAAAATCTTTACTCCTATATTAATACATCTGTTTATTATAGAATATCCTCCTCCCAGGAGATTCATGTTACCTTCTTCAAGGGGTAGCAGTTATTTTCAGGTGTTATAGTTCAGATAATTTTCTTATATGTGAAACTCCTTTATAAACAGGACCACCCTTATGCCTAGACCTAGAGAGCATCCTGCGGCCTTTTGTTTGTTTCTTTTGCTTTACTTTGATTTGCTTAGTTTGGCTTGGCTTGATTTGGTTATCTTGGTTTATTTTTGGGAGGATGCAAAAATGACCTTCCAGGAATAAAATATAACAAATGTTATAAGATCCATAGAGGCAAGGACTGTGTATGTGTCAATGACAATTAGCACTGCAGGCTTGGCACAAAGCAGGTATTTGCAATATATTTGTAAATGAGTGTTAGTTCCTGTATCCCCATTCAGTCTTTTTTTTTTTGGCCCTGTGAACACTTTTTAGTTCAGTGTCCAAGGTATGTCAGAATGACCAGGCATAGCTAGAAGACCCAAAAAGTGAAATGGAGAAGTATCCAATTTTGCTGCAGGCCTCCCTATTTCTTGGATAAATCAAATGTGACACTTCATTCATATCTGCTTCCTCACTTTTTCTACATCTTGTCTGTCAATTTAATGTTTGATGTTTCCTGTTAATAGCTTATTCACTATTGAACATTTTCTGTGTATCAGGCACCAATGTTACATTACTTTCGTGATCTCATATAGTGTCTATGAAGTACTTGTTAATATCTTCATTTTGCATATGAGAAAACTGAGGCTTAGATTAAATAAAGAGTCTGTCCAAGTTATGTGCTCTTACTTCAACACATCATGATGCCTGTAAAGAGCTTGAAAGCCTAAACTGGCTCTGTGAATAGTAGAATAGATTATTCCTGGCTTAGCAAATATATTCAAAAGTATTTTATATAAAAGGACAATGAAGACAAATATTTTATTTTCAATTTATAATCTTAGTAGGTGAAAATATCCAAATATTTTATGAATCACAATGGGGTTAATATATGATTTTTGAAAAATTTGAATTATGATAAAACGACAAGCTATAAAGAGATACTATCCTACATAAAATGTTAAATATTTCAAAATGGAAATCTAATTGTTCTTAGGATAATTGACTAGGTCACTAGGTTATGTGATTTGTCCGTTCATGACATTTCTTCCCTTAAATTGTGATTTGGAAATATTATGAAGGATGGGCTTCTTTCACGGAAGTTGATAGTTAATTTTTCAGTGTCCCTTAACTGCTAACATTTGAAGTGAACATTTTTATTACTAAAGAGAGATGCTCTGGCAACCACTACTGGATAAGAGTCATAGTGGTTTTAGCAGTGATGAAAAGGTTAGAACAATTAGAAAGTACTCATGGCATAATTGAGATGTATGAATTTCTGGTACATTATGAAACAGTTTCAAATGATTGGAGAAAAAGTAGAATTAAAATAATAAAAGAACACATTAATTTTAAATCACAAACTTCATTTAAGTATTGTTTTTTCTATCATGTATTTTTCCCCCCCAGGGGACACATTTGCAGAATTATTCTCTAATATTTACCATTGTATATATTATGTTTTGTTTATTATTATATCCAAACAATAGAGTTATTCATAACCATTCCTCTAATAATAGGCTCATCTTTCATCTATCCTGTTAAAATATGGCATGCTGACATCCATTCTGAAGGATAATTTATTAATGTATTAATGTACTCTGACCTGTAGACATATAATAACTGCTAAAACAGTAGGGCTCAGATTTGCCCTGTGAGTCATATGTAAAAAATATTAACCTAAAGTTATGTACCATCTTAGGATGTGACGCTAAGATGTCATTATGGCACACTCATATTCTCAGTGAAGTAAACGTTTTCATGACGTTTACAATCTCTAACATTTTGTTGATGTTTGAAGCAACTCAAAAAATTTTCAGATTTTTGTTTGTGTTTACTTCATTTGGACCTTCCTGGGATCTTTCCCAGTAGAAGGGTATTTGTTATGCTTCTACTCTTGAAATTTAAATAATCCCATTGTGACCTTAAGGAAACAGAGCTTTCTGAGTTACCTTGATGACAGAAATGAATTCTATAAGAAGTCTGGAAGGACTGACTTTAACAACAATGAGTCAATCGTGGACTCGAGGTCAGGAAAAATTATTTGGGTCCTGATTTGAGTGTCAGTGAATTTGGTTGAAACAAATTCCTAGATTGCCAGGGACTACACCTCATCCCTTAAAATGTTCACTTCTGTGTCTTAAACCTTTCCCTTTTTATTGCTTCATACTTGTTGGTATATATACGTGCTCATCTCTTGCCAAAATTTGAAAACGACCAAATTCACACACCAATCTTCCCTCATCCCAAATCTATCCCAGGTACTACATTACCTCTTTCCACTCATCTGGGAAGCTTTTTACACTTTTCCAGATCATCCTATGGCATCATTGATCTGCTCTATTGTGTATTTGTTCCCAATTTCATTATTTTTTGCTTCACAGCTTCACTTTGCCAATTCTTCTATTTTCCTTATTTAGACAATTCTGTTTTCCCACTTATTAAGTTGGATACTACCTTATTTATGTCTGCCTTTCTTCTTTTCTAATATATTTATTTATTTAAACCTGTGAATGTCCCTTTAAGTACATTTTTCACTGCATTCCTCAACAATTGAGATGTAGTATTTTTGTTATCATTTGATTCTAAGTCTTTGAAAAATCCCATTATGATTTATGCTTTGATAATATGTTGTTTATGTGTATTTTAATTAATGTATAATTTTAATATTTTTTGTTATTTATTTTTAAAAAGTTAATTGGATTATGGTCACAGAACATAATTCTTTGCCATTTCTTTAGATCAGTTCTATACTTAAGTACTAGTATGTGGACATTTTTGTAATTGCCTTATATAAGCTTGAGAAGGATGAGTATTCTTTATATATTCCATATATGTCCGTTAAATATATGTTATTAATTGTGTTCTTTAAATATTTTATATCTATACTATATTTTTTTCCAACACAACCTATCAATATTGAGAGAAACACATTGATATCTTGTGCTTTGGTAATTACTATATAAATTTTCTTCTGGTACTATCAATTCTTGTGTATAAAAGTTTTGCTTTTTTTATTAAGTATATGCACTGTGGGGATTATTATATCTTCTGAATGGATTGACCTTTTCATCATTATATAATGGCACTCGTGCAGTAGTAATATTCATAAAATTATGATTTGCCTGATTTTTGTCTTATTAAATAAATCAACTCTTTTTCTGAGGTCATAGAAACATTTTCCATATTGTCTGAGATGTTGGCAATACTGTTAATTTTTTAAATAATTATTATATCTTCCCTTTGTTTCTCTTGTCTTATCGTATTGACTGCAACTTAAGTACACTTTGCATAGTAATAATGATAGTAAGTGTCCTTACTCTTTTAAGGTGTTTAACTCTATGGAATGTTTTTAATATTTTACCATCAAGGATTATGCATATGCGAGTATGTATGTATGTGTATGAGTACATATAATTTTATATACTATTGTATTGTCATTTCCTATTTATCTGTCCAACAACCTTTTGAGTTGTAAATTCCTTCATGGGAATATCCTTTTTTTAAAAACCATTATATATTCACTGGCTAGCATAATACCTAATATATGATACATATTAATTGAGTATTCATTAAATAAATGAGTAAATGAAGAAATATATGCCATCAGAAGCAAGTGTTTATGCGCTAAATAATAGATAATGGGAAAATCGTTGTACAAACTTTTGATCATTATTTTGGGAGTTGTTTTTGTTTTCATTTCAACAAATTATTTCTCTGAATTTGTTAAAATAGTGTTTTCTGAAAGAGGAGTTTGTTTAGTTGGCTGGTTTTTGTTGTTGTTGTTTTTGTTTTATTTTTGTCTTTTTAAAATAATACTTGCCGAAGAGTCATAAGTGTTATTGATGGACCAAGGTATAAACCAAGCAACAAAAAAGCAAGTGAGTCAGGAAGATGGTGATTATGTAAGCTTTGTGTTGTTATTATTATGTTTTTGTTGTTCAAGTTGCAGAGTGGCATTGTGAAAGTTATGTGAAAATAATTAAAATTACCATTTTGGGTTTGCACAACTTTTAGAGTCTCATTTTATAGTGTAAACGTTAATGTGAATATTTACAAAACCTAAAAATCATCAAAAAAATCTTAACGTGTTACAGTTTCTGGCCAGTTAGGGCTGCAGAAGTCCAGGCTTTTCCACAAACTCTAATCAACCATGTTACAAAACCATTCATTTTACAAAGTGACTGCTAGCCAAATACCACCAAAAATATCTCAGTTCCAAAATTTGAGATTTGAAATAGACATAATTTGATATATTGTCTTTGACATTTGCTAAGGTGCTAGGTAAACTCATTTAGTTTTGTTTGGCAATCATCAAATAGTTATTAGAAATATTAACCTTTTCAAATGTATTTCAGTTCATTTTTGTAATAGTTACATTTACTCATTGTAGAAGCAAAAATTCCTATCACAGTCTCCTAAACTTCACACTCTTAAGAGGAAATTCAGCCAGTTTGCCTCCTTTATTATACATTCTTTTTTAAAAGGAGCAATGAGTGGCTTTTTTTCTCAAATCAATACGTGTCAGTTACAAATTCATAGTACCTTTGTAGCTTGAAAGACTTTTGCTTCATGACAGGTGTCAAGACTGGTGATGATTCAAATTAATAGTAAAGAATAATAAATGAGAGGTAGAAGAATTCTGCAGAATCTTCTCCAAGACACTGAGCTTTGGGACTTTAATGTCCATAAAAATGAATTGCTACTAGGCAAATTATGAGAGGATCCAGAGTAGTGATACATGAAGAGAACAACACAAAGATATGTGTAACAGACATTTTGGATGTAAGTCTGACATTCAAGTTATAAGCTGGTCTTATAGGTACTATATAAGGATATTAGTAATTGGTAGATTTAAAATACTAACTTTTTAGGTAGGGTTAATTGGTACGTGTTTCGCTTTTTCTGAACAAGGTTATATGTTAAGGCATATTATTTCTCAATGTTTATTTTAAATTTAGTATATAAATAGCATATGGTATAGAACTCCTGAAGATTTTAGGAACTTTCTGTATTTGTTTTAGAAAATTTCATAAGTAATTTAGGAAATATATCAATGAAGATTCTTTTTTATGTACTTTTATATTTCTAACTATGCAATTTTAAAATAAAATAAAATTTTGCATTATGCTTACAAATACAAACATATACATAAAATACACACACACACATTGTGCTGTTTCTAATAGTAAGTGAGATTAGCTAAGCCATCCATAACCAAAGTGAATTAATTAGAAGTATAGGTCAATGAAGAGAGTATAATGAGTCCCTGTGGATTTGAAAGAAATTACACACCATCATATAGTAAGAAATCCCTCTTTTCCCCGAATCCGCAATACATTCTACTTATAAATGCAGTCTTTGAATTCTGTGAATGCACACAAATGACATCTGCTATGTTCACTTATGCCACCTACCCACTAGTGTTAAAATGGCAAATTAAAACAGCTTTACAGTATAGCATTGCTATTGACATAGTGCAAGAATTTGCTCTGCCATGAATTAAAATGTAGTTTTGTGAAGACATCTCACCCCACTTCCTACCACCACAGTAAACAGAAAAAAGAAATGATAAAATCACACAGCATCTAGAAAAAATAGAAACTCTGAGAATTCTGAATAAAGTCCTTCAATTTTCAAAGAAAGATGAAAGTAATTCCATTCCAGAATAATACAAGCCATAGCAGATAAAACTCTTCATATGTGAGTAGAAAATAAAATTAGGTATGAAAAGTGGGTGGAATTAGTAAAAAGAAGGCCCAATTGGAGTGACAATTACCAAGGAAAAAATACTTTAAAAGAAGAAACAGTGATATTTAGGAGTGTTGTTTTATTATAATATTGAATAAGGGAAAAAATGGAAAATAACAAAGGGGAGAATAAACATTGGAAGGAGATCACACAGAAAAACACAAAGTTGAAACAAAATTATTCTAGGATATTGATGTCTTGTGAGATGGGCCTTGTACCACCAAATGCCCACTTATCTATGGAGAGGGAAAAAATCAATTTTTATCAGCCTAGCCCAGCAAAACTTAATACCAAAATACCCTACTTTACAGAGCACACCAAAACAACATATATTTTAGAAAAGCATGATGTATGTATGCTCACCTGTCAACTTCAGGTTTACACATAGCTGCTTCAGTGACCAGAAAAAAACTTTTTTTTTTTCCCTGTTTCACACCACCTTGAAAATTCTATCTTCTACTATTATGTTTAGTGTTCACAGCTAACAAAAATGCTGTTCAACAACTCGATTCACTTTAAATGAACTCTCAATGATTACTGTACCTGGAATAAAAATAAAACTACGTAGGCATACCTTAATGAAGTCAGAGGAACACACACAATATAAATTTTAAGAAGTTGACTCTGAGGATGCCTTTTTTTGAGTATGTCTTTCTACTTACTCTTCAGAACACTTGAGAAATATTAGTATTATCTTATCCCACATAAACAGACATTTTTTACTCACTCTCTATAAAACTCCAGATTCACTATTGTGAATTACAATGTCTTCCATACAGTTTTTTGGTAAAACTGACAACTGCATGACTCTGACATGCTTTTATCAAGAGTTCATTTTAAAAGCATATAAATAATATATACAAATTATAGTAGGACAGTCAAAGCGAGGGTGTTGAGCTGCATATCTAGATTTGAATGAAGGACCAGGATCAAGTCTTGCCTTGGAATTTTCTAAGGTAATAAAAATTATAAAGAAATCAGATGGTATTGGTTCTGGGGGCTATAGGGGTGAAGTCAGAGAAACAGAATATTTCAAAAAAAGGCAGATGCATCCCTTCTAAAGTGTAGAGATCAACAAACCCCTCTTCAATGATCTTCTCATCTCTGAAATGTGTATATTATCAGAGTTGAGAAACTGTCTGTGGAAAGGTGTTCAAGTTTGTGCAGTTCGTTTATAAATAGTGGACTATTAAGTAGTACCAACTTTGTTTAGACTCTAAAATGTTTTTGCTTTGCTTCTTTCACATGTGAAATATGTGGATATCTGATTATAAGAATGTATGCTACATGTACATATAAATTCTGTGTACTGAATTTCCAATTCCTATACCATAGTAATTATAGTTTATATGCATATATATGATTCATTAATCACCTATTTTTAACAAGATTTCTTATAGTTTTGTGATTATATTCTCTCTACATTAGTACTAAATATGTCAAATGCAAATAATATTAAAAATATAAGATAATATTAACTAATTATGTCATTTCACTCACCATTGTATCCCCATATGGAGCCCCATAGCCTAGCACATAACTAGCTATTCAATCATATATTTTTAAGAAAAATGAATGAATGAATGAATGAGATAGAATTTGGATTGCATGCAAATCATATAATGTTTGCATAATTTAGAGTGAGTAGAAAGTACATGTATGTTTGGAACATTCAACTCAGGATTGATTATGCACTATTTTTCGGAATCCTATTCACTTTAAGCAGTGATTTTCCTTTAAAAAACAATTCTATGCCAAAACCTGAGGGATACAACACTTCTCCATAAAAAGAGGAAAGGGCATCGAGAAAGTCCCAAGTCATTCTGACAGGTCCTTCCCCAATGAAAAGTACTAAATTAATGAATATGTACATTTAAAACCATTTCCTTTGTTGTCAGTACATTTTCTTGAAATAAAGCCAGAGTGACTTCAATTCACAATATAATTGAATACTAAAACACTATCAATATTAAATAAAATGTATACCTAGAACAAGATTTTTCTATTGCTTTTCATAATTATTTTAAATATTTTCACTATTGGGTAGAAAAATGACTGCCTTAAAGGATATTCTTTTGTAAGTCAGAGAAAGTAGCTATTTAATCATAAGATGGAAATCCTACAGGAAGTTAATCAGAAAAACAATAAACTAGAGTTGCCTCTTAAACTACAGAGGTTTGAACTGTGCAGATTCACCTATATGTGGATTTTTTTCCATAGTAATACCACCATGCTATACATTAGCAGTTGGTTGAATCCACTGCCGATGGCCATTCTGACTGGTGTGAGGTGATACCTCATTTTTATTTCAGTTTGCATTTCTCTAACAATTAGCAATGCAGAGCATCTTTTCTTGTGCCTGTTGGCATCTGTATGGCTTCTTGGAAAAATGTCTATTTAGATCTGCCCATTTCTCGATTAGGTTGTTTGTTTTTTTGGTATTGAGTTGTATGAGCTGTTTGTATATTTTGTTAGTATTTTGTTGAGGATTTTTACATTTATGTTCATCAGAGATTTGGGCCTGTAGTTTTCTTCTTCTGTGGTGTCCTTGTTGTCTTTGTCTGGCTTTGGTGTCAGGGTAATTCTGGCTTCGTAAAATGAGTTATGAAGTGTTCCCTACTTTTCCATTTTGGGGGGAGATTTTGAGTATTAGTGTTAATTCTTTAAGTGTTTGATATAGTTCACCAGTTATACCATCTGATTTTGGGCTTCCTTGTTGGGAAGTAGGTGTTAATATTAAACAAAACAAAACAAAGCAGAGAGAAGGAAGCTTTTATTTCAGTATTTTAATCAGAACATTTTTGCCCCCAATATTTAGAAGATTGGCTTTGATGGGATTTGTACAGCTTTTCACATTTCCATCAAACTTTTATAAAAGTTCCTTCTTTGGTTTCAAGGGAAAAAAATGTATATATATTCCATCTAGCTGTCTGAATGCTCATCACTAGATTAATATAGTTAAATGTAGTTTACCTTTATTTACTTCTTGATTTTACACATCACCAAGCCACTACCCCTTTATCATAAAGAGTAATGGCATGACAACATATATTCTCATTGTATTATTGTCTAGCAGAGCTGATAGAAAGTCTTGAAAAGAATATTCAACAAATCCTCACAGAATGCCTTCTGTATTATAGGCATATGATAAGCTTTCTATACATATCTACTGAATTAATGAATGAGTAAACTTAAACACATTTTTAAAACTATGAAGTTTTATGGACATTTACATTAGATGAAGATAATTCATTTCATTAATAAACCTAAGAGTAAAGACAATAGAAGCTGCTGCAGCTGTTTTTTTTTTTTTTTTTTTTAATTTTCACTTTTGTTTCAAAATTATTAAATACTATGTTATCTTCTATCTTGATGTTTGTGTTTTACCGAATTTGAGCATGGGAAATATCCAGGGTGTCTATTGGGAAGTGCGTGAGGGCATGTGGCCTCCAGGAAACTTGGCCATGGTTTCCACTGGGCTTAGGAGAGGAGCACCTTAGGGAAAAGACTGTACCCATGAAATAAGGAAAACAGCAAGTGCACATGAGGAACCATGAGGACCTCTGGCTAACAGCTCCTGCTGCTGGTTCAGATCAGAGAAAACCCAAAAAAAGAACAGAGCTGGAAGGCGACTGGATGGAAAGTCCAGTCCAAACATTCTCTTGGGAAAGGAATGAGCTGAATTTGAGTGTGGGGGCTGTTTAGGCTAAAATCTACATGTCACTAAAAATTTCCAAAAATCAGAAGAATGTAGTAAGATTCACAGCAATGTTGATCCATAATGAGCTTTATATTTTTTGTTAATTAATTTCAATTGTTTAAAGCTTATTGCTTGCCACTTGAAGATTAATAGCTCCACAAGTGGAACTCTGTATACTTTGAACTTTTTGGGTATATGTTACCTTATCTTTTATGTAGTGTGACTAAGCATTTATTTATTTGGCTGAACATAAATCCTGCATAATAATAATTTAATCCTCACTATATCCTATAAGATCAACACTATTATAATCCCGTTGTACACTAGAGAAAGGTAGGCACATAGAAATTAATAAATTTTCACACATTACCCAGCAAGTTTTGGAGGTGGGTTATGAATCCACAAAATGTGGCTCTGGAGTCTGTGATCTTAACCAATTGGAATACTGCCTCTCTGAAAAGACTTTTATAAATAAATGATCATGGATGAATGATGATTTCCATCATTTTATTTCTCAGTCAATATGTGGTTCCCTCTGCCATTACCTAATAGATGATGAGGAAGTATTTATTTCCAAATAATGAGACGTATTTTAATATTTCATCACGCATGTTATTCAGATTGTGTTTGTTCATGTACTTTTTACTATCTCATTCACTACCTCCTACGTGTTAGTTTCCTGAGTTTGATTACCTGAAGAGTGAGGAAGAGCTAAGGTACATAAAGAGAATTAGTTACTTATTTATTATTAAAGGCTAAACAAATCAAAACAAAACACAATGTCATATGTGAAGTCTCATTCCATATGGTGCAGGAAGAGCAAAATTTGTGAAATTTGTTTAATGTGGTGACCTTCATTATGATTCTCTATCAATCATGAAACATATTTATGAAGCACTCACTCTCCAGTCACTGTACCAGATGCAGAAATAAAACAACACAACAAATGACAAACATAATCCCTGTCTCCACTGAGTCTAACCCCACCGGCCGTCTCCATCACTTGTCACCCATTCATTCTCCACTTGCCGGTACTCTCTGACATCCCTCAGTTACTATTTCTGCTTGCTTGCAACACAGACACAGTTGCCACACACACACTCACACATGCACGCACATTCAAAGATTATAAATCACTCATCAGATAATGCAATTAATTGAAAAGTGCTAGTGAGAAATGTTCTAAAAGGAGATCTTGGATCTTCTCCTTCTTTCTAGGTATCATGCATTTTAGCCAAAGCGATATGGTTTCACATAAAGATGATTGGACCAGGAACTAAAAAAGAAAACATATTTAAGCCAGATTTAGTATTTGAATCACTGTCACAGTTAGAATTAAATGAGACTGTGTATTTAAGGTTCCCTGGAAAATAATAGATATTCAACAAATTGATTATGTTTTTAAATGAGACAAAACATATGAAAGTATTTTAAAACCATAAAGTGATATGTACTCTCTCAATTTCTCTTTCTCTCTCTCTCTAGCGCCCCAATCTATCTCTATCAGTCAATTAATCAGATTATTGTGATTAGTCATTGGCCTATCTTATTGCCCAACTAAAGTGGCTCTGGTAGTGGGAAACTCTGTCTTTTATGTTGAATCATCCACATCATAGCATACTGTGGGCCAAATGTTTGGTATCATGAACTTCATTGTGTCTTAAAATTATATTCAATAGATGAAAATTGGGTTACTTATGTTGAAGATCAGTCTTATATTTTTCATATCCATGAATCTCTATTTCCGCGTGTCTCTGATAATGGTTTAGAATTACCTTTTGCTTAGTAGGAAATTGTTTATTTATTTATTTATTTATTTATTTATTTATTTTATTTATTTGCGGTATGTGGGCCTCTCACTGTTGTGGCCTCTCCGGTTGCAGAGCACAGGCTCCGCACGCGCAGGCTCAGCGGCTTGACAGAGGGGGACCTCCCTAACAAAGCATTAAATTATAAAATCTAAGTATCAATTACCACTGTGGTTAGGAGGGCATGGAGTTGGAGTTTGGTGAAGTAGAATGAATGATGAAATATGGTTCCTTTGCAGTTTCTGCTGTTTGATTCTCTGATACAGAGTTGCTTTGTTAAAGGGATGGTTACACTATCAATTTAATTATTTTGATTTCATGGGTACAGTGTTCATGCAGTTACTTCATTCCTTTTCTTTATTAGCTTCTGACTTTTTTATTATCAAGCTTTTTCTTTTTGCTATAAATTGTTAATTGTTACCTTGATAGCACTGAGTAAAACTTCTATTAATCGTCATTATTTGACTAGCTGTTATGGAGATTTACTTTTGCTAAACCCGTACCATGCTAGACAGCCATAAACCATGGGACACAGTGCATTTAAGAAAAGCCCGTCTTTTGTGGCAATTCAGCCCAAGGGAATGTGTATGTTTCCAGGTTTATTTTTCAAAAACTGTTTATTGAGAGCCTGTAGATTTTGTCAAAGAGGTGTAGTTACCATCATTTAAACAGAGTTCCACTAATCAAATCCTAGAAAAATATATTGTTTTAATTAAGCTGTCACCCTTTGCCCAATATTGTCATTGATTTGTTAAAATAAAGTTTAATAAAGGTTCCCAATAAATTTAGTATCAATTTCATTGATTGAAGAGTATTTTAATAAGAATAAATTATTCAAATTTTAGTAACCAACTTCCAAATAAGTTCAAGATAATACATACAGTAAGGATGAATGGATAATTCTATTTACTGAATGTATGATATTTTTTATATTTTTTAATCTAATGCCCTGGTGTAAATTCATGTCATGTCAATACTAGAAAATCTGGATAAAATGTATCATTTATATTTTTATAATTCCTTGGAAATGACACTTACAGAAACTTGTTTATTTCATAAATAAGCCATCTCCTTGGATTGGTCCATGTGTTTCCAGTTCTATCTTTGGTATTCACGTCATGTGTTTCTATACTACTGAACTAGTTTCCTGAATCCACCACATGCATCACATATGAATTACACACATGAGTCTTATTCCTTGGAGTGTCTCTCTCCTTACCCTTTCTAACATACTATTTTTAAGTTAATATGCTCCCAAACACTTTGTGCATACTTCTGTTAGGACTTATTATATTACATGGCATTCATATAATTTTGCTGTATATAATTGTTGGGTCTACATCTTTAATCTTTATATTCATATAAAACAGAAAATTATCTGGCACATGTTAGGTGTTCAAGATAACTTTATTGAAAAAAATAATAACTGTAACTTCCATTTAAATATAAATATATCTCTTATAAAATTATATGGAAAGAATGACAAGGTGAACATTTTCTTCCTATTCTAGCTATATTAGTTATTAATAATATGTCATGTCTAATTGATGATGCCCCGGAATTAATTATTATATTGTATCTATTGCGTTGCATACAGAGAACTGACTGCATTATTTCTTTACAAAAATTTAACAGAATTAATTTTAGTTTACATTAAAGAAATTTATAATTTATATGGAAAACAACTGTCTAAGGAAAAGCAGTTTTTATATGCTCATATTACTTGGTATAAAACTAAATTCCCTGTAGTAAGTATACATGTATTATAGACTGTCTCTAAAAATAAATTACTAAAAATATAAATGTCTTTTTGGAAGCAAGATAGAGCTTTGCCCCAAAATGTAAGTCTTTGCCCAATTCCAACTCATTTCTTGTATTATCTTACTATTGAACTCATTCCTTTTACTACAGGTTAGATGTGAATTTCATGAAAACAAAATTAACAATTCCAACCATCTATCACTTAAACAAGAGGAAATTTATTATTTTTTAGTAAAAATATACTTTTAAAATAAAATATGGGGGGACTTCCCTGGTGGTCCAGTGGCTAAGACTCTGTGCTCCCAGTGCAGGGAGCCTGGGTTCGATACCTGGTCAGGAAACTCACATGCCACACTCACATACCACAACTAAGAGTTCACACGTGGCAACGAAAGATCCCACATGCTGCAACTAAGGCCCAGCGCAGCCAAATAAATAAATATTAAAAAAAATAGAATAAAATATGGGAAAATTTTCAATAAATGAAAAATTTTTAGTATCTCAATAAAGACAATAAATGTGATTCTCAATGATTCTCTCTTTTTTTTTTTTTCCACAAATATGCAGTTGTCTTAAGTCATTTGAAGCTCAGAGTACAGCCACAAAAAGAAACCGAGGCTGGGGAATTGATAGGATGACATGGATTCAGAAATCAAATCCTTCCTTCATAACCACTTTCTCTATGTGGTTCAGTTTTTCACAACTAGAGGTCGCTCTCAAAATTATTTGACCATTTAATCTTTGATTATTGGATACAGTTTAATAATGTGATGCTTCTAGAGACAAGCAAGCAACAATGAGGTGGTAAACCTAGCTATTGGCTGCACTCCAAGAACAAAGGAAAATGTAAGATCAGCTGTAGTTACCAGCACTAAACATCCAAAAGAGGTTAGTGAAAATTTTAGTCCAAACCTAGTTATTGTCAAAAGAGGTATGTGAAACAGAAAATAAGTAATTTAATTGAGATTACTTGCAATATATAACAGAGATATGGTCTAAGGAAATAAATACTCCTGTTTTATAACTTCTTCTATGATTAATTTTGAAACTTTTGTAACGTTTAAGCTTTACTGCCTCAGTTTAAAATATTTTTATGATTAAAAATAAATGAAGGGCTTCCCTGGTGGCGCAGTGGTTGAGAGTCCGCCTGCTGATGTAGGGGACACGTGTTCGTGCCCTGGTACGGGAGGATCCCACATGCTGCGGAGAGGCAGGGCCTGTGAGCCATGGCCATTGAGCCTGCGCGTCCGGAGCCTATGCTCCTCAATGGGAGAGACCACAACAGTGAGAGGCCCACATACCGCAAAAAAAATAAAAATAAAAATAAAAATAAATAAATAAATGAAGAATAAAGAAAAGTATAAAGAATAATGTAACACTGTACCCACCGAATAGATTTAACAACTGCTGACACTTTGCAATACTTATTTTGCATCCTTTGTTTTTATAGGAATAACATATTATTACAGCAAGAAAATTATAAAGAATAAAATATTATAAATAAAACTAGGAATCTTTCCCTCCATCTAATTTCCTTTTCTCCTAACCTTGAGTTATTTCATAAGCAACCTGAAGTTGGCATGCATCTGTGCCTCCTATGTTTTTATATTATATATAATAATAACTGTTTAATGTACTTTTAAAAAATACCTAAATTGTACCATACATTAGCTGTATTTTGGCCATTTGCTTTTTTTCCACTAACATGCCGTTTTGGTGACGTATTCATGTTTAAAATAATGCTCTAGTTCTTTCATGTTATCTGCTTTATAGTATTGTATGAATATATTTTCCAGGATATTTTTCATTATTCCTTCCTTTCTCCCTCCCTTCATTTCTTCCTTCCTTTTTTAGAATTTTTGTTGTTGTTATGCCTTCAGTCTAATGATTCCTTTTCCCATGACACCACTTTTAAATTGTGCATATTTCTGGTCTTATTTTAACAAATATTTTCAACTTGACAATATACAAAAGTTTTTAGTAGCTTTACCCTGCACCTAAACATAACAGGATTCAGAATGCTTGAATACTGATTTGCCTCACATGAAACCTTTGATGTTATTCTACTTTGTCTTAATTCTATGTAGTTTTAATCCACTATGGAAAGTATTGCTGTGCATATTGAGATTTACCAAGAACGTATTAATTTCTATGCTTACTGTTGATTTTTTCACACTACTCCCTTCACCTAAATTATGTTTATTCCTTCCTTTTCCATCCTTTGCATATTCAGCAAGACTATACAAAGAACATTCTATTTTATCAGAAAACGTCTTCATTTTTCCCTGACTCTTCAGGGTTAGTTCAGATGGGTCTAGAATTCAAAGGTCATAGATATTTTCCTTAAGCAACTTGCAAATTGAATCATATTATATTGTTTATTAATGTTGTTGGTTAAAAATCACCTGCTAATCTAATTGTTGTTCCTCTGTATGTATTCTGATTTTTCTGTCTTTGGTGCTCTGCTATTTTTGGAGTAGATACTTTTTTTTTTTTTTTTTACATCTTTATTGGAGTATAATTGTTTTACAATGGTGTGTTAGTTTCTGCTTTATAACAAAGTGAATCAGTTATACATATGTGTCCATATCTCCTCCCTCTTGCATCTCCCTCCCTCTCACCCTCCCTATCCCACCCCTCCAGGTAGTCACAAAGCACTGAGCTGATCTCCCTGTGTTATGCAGCTGCTTCCCACTAGCTATCTACCTTAGGTTTGGTAGTGTATATATATCCATGCCTCTCTCTCGCTTTGTCACAGTTTACCCTTCCCCCTCCCCATATCCTCAAGTCCATTCTCTAGTAGGTCTGTGTCTTTATTCCTGTCTTACCCCTAGGTTTTTCATGACATTTTTTTTTCTTAAATTCCATGTATATGTGTTAGCATACAGTATTTGTCTTTCTCTTTCTGACTTACTTCACTCTGTATGACAGACTCTAGGTCTTTCCACCTCATTACAAATAGCTCCATTTCATTTCTTTTTATGGCTCAGTAATATTCCATTGTATATATGTGCCACATCTTCTTTATCCATTCATCTGATGATGGACACTTAGGTTGTTTCCGTCTACTGGATATTGTAAATAGAGCTGCAATGAACATTTTGGTACATGACTCTTTTTGAATTATGTTTTTCTCAGGGTATATGCCCAGTAGTGGGATTGCTGGGTCATATGGTAGTTCTATTTGTAGTTTTTTAAGGAACCTCCATACTGTTCTCCATAGTGGCTGTACCAATTCACATTCCCACCAGCAGTGCAAGAGTGTTCCCTTTTCTCCACACCCTCTCCAGCATTTATTGTGTCTAGATTTTTTTTAATGGTGGCCATTCTGACCGGTGTGAGATGATATCTCATTGTAGTTTTGATTTGCATTTCTCTAATGATTAATGATGTTGAGCATTCTTTCATGTGTTTGTTGGCAGTCTGTATATTTTTTAAAACTAGTTTTTATTGGAGTATACTTGCTTTACAATATTGTATTTCTACTGCACAGCAAAATGAATCACCTATACATATACATATATCCACTCTATTTTGGATTTCCTTCCCAATTAGGCCACCACAGTACATTAAGTAGAGGTCCCTGTGCTATATAGTATGTTCTCATTAGTTGTCTATTTTATACATAGTATCAACAGTGTATATGGTCAATCCCAAGCTCCCAATTCCTCCCACCCCTCCTTTCCTCCTTGATATCCGTACATTTGTTCTTTATTTCTGTGTCTCTATTTCTGCTTTACAAATAATATCATCTTTACCATTTTTCTATATTCTACGTATATGTATTAGTGTAGGATATTTTTTTTTCCTCTTTCTGGCTTACTTCGCTCTGTATGACATTTCTAGGTCCACACATCTCTACAAATTACCCAGATTCATTCCTTTTAATGGCTGAGTAATATTCCATTGTATATCTGTACCACATCTTCTTTATCCATTCATCTGGACAATTAGGTTGCTTCCATGTTCTTGCTATTGTAAATAGAGCTGCAATGAACATTGTGATACATGACTCTTTTTGAATTATGGTTTTCTCAGGGTACATACGCAGTAGTGGGATTGCTGGGTCATATGGTAGTTCTATTTTTAGATTTTTAAGGAACCTCTATACTGTTCTCCGTAGTGACTGTATCAATTTACATTCCCACCAACAGTGCAAGAGGGTTCCCTTTTCTACACACCGTCTCCAACATTTATTGTTTGTAGATTTTTTGAAGATGGCCATTCTGACTGGTGTGAGGTGATACCTCATTGTAGTCTTGATTTGCATTTCTCTAATGATTAGTGATGGTGAGCATCCCTTCATGTGTTTGTTGGCAATCTGTATATCTTCTTTGGAGAAATGTCTATTTAGGTCTTCCACCCATTTTGGAGAGGGTTGTTTGTTTTTTTGATATTGAGCTGCATGAGCTGCTTGTATATTTTGGAGATTAATCCTTTGTAACTTGCTTCATTTGCAAATATTTTCTCCCATTCTGGGGATTGTCTTTTCATCTTGTTTATGGTTTCCTTTGCTGTGCAAAAAACTTTTAAATTTAATTAGGTCCCATTTGTCTATTTTTGTTTTTATTTTCATTACTCTATGAGGTGGGTCAAAAAAGATCTTGCTGTGCTTTTCATCTAAGAATTTTATAGTATCTGGCCTTACATTTAGGTCTTTAATCCATTTTGAGTTATTTTTGTGTATGGTGTTAGGGAGTGTTCTAATTCCATTCTTTTACATGCAGCGGTACAGTTTTCACAGCACTACTTCTTGAGGTGTCTGTCTTTTCTCCATTGTATATTCTTGCCTCCTTATCATAGATTAGGTGACCATAGGTTTGTGGGTTTATCTATGGGCTTTCTATCCTTTTCCATTGACCTATATTTCTATTTTTGTGCCAGTACCATACTGTCTTGATTACTGTAGCTTTGTAGTACAGTCTGAAGTCAGGGAACCTGATTCCTTGAGCTCCATTTTTCTTACTCAAGATTGCTTTGGCTATTTGGGGTCTTCTGTATTTCCATACAAATTATAAATTATTTTGTTCTAGTTCTGTGAAAAATGCCCTTGATAATTTGATAGGGATTGCCTTGAATCTGTGGATTGCTTTGGGTAGTGTAATCATTTTCACAGTATTGATTCTTCCCATCCAAGAAACTGGTATATCTCTCCATCTGTTTGTGTCATCTTTGATTTCTTTCATCAGTATCTTATAGTTTTCTGCATACAGATCTTTTGCTTCCTTAGGTAGGTTTATTCCTAGGTATTTTATTCTTTTTGTTGCAAAGGTAAATGAGATTGTTTCCTTAATTTCTCTTTCTGATCTCTGATTGTTAGTATATCAGAGTGCAAGAATTTCTGCATATTACTTTTGTATCCTGCAACTTTACTAAATTCATTGATTAACTCTAACTAAATTCATTGATTAACTCTAGTAATTTTCTGGTAGCTACTTTAGGATTTCCTATGTATAATATCATGTCATCTGCAAGCAGTGACAGTTTTACTTCTTCTTTTCCAATTTGGATTCCTTTTATTACTTTTTCTTCTCTGATTGCTGTGGCTAGGACTTCCAAAACCATGTTGAATAATAGTAGCAAGATTGGACACCCTTGTTTTGTTACTGATCTTAGAGGAACTGCTTTCAGTTTTTCACCATTGAGAATAATCTTTGCTGTGGGTTTGTCATATATGTCCTTTATTATGTTGAGGTAGCTTCCCTCTATGCACATTTTCTTGAGAGTTATTAATCACAAATAGGTGTTGAATTTTGTCGAAAGCATTTTCTGTATCTATTGAGGTGATCATATGGTTTTTCTCCTTCAATTTGTTAATATGGTGTATCACAGTGATTGATTTGCATACATTGAAGAATCCTTGCATCCCTGGGATAAATCCCGCTTGATCATAGTGTATGATCCTTTTAATATGTTGTTGGATTCGGTTTGCTAGTATTTTGTTGAGGGAACACAACAACCCAAAACCTATGGGATGCAGCAAAAGCAGTTCTAAGAGGGAAGTTTATAGCAATACAATCCTACCTCAAGAAACAAGAAAAATCTCAAATAAACAACCTAACTTTACACCTATAGCAACTAGAGAAAGAAGAACAAACAAAACCCAAAATTAGTAGAAGGAAGGAAATATCAGAGCAGAAATGAAGGAAATAGAAACAAAGAAAACTGAAAGCTTGCTCTTTGAGAAGATAAACAAAGTTGATAAACCTTTAGCCAGACTCATCAAGAAAAAAAGGGAGAGGACTGAAATCAATAAAATTAGAAATGAAAAAGGAGAATTTACAACTGACACCACAGAAATACAAAGACTCAAAAGAGACTACTACAAGCAACTATATGCCAATAAAATGGACAACCTGGAAGAAATGGACAAATTCTTAGAAAAGTACAACCTTCCAAGACTGAACCAGGAGGAAATAGAAAGCATGAATCGACCAATCATAAGTAATGAAATTGAAACTGTGATTAACAGTCTTCTAACAAACAAAAGTCCAGGACCAGATGGCTTCACAGGTGAATTCTATCAAGCATTTAGTGAAGAGCTAACACCTATCCTTCTCAAACTCTTCCAAAAAAATTGCAGAGGGTGGAACACTTGCAAACTCATTCTACAAAGCCACAATCACCCTGATACCAAAACCAGACAAAGATATCACACACAAAAAATTTACAGGCCAATATTACTGGAGAAAATAGAGGCAAAAATCCTCAACAAAATACTGACATGTATTTTTTTAAATATAGATTTTGATTGACTATACTTCTTTAATCTGAAGGTTTAATTGTTAATTTTAAATGATTCACATCCATTATCATTTCAATATTGCCTTCCCTTATTCTATCCTCACATTCTGGAATATGTAATATACATGAATTGAGACATCTTGTCCTATCCTTTATGTTTCTTAACTTTCCCTTCATTTTTCACTGTTTCTTTATATCTATTTGCTTTAGGTAACATGGGTGATCTCAGATAACTTCCATTTACTAACCTTCCAGATTACTAACATTGATCTACTGTTCAGTCTTTTCATTCAGTTTTTTTTTTGAATTTTTGAGTTTTATTTTATTTATTTTTTATATAGCACATTCTTATTAGTTATCTATTTTATACATATTAGTGTATATATGTCAATCCCAATCTCCCAATTCATCCCACCCCCACCCTTATCCCCACCACATTCCCCTCTTGGTGTCCATATGTTTGTTCTCTACATCTGTGTCTCTATTTCTGCTCTGCAAATTGATTCATCTGTACCATTTTTCTCGGTTCCACATATATGCATTAATGTACGATATTTGTTTTTCACTTTCTGACTTAACTTCACTCTGTATGACAGTCTCTAGATCCATCCATGTCTCTACAAATTACCCAATTCTGTTCCTTTTTATGGCTGAGTAATATTCCATTGTATATATGTACCACATGTTCTTTATCCATTCATCTGTTGATGGGCATTTAGGTTGCTACCATGACCTGGCTATTGTAAATAATGCTGCAGTGAACATTGGGGTGCATGTGTCTTTTTGAATTATGGTTTTCTCTGGGTATATGCCCAGTAGTGGAATTGCTGGGTCATACGGTAATTCTATTCTATTCCATTCAGTTTTAATGTAGTGAATACATTTTCCTTTCTATGTTTTTTTTTTCAGTGCTTTCTGTTATTTGTTTTTTTGCTGTACGCGGGCCTCTCACTGTTGTGGCCTCTCCCATTGTGGAGCACAGGCTCTGGACGCGCAGGCTCAGTGGCCATGGCTCACGGGCCTAGCCGCTCCGTGGCATGTGGGATCTTTCCAGACCAGGGCATGAACCCGTGTCCCCTGCATCAGCAGGCGGACTCTCAACAACTGCGCCACCAGGGAAGCCCACTTTCTGTTATTTTGACAGATTTTGTGGTTTTGGTTTATAACTAGGTTGATGTCTTCATTATCTACTTAATTATTTTAAACATGATTCCTATCAGATTGTTCTTTGTTTTATACTCAAGGTGCAAATTATTATATTTGTTGTATCTGTTGTCTCTTCCTTGTGCTAATTCATTGCTGCATCTGATTTGTAATTTTACATTGTAAGTGAATATCCACCAGTGTTTTGTTTTGTTTCCATTAGCTTATTTGTTTCTTTGTGAGGACCATACATCATGGACTTTTGATGTATATTTCAGAGAAGTTTACAGTGAAATCTTCTTCACACAGAGCCTAAGTGGTAAGAAACTCATAGACCCTTCTGTGGATAGGTGGAAAGAGCTTCCTTTGTTGCTTTTCTTCAATAAAGGAATAGTATTTTAGGGTGTCTCCATTCTAGCCCCACATCCTCTGCCAACTGAAGTCCTGTCTTCCATCCCAATATAGTAGTTACAACTCCAGTGTTGTTAGAGTCTTAGAGTCTATATAGGGGTCCAATACTCCCTCAACCTCTGAAGTTAACCATTATTTTAAAAATTTGACTCTAGGGAGATACATCAAGATGGAGAGTAGGGGAAAGTGAAACTCACCTCCCACCATGAACATATCAAAAATACATGTAGTGTGGAACATTTCTCACTGAAAACTAAATGGAAATGCAGAAAGGCTATACAAACGCTCTAAGAAAGACCCACACAGAATCTGGTAGGAAGAGTTGAGAAGAGATCAAGTTGGGATGTGTGCCTGGGAGGGGACCTGGAGAAAAAAGGAGATTACACAGGCAGAGATTTACCCTGAGGTGTGAGCAGTTCAAGCCACATAGTGAGTGCCCCAGTCCTGGGGTCTGACTCAGGGAAGACGAACCCCCTTTGGTTGGCTGGAGGGCTGCTGGGACTAACAGGAGGGCAGTGGTAAGCCTGGACTCTGCTTGTGAGGAGTCCATGTGCACTGGCTTCCTCCTGATGCAGGGCAGAGAGAGCAAATTAAGGACTACTCGAGTGGATACTCAGTTTCCTCTGACCACCACAGCACACATCCCAGCCTGAGCCAAGTGAACATTTCATCCCTGCTTATTTCACATCACAGGTCTGCACAGGAATGCAGGGTGCTGTGACTGGAAAGAGAACTTGGCTCTGGAATAGAGAGGTGACTTGGCGCCAGGGTAGCATCTGATCCAGCTGGGAGCAGCTACTGCTGGTGCTTACCAAGGCAGCACATCACAGGTGGTCCCAATCTCTGACAGAGGCCTGACTGCCACAGCCCACACCCAATACAAGCCAAGAGCCCAAATGGGCCCCATTTGCCCTTCTGTGCTCCTCCACAACAGGGTGGGGGCAGCAGAGACTTGGGGTCGGTGGTGATCAGCTCTGAGGGACAAAGGGGACTCAGACCTAAAGCTGTGTCTAGACAGGGTGAAGGCAGCTATTGCTGGTTGCATAGGAGACACATTGGAGGCAGCCCAGACCTCTGTCTTTGGCAGACCCACTATAGCCTGTGCCTGGTCACAAACCAAGAGCCTGCACAGACTCTTCTTGCTGTGGCACTACTCCCCTGTGGGGCAGAGGTGCTGGTGATGGGAGAGGGGAAAGGGAGCAAAACTAGCTCAGAACCAACCTTCAGGTCTTCTGCTCCAGCATCCTGGGATCCACCCCTTCCCTCCCCTAATAAGGTGGTAAAGGACACTGAACAGAGGGGAAGCCCCACCTCACACCTGCCTCCTGCCCTATCTCCTCCATCTCCAGCCCCACCTCCCACCATAGTGATAGCTGCCAGCACACCATGAAGAAAGACCTGACTTGTGTTCACATCAAATCCAGCTCTCCCACCAAAAGCACTGGGCACATGCAGACTGCATAGGGATACTCCCACATAAGGATATCACTTCAAGACTGCAATAGGTAACTGTTTCACCTAAATTCATAGAGACAGAGAAAGTTAAAAAATGAGAAGGTAGAGAAACTGGTCTCAGTTGAAAGAGCAAGAGAGAATCCCTGAAAAAAAAAAAAAAGAAGAAACAGAGATAAACAATTTACCAGATAAATAATTCAAAGCATTAGTAATAAGAATGATAATTGAATTTGGGAAGAGAATAAATGAATGCAGTGATAATTTTATCAAGAAACTAGAAAATACAAAAAAGAATAAGTCAGAACTGAAGAATACAATAATTGAAATTAAAAACACACTAGAAGGAATTAATAGCAGACTAGGTGATATGGAAGAATTCATAAGTGATTTGGAAGATAGAATAATGGAAATCACCCAATCAGAACAGCAAAAAGAAAAAAACATTTAATGGGCACAGTTTAGGAGATCTCAGGGATAACATCAAGCATACCAACATTTGCATTACAAGGGGTCCCAGAAAGAGAAGAGAGAGAGAAAAGAGTCAAAACATGTATTTAATTAAATTATGGCTGAAAAGTTGCCAAACCAGAAGAAGAAAACAGATATACATGTACAGGAAGCACAGTGGGTCCCAAACAAGATGAATCCAAACAGACCCACACCAAAACGTATCATAATTAAAATGTCAAAACTTAAAGACAACTAGAGAATTCTAAAAGTAGCAAGAGGAAAACAAAGAATCATATACAAGGGAATCTCCATAAGGCTATCAGCTGATTTTTCTGCAGAAACTGCAGGCTAGAAGAGAGTGACATGGGTATATTCAAAGTGCTGAAAGGGAAAAACCTGAAACCTTGGATACTGTGCCCAGCAAGATTATCATTCAGAATTGAAGGAGAGATAAAGCACTTCTAAGACAAGCAGTAACTAAAAGAGTTTAACATTACTAAACCTACTGTAAAAGAAATGTTAAAAGAGTCTTCTCTAAGTGAAAAAGAAAAGGCTACAAGAAGAAGTAAGAATCTGTAGGAAAGGAAAGATCCCATTAGGAAAGGCAAATATTATATATAGTAAGGGATGAGGATCAACCACTTAAATAATCTAGAACAAAGATTAAAAGATAACTATTGTAGTTTTAGTTGAAAGAGAAACTATAGCTACAATAAACAGTGATAAGATAACATGAAGATGTAAAATATGACATCAAAAATACAAAATATGGGTGAGGGGAATAAAAATGTAGATCTTTTAGAATGTGTTTGAACTTAAAAGACTACCAACTTTAAGCAAGTAGATATAGTTATAGGTCAACATATATGAACCCTATGGTAACCACAAATCAAAAACCTACAGATACAAAAAAATAAGAAAGAAAGGAACAGAAGCATACCACTAAAGAAAACCATCAAACCAGAAGAAGGGAAGAAACAAAAAGAAGAAGAAATGATCAGAGAAGAACTACAAAAATAACTGGAAAACAAGTACTAAAATGGCAATAAGTACATACGTATCAATAAGGTCAATGTACTAAATGCTCCAGTCAAAAGACAGAGGGTGACTGATTGGATAAAACAAACAAACAAAAACAAAAAACAAGACCCATCTATATGCTGCTTACAAGGGACTTACTTCAAAACTAAAGACACATAGACTGAAAGTGAGGGGTTGGAAAAAGATATTTCATGCAAATGGAAACAACAAGATGGGGTTAGCAATACCCATATCAGACAAAATAGACTTCAAAACAAAGGCTATAACAAAAGACAAAAAAAAAGAGCATCATATAATGATAAAGGGATTGATACAAGAAGAGGATATTACTCTCATTACATATATACACCCAATAAAGGAGCACCTAAATATATAAAGCAAATATATAGCAAATTTATAAAGCAAATATATAAAGACATAAAGGGAGAAATTGACAATAATATAATAATAGTAGGGGATTCTAACACCCCACTTACATAAATGGACAGATCATCCAGACAGAAAATCAGTAAGGCAACAGTGGTCTTAAATGACACAATAGACCAGTTGGATTTAATAGATATCTATAGGACATTCCATTCAAAAACATCAGAGTACACATTCTTTGCAGGTGCACATGAAACAGTCTCCAGGACAGATTACCTGCTTGGCCCCCAAACAACTCTCAACAAATTTAAGGTGACAGAACTTATTTCAATCATTTTTTCCAACCACAGCGGTATGAAACTAGAAATCAATTTCAGAAATAAAAATGGAAAAGGCACAAACGCATGGAAACTAAAAAAAAAAAAATGCTAATAAAAAGCCAATGGGGCAATGAAGAAATCAAAGGGGAATCAGAAAATACCTCAAGATAAATGAAAATGTGAAACACAACTTAATAAAATCTAAGGGATGCAGGAAAAGCATTTCCATGAAGGAAGTTTATGGTGATACAGGCCTTCCTCAAGAAAGAAAAATCTCAAAAAAATCTAACCTGTCTAGAGCAGTGATCCCCAACCTTTATGGCAACAGGGACCGGTTTCATGGAAGACAATTTTTCCATGGACTGGGGGTGTGGGGAATGGTTCAGGCTGTAATGCAAGCAATGGAGAGTGGCAGATGAAGCTTCACTCAATTGCTTGCTGTGCTGTTCACCTCCTGTTGTGTGGCCTGATTCCTAACAGGCTACAGACTGGGGGTTGGGGACCCCTCGTCTGGAGGAATTAGAGACAGAACAAACAAAGTCCAAATCAGCAGAAGAACAGAAATAATAAACATCAGAGAGGAAATTTTAAAAATAGAGACCAAATAAACAATAGAAAATATCAATAAAACCAAGAGCTGTTTTATTGAAAAGATAAACAAAATTATCCAGTCTCACCACGAAGAAAAGAGAGGACCCAAATAAACAAAATAACAAATGAACGGGGAGAAATAACAACTAATAGAACAGAAATACAAAAAAAGTATTACTATAGTTATATGTCAACAAATTGGACAACCTAGAAGAAATCGACAAATTTCTAGAAATATACAACCTGCCAAGACTGAATCAGGAAGTAACAGACAATCTGAACAGACTGATCACTAGTAGTGAAATTGAATTTGTAATTGAAAAGAAAAAAAAAAAAGAAAAGAAAACTCCCAGCAAAGGAAAATCTAGAACCAAAGAGATTCACAGGGGAATTCTACCAAACATAAAGAGAGCTAACACTTATCATTCTCAAACTATTCCAAAAAAATTGAAGAGGACAGAACACTCCCAAATTCATTTTATGAGTCCATCAATACCCTGTTACCAAAACCAGACAAAAACACCACAAAAAAAGAAAATTACAGGCCAATAACTTTGATGAATATAGATACAAAAATTCTACACAAAATATTAGCAAACCAAATCCAACAATACAGAAAAAGGATCACACACCATGATCAAAGATGGTTCAATATTCACAAATCAGTCAGTGTGATACACCACATTCACAAAATGAGGGATAAAAATCATATGATCCGAAAATATCCATTGACAGATGAATGGATAAAGAAGATGTGGTATATTTATACAATGGAATATTACTCAGCCACAAAAAAGAATGAAATAATGTCATTTGCAGCAACATGGATGGACCTAGAGATTATCATACTAAGTGAAGTAAGCCAAAGACAAATATATGATATCGCTTGTATGTGGAATTTTTTAAAAAAAGATACAAATGAACTTATAAATGAAACAGAAATGGACACACAGACATAGAAAACAAACTTATGGGTACCAAACGGGAAAGTGGGGTAAGGATAAATTAGGAGTTTGGTATTAACATATACATACTACTATACATAAAATAGATAACCAACAAGGACCTACTATGTAGCACAGGGAACTATACTCAATATTTTGTAATAACCGATGAGAAAAAAATCTGAAAAATTTAGATATACATGTATGTATAACTGAATCACTTTGATGTACACCTGAAACTAACACAATATTGTAAATCAACTATACTTCAATAAAAAATCAATCAAGCAATTACATGATTATCTCAATAGATGCAGAAAAAGCATTTGACAAAATTCAACGTCCAATTTGTGATTTAAAAAACTCTCATCAAAGTGGGTGTAGAGGGAACATATCTCAACATAATAAATGCCATTTATGGCAAACCCACAGCTAACATGATACTCAGTGGTGACAAACTAAAACCCTTTCCTCTAAAGTCAGGAACAAGGCAAGCATGCCCAATCTCACAAGATAGGGGTGTGGGAGTGAGAGATACAAACTACTGTGTATAAAATAGATAAGCAACAGGATATATTATACAGCACAGGGAAGTATAGATATTATTTTGTAATAACTTTAAATGAAGTATAATCTATAAAAATATTGAATCATATGATGTATCCTGAAATTAATGTCAACTGGACTTCAGTTTAAAAAATGTGGCTCTAAATTCTGTTTCTGGCATCAGATAATTTTCTCATTTGTGTCTAATTTTTGGAACTTCAAAAACATGAACATTTCTAAGTTGCTTTATAAAATATATAATTTAGTATTTTATATTTTTGTAATATGAAATGACTCCACATCAGCTAAGGCTGCTTTGTTGTCAGATGTGCTTCACCACATACTTAAGTCTTAGAATTACGTAAACATCACTAACTAAAATTCTTGTTACTATGGCAAGGGACATGGTGTGTGTGCCATCTGAAGCCTTAAGAATTGTTTATGTCACACTTTATGTGTGCATGGATGTTTGTGTGTTTGTGTGTGTGTGTGTGGTGTATGTTTAGGATGATGAGTTTTGAGTATTCTTTTTTGCCAATACATATTTAAACAAATTTTAAATTTAGGTCACTTGTTAAATAAATTATCAACATCAAAACTTTATGACCAGAAATAAGCTGTTAAAAAAATTCCCAAAATACTCAATTACAATGAAATAAGAATTTGAAAAATAAAGACAGGGGAGCATACTTCCATTTTCTTTAATGTTGTGTTTTATTATGTATTAATAATCTGAATTGCCTTGTGTAATATTTACAGTAAAAGGTTATGTCTTATTTTCTCTTCTTTTTAAGTTTCTTAAGGGGAAGGCTGAAATCACTGGATTGAGACCTGTTTTACTTCTAATGTAGGCCTGTAGTGCTATAAAATTCCCCTAAATACTGCTCAAAAACATGTCATAAATTTATTTTCCTTATTTTTTGTTTTTGTTTTTACTCATGAGTTATTTAGAAGTACGTTATCTAGTTTCCAATTTGGGGAAATTTCCAGATAACTTTCTTTTTCTGAATTATAATTTAATTTCACTGTGGAAAGAGAAAATACTTTCTATGACTTGAATTTTTAAAAATCTATTAAGACATTTTTTATGACCCAGAATGTGGCCTATCTTCATAAATGTTTCATGTGCACTTGAAAAGAATGTATATTGTGTTGCTGTCTGGTAGAGTATTCTATAAATGTAAAATTACGTCAAATTCATTGATAGTGTTAAAATGTTTCATATCCTTGATGATATTTTTTCTACTTATTCTATTATTATTGAGAAATAGGTATTTAAATCTCTAACTATAATTGTGGATTTGTCATTCATTCTTTCAGTTTTAGCAGTGTGGCTCCATGTATTTTGAGCCTGTGTTATTAGGTGAAAATAGTTTAGGGTTATGTTCTCTTGATTTATTTACCTCATAATTATAAAATCACCTTCTTTATCTGTGGTACATTCTTTGCTATGAAGTAAATTTTTTTCTGTTATTAATATAATCATTCCAACTTTCTTTTGATTAGTGTTGTATAGAGTATGTTTGCCCATCCTTTGACTTTTAACCTATTTATGTCTTTGTATTTATGGTGTATTTCTTCCTGGCAATATAGAATAGGTCCTTGCTTTTTAACCAGTTTGACAATCTCTGCCTTTTAACTGGGATGTTGAGAATGCTTTCTATTTAGCGTGATTATTGATATAGTTACATTTAGGTCTGTGATCTTGCTTTGTTTTTCATTTGTGTTATTTGTTCCTTATTCCCCTTTTGCTCATTTTTTTTTTCCTTTTGGCATCTTAAATGTTCTCACCACAAAAACAGAAATGGTAGATATAAGATGTGGTAGAGATAGAGGTGTTAGATAACTCTATGGTGGTGATCATTTTGATTTATATAACTGTATCAAATCAACACAGAGTACCCCTTAAACTTACACAGTGTTATGTGACAATTATATCTCAATAAAGCTGGAAAAAATAGTATTTTACTATGCAGTACAAAAAAATTTTACATTGTTTTCTCTCATTAGCTTACCTCTGTGAAAGAAGAACTTTTATATAAAACAAACATTTCCGGGCTTCCCTGGTGGCTCAGTGGTTGAGAGGCCGCCTGCCGATGCAGGGGACACGGGTTCGTGCCCCGATCCAGGAAGATCCCACATGCTGCGGAGCGGATAGGCCCATGAGCCATGGCCGCTGGGCCTGTGCGTCCGGAGCCTGTGGTCCGCAACGGGAGAGGCCACATCAGTGAGAGGCCCGCATACTGCAAAAAAAAAAAAAAAAAATTCCCATTGCATTATTATTCTCACTGTTAAATGTACAATTTAACATCAAAAAGTACATTTTTCAGATATGAAAGGAATTTTGTATTTATCAATTCATATCAAAAGATTTTGCTTTGAATCAGTAATTTAGGCTGTCGGAGCATATATTTAAAGCTAAACACATTTATGGTGGATTTTTTTCCTACATATCTACCTAAGTGGCAAACCAGATAATTTAAAGGTATGGATTGATTAGTAACTCTGGTTATGAGTCTTTATTCATAAATGAATATAGTCATGAAAAACTAATTTTTGAATTTTAAAGGAATGGTATGTACGTATTGTTACAGCCATTAAAAAGTCTTGTAATTTTTCAAGAAAAGAAATCTGAGAAATTAGCTGAACAGATATCTTTTCTTCCAATAAATAAAATCTCAAAAACAGCTTGAAGAATCCTTCATGACTGTTTGGTAAGAAAAGAAAAATGATTAGCTCTGCTCCACTCTTTGCTAGTTTTTCACTTCACTAATAGATCTTTGTAATCCTCTGGCCCTTTCACTATACACTTTAGATTCTATTTTAAATCTTAAAATAATCATCTTTTAATTTTACAGTATAAATTACTTATATAGAAGGTGGCAACTGTCTTTTGGAACATAATATATATGTTATTTTTGTTCTTTATTATAAAATCAGTTGAGAGTAGGTGATTTCTCATCTGTTCACTTACTGGAGTTAAAAATTGCCCTATGTTAATAGTAAAGTGCATGAATAGTGGTATCATATTAATTAAAGAAGTGTCATTTCAAAAATGGACTACATATCTTCACCTCCCAATTCTCTGTCCAAAGCATTGTTATCCTCCAAGCGGTTTGTAGGCTTAGTTGGAAGAACTCCATAAAGATCCTATTCTTAACCTTTATAGCTTACAAGCTTTTCCCCCCAAGGCTCAGGCTCCTGTCATGTTATAGAATATCCTTGTCTCCTCTCTATTTTTAAGTCCTCAGGTTTGCTCTCTTCTTTACTGGGCTACTTCATGACACTCCAGGCAAAGCAATCTATGAAATAAAATTCACTTCTCTATAAAGAGAATAAATAAATATTAATTTCTACCTCCATAATTACATAAGTAGTGAGGAGATCTCATTAGTTCACCATTCCATTTGTGTCTAATTTGTGTTCATCGACACTGGGAGTCAAATGGCTCTAAAGGTCACTTAGGCTATTATACAGTGGATTCACTAATGTAGACATAAGCAGTGTAAAGCATGTGTCATATATTCCTAAGTTTATCACTTAAATGCATTAATAATATAATGGATTGGAGATATATATATATATATATATATATATATGGGATATGATATAATACTGTAATGTTAAAGATTGTCTTAAATATCAATCTATTAGATGTGTTTTTCTCTTTGATTTAAACAATTGTATCTGGGAAAAATGGGCTACTAAAAATTCCCATTATACCTCTTTCGGACTTTATAAAAATGAAGTTGTTCTATTTCTATAATTATTCTTAGCTTTCAACTTACCCCCAAATATATAAGCACTTTATTTGAGAATAAAATATTGATGTTAATATTAAACCCTGGGCCATCTTTGCTTAGAAACCTTAGTCCCTCCCAGTTGGAATTTATTTCTTCTGTATCTTAATTTTTATGCTTTATCTTGTATTCTGCCTTCATGCATGTGTGCATGTCTTGCTCCTCAATTATACTAGAAGATCCCAGGGATGGTATTTTTTGTTTCTTCTTGATTTATTTCTGTTAACATCAGAGTGCCTGACACAACATAATAAATATATAATGCATATTTGTTGAATGTGTATTATCAGATATATTAAAAGATAAGTGTTCACAGCAGGTGATTTCTAGATGTTAAAGTATACAAAGTTAATCTTATCAAGGATCTTGATCAAATTAAGAGAGATATTTTAAAAAGTTAATTAAGAGATTCAGGAGACAGACTTTACAATGTAAAAGTGTTTGCCAGTTAGATGTATACAAACATGACCTAACACGTGGTGCAGCAGAAAATTTGTTTTATAAAAAATAGATCCTTACAGACAGATGTTTCTCTATGGAACAATTTCCCTACCTATTTCTCTGTCTTTCCTTCCTTTCTTTTATTCCCTATTCATCCATCCATCCATTCATCTAGCCTGCCAGCCAACAAATATTTATTAAGAATGTACTTGTTAGGAAGTATTGTATGTGCTAGAGATGGAGCTTAGATAAGTATTCCTGCCCTAATGGAGCTTCTATTCTGTTGGGGTGTGAAGAAGGGTTTAGGGGTCATTTAGCCACCACTGAGGAGGTCAGAATGGCTGAATTAAGCAAGAAGTTAATAGGAGATGAGACCTCAGAGGCAATGGGGATGGGGGAGCACAGGTTATATGTCCCCCCACTGTAAGGATGTGGCTTTGACTCAAAATGAGGTGGGAAGCATTGGAGAGTTTGAGTAGAGAACTTCCAATAGCGGAGCTACATTTTTAACAAGACCATTCTGAAAACAAGATTAAGATGAGACTCTAGGGGTGAAACTATCAAAGCAGGTACCAAATTTCAGACTAGTGCTGTAATCCAGGCAAGAGGTAATGGTGAATTGCTCCAGGGAAGTAACAGCTCAGATGGTGAAAGGGGTTATATTCTAAATATATTTTGAAGGCAGAGTTAGCAGTATTTTCTGATAAATTTTATATGAAGTATGAGAGCAAAAGGAGCAATGAAAGATGACTCTAAGCTATTTCTTTTGAACAATTATAAGTGGAATAGACGTCATTAACTGAGAGAGTAGTCAACACTATTTACTTCCATTCATTTCATTCATTCTCTTAAACTTTGCAGTTTGATTCTACTCCAAACACTGAAAATAAATTGGAACTCCAGATATCTTCCTGCTTGCCTACCCTCCAGCATTTTATTACTTTGATCTCTTAGGAAACTCTTTTCCCCATTAACTTCCAGATCACTTATTATTTTTGCTTGGCCCAAAGTCTTTGCTCTGCATTTCTTTCTCAGTCACTATTTGTGATTCACTTTCACTGATTTTGGTATAGGATATTATAACTTAGATATTAACTGAATGTGATTTATTCTTTTTTGCTCTAGGATGTATTGCTGTTAGCATGATTAAATATAGAAAAGCAAATGCATTTTGGTCAAGTGACTAAATTACATATCGATCAAACAATATAAATATGCCTTCAGAAATTCTTAGCCTTATTCAAGAAATTTAACAATATCATTTAAAAGGACTGAGCATACTGAAATCATAGCAAATTAATAGAAAATATTTATCACATTTTGTAAAATAATTTTATTTAAAAATATATAGAATTTCCAAAACTATTTCAGATTTAACGTGAATGGTCACTTTTAAGTGACTGCCATATGTATTCATATCTCTGAAAATCTTGTTTCACACAATTTATGAATATTTTTTATAATTTGTTTCAACTTCAAATTATTACTATTAGTTATGTGTATTTTATGGCACCTCTGTTTTTATACTTCACACTCAGGGCAGCAATTCATCTTTTAGATACGCAAATTTCATGATTTATTGGTGCACTTTAATATTTTCTGTCTTGATTGCCCAAATGTTCCACACCTGTTCATGTGAATATGTGTTACCCTTAAAGAGATTTAACACCATTGCAAACCCTTAATCTAATGCTTTATCATGATCCAATGTGATTATATTGTTTAATGCAATCTTAGCTTATGTTTTTACACTCTTTGAACTTTTAACAACCTATATCCTGTAGCTAATGAGAAATATTTCATGCTTTACTTAGTGTGGTCATCAAAGGAACATAAGATTTTTATCCAGATAATTTAAAGTTTAGATTTAATAGTTCTTTTTTTTTTTTTTTTTTTTTTGGTCGAACTCGGGCCTCTCACTGTTGTGGCCTCTCCCATTGCGGAGCACAGGCTCTGGATGCGCAGGCTCAGCAGTCATGGCTCACAGGACCAGCCGCTCCGCGGCATGTGGGATCTTCCCGGACCAGGGCATGAACCCGTGTCCCCTGCATCGGCAGGCGGACTCGCAACTGCTGCGCCACCAAGGAAGCCCTTAATAGTTCTTTAAGATTCTCTAAGCCTGTGTAAGGTCACTATTTTTTTTTTTTTTTTTTTGCGAGGTCACTATTTTTAAAGGAAGTTATTGATATTCATATGACTGATAGAAATATATGTTCTCATACCGTTTACTTTCTTCTTAAAATACTTTTCTAATTAATGTTTATCAGTGATTTTGTTTTTTGTTTTGTTTTCCTTTAACCAGTTAGAGACAATATTGTTTACTTCCATTTTCTCATTTAGACTTTGGAAAGTATGGTATAGTATAGTAAATATTTGTCTGTATTTCAAGTTATTTCCCTTTACTTTTAGAAATAGAAACACTGTGAGTCAGTTATTCCTTGATTGTGATGCACTATGTGTCTTCCAGAGGCTGTTTTATCAGTGACTTAGGGACACTAAAGACAGTTGGCTGCTACATTGTTAACCTATTTTTTGCATATAAAATGCATATGTGTAAAGTGTCAGCCTTTATTGAGAATTACTTAACAAATTAGACTATTATGCCAACTTAAGAAGCTTTTAGTTTTCAGCATTTCATTATACAAAAACTAATGTTTTTTTAGAAAATTTCTGGTGGTGATAACTAATATCATATAACAAATTTCAATTTTTACATTTTTAAGGACCATTATTCATATATATTGGCTCTCCAAGTTGGTGTTATTACCTGTTGGGAGCCAATTCTCCATGGTGTTTCTACACATCTTGTTACAACTTTTGTCCTTGGCTATCTTTCCAAGGATATTTCTGAAGCCGACTGGGAAGAAAGAGATTGTATCTCCCTCCAGGGCAAAAGGCAGATTTGTTTGAGTCCACTATAATCAAGATAAGATCTCCCCTGGGGCAAATGTTGAATAGGCTTTTTGAAGCCCTCTTATAGAATTGGGGTGTTTTTAAATTCAGGAATCCTCCACTGTGACATAAGCCTACTTTGTAGCATCTACCTTGGTCATTCAGCATTCCTTTCTTGGTTCTTGGGGTGGAAGGGAATTGATGAGAATCTGAAGCTTATGAAATGAGTAATAAAGTTCTTTGTCTTTGATCCAAGAGTCTCATGTCTACTGTCAGTCTTAAGTGTGGAAGGCTGACATATTAACTTTCAAGTAGGATAAAATCTCTGACCTTTGACAGTTCTTGACATTACCATCATTTTGTAGAAGAAATAACAGGCTCAGGCAAGGTAAAAAACTAGCCCAAGTCCCTGGAAGTCATTAATGACAGACAAACTAGTTCTAGGCTTATGCCATTACATGATGTTGCTTCTAGTGGGGTGAGCTTTTAGCCCACAATGTTAAATTTAGATATCATGGAAAGTGACTGAAACTAAACACAGTCAGGACTCTTTCTGGCAGTTAATTTTAGTAGTGAAGACTTAGTCATTAATAAAACAATATGTATTCATTAAGATTCAGTTATATCTCAATAGAGATAACATAGAAGGAACATTTAAAAAAATATTGTAATTATTGTTTTGGATTTTTGTAACTTCAGTTTTAAAATTGTAGTTTGCTTTTAAAAATTATGTTCCTAGAATTTATAAAGATCAAGAAATAAATAATATGGAGAGTATAACACAAAACTCTCATTTCCACCAGTACCTTTTTTCTCCCCAAATGCTTCTCTCTCTCTCTCTCTTTCTCTAATAAATACACACACAAATGCATTTTCTGATGACTTTCAGGAGGAAATCACATCACCTAGTAGACTATCACTAATAGTTCTACTAGTTTTTGTTAAGGATTTAGTATTCTTACTATCATAAGCCAAAATTATTTCAGTGTTGAGAAAGCTGTCTGTGAGGAACAACAAACCTATAGTAATGACAGTGCTATGAAAATTGTGTTATTCTTACTATTATTGCTATTTTAGAAGCCATGAACAAACTTTAAAATAAAATAAAAATTAACCTTAAAAAGGTGAAGGTAATTAAAATACACATGCCCCTGCTTATGTGCTCATGTAGACTTTTATTTGGGGCATTCAGTTGTTCATTATAAGAATGAAGGCTTTTTAAATAGCTTGCACAATAATATTTCTCTGTGTTTTGTTAGGTCAATATAATAGGAAATTTGAATGGCATACTATCACAGAAGTATATTTAGCAATAGCAATTTTATACAGATGTCACTTCTTTCATCCTAACAGTTTGTTTACTAAGGTTGTTACTGAGTAACATGTTATTGAGTGAAATATAAGAACTAATAAGTAAGTTAGAGTAACTTCTGACTCTTCATTTTCCCACTTCCTATTTATTTCCTTTCTTGCATGAATAGAAGAAAAAGTGGACTTGTGATATTAAAAACAGATTAGGAACCAGGATTATTTAAAAACTAGTTGCTTACATTTACCATCTATATTTGTGTCATGTATACTACTAGAGAGCAATGATTTATTTTAATTTTATTGAAAATTATTCCAATAAAGGTGTTTAAGAAACACTTGAAATGTGTAGTATATATGAGCTCAATGTAGAAGATACAATAAGTTCCTTTTGGCAAGTCTCAATTACATAGAGCTATTTTCTTTTTTATTTTTTTTAACATCTTTATTGGAGTATAATTGCTTAACAATGGTGTGTTAGTTTCTGCTGTATAACAAAGTGAATCGACTATATGTATACATATATACCGATATCCCCTCCCTCTAGCATCTCCCTCCCACCCTCCCTATCCCACCCCTCTAAGTGGTCAAAAACCACCTAACTGATCTCCCTGTGATGTGGCTGCTTCCCACTAGCTATCTATTTTACATCTCGTAGTGTATATATGTCCATACCACTCTCTCACTTCGTCCCAACTTACCCTTCCCCCTCCCCATGTCCTCAAGTCCATTCTCTACGTCTGCATCTTTATTTGGGTCCTGCCCCTAAGGTTCTTCAGAAACAGGTTTTTTTTTTAGATTCCATATATATATATATGTGTTAGCATATGGTATTTGTTTTTCTCTTTCTGACTTACTTCACTCTGTATGACAGACTCCAGGTCCATCGACCTCACTACAAATAACTCAGTTTCATTTCTTTTTAGGGCTGAGTAATATTCGATTGTATATATGTGGCACATTTTTATCCATTCATCTGTTGATGGACACTTAGTTTGCTTCCATGTCCTGTCTATTGTAAATAGAGCTGCAATGAACATTTTGGTACATGACTCTTTTTGAATTATGGTTTCCTCAGGGTATATGCCCAGTAGTGGGATTGCTGGGTCGTATGGTAGTTCTATGTGTAGTTTTTTAAGGAACCTCCATACTGTTCTCCATAGTGGCTGTATCAATTTACATTCCCACCAACAGTGCAGGAGGGTTCCCTTTTCTCCACACCCTCTCTAGCATTTATTGTTTGCAGATTTTTTGGTGATGCTCATTCTGACTGGTGTGAGGTGATACCTCATTGTAGTTCTGATTTGCATTTCTCTAATGATTAGTGATGTTGAGCATCCTTTCATGTGTTTGTTGGCAATCTGTATATCTTCTTTGGAGAAATGTCTATTTAGGTCTTCTGCCAATTTTTGGATTGGGCTGTTTGTTTTTTTTGATATTGAGCTGCATGAGCTGCTTGTAAATATAGGAGATTAATCCTTTGTCAGTTGCTTCATTTGCAAATATTTTCTCCCATTCTGAGGGCTGTCTTTTCATCTTGTTTATTGTTTCCTTTGCTGTACAAAAGCTTTTAAGTTTCAGTAGATCCCATTTGTTTGTTTGTTTGTTTTTTAATCTCAATTTCTCTAGGAGGTGGGTCAAAAAGGATCTTGCTGTGATTTATGTCATAGAGTGTTCTGCCTATGTTTTCCTCTAAGAGTTTTAGAGTGTCTGGCCTTACATTTAGGTCTTTAATCCATTTTGAGTTTAATTTTGTGTATTGTGTTAGGGAGTGTTCTCACTTCATTCTTTTACATGTAGCTGTCCATTATTCACAGCACCACATATTGAAGAGGCTGTCTTTTCTCCATTGTATATTCTTGCTTCCTTTATCAGACATAAGGTGACCATATGTGCGTGGGTTTGTCTCTGGGCTTTCTATCCTGTTCCACTGATCTATATTTCTGTTTTTGTGGCAGTACCATATGGTCTTGATTACTGTAGCTTTGTAGTATAGTCTGAAGTCCAGGAGCCTGATACCTCCAGCTCCATTTTTCTTTCTCAAGATTGCTTTGGCTATTCAGGGTCTTTTTTGTTTCCATACAAATTGTGAAATTTTTTGTTCTAGTTCTGTGAAAAATGCCAGTGGTAGTTTGATAGAGATTGCATTGAATCTGTAGGTTGCTTTGGATAGTATAGTCATTTTCACAATGTGGATTCTTCCAATCCAAGAACATGGTATATTTCGACATCTGTTTATATGATCTGTAATTTCTTTCATTAACATCTTATATTTTTTTGCATACAGGTCTTTTGTCTCCTTAGGTAGGTTTATTCCTAGGTATTTTATTCTTTTTGTTGCAGTGGTAAATGGGAGTGTTTCCTTAATTTCTCTTTCAGATTTTTCATCATTAGTGTATAGGTATGCAGGAGATTTCTGTGCATTAATTTGTATCCTGCTACTTTACCAAATTCTTTGATTAGCTCTAGTAGTTTTCTGGTGGTATCATAAAGATTCTCTATGTATAGTATCATGTCATCTGCAAACAGTGACAGCTTTACTTCTTTTCTGATTTGGATTCATTTTATTTCTTTTTCTTCTCTGATTGCTGAGGCTAAAACTTCCAAAACTATGTTGAATAAGAGTGGTGAGAGTGGGCATCCTTGTCTTCTTCCTGATCTTAGTGGAAATGGTTTCAATTTTTCACCATTGAGAACAATGTTGGCTGTTGGTTTGTCATATATGGCCTTTTTTATGTTGAGGTAAGTTCCCTCTATGCCCACTTTCTGGATAGTTTTTATCGTACATGGGTGTTGAACTTTGTTGAAACCTTTTTCTGCATCTATTGAGCTGAGCATATGGCTTTTCTCCTTCAATTTGTTAATATGGTGTATCACATTGATTGATTTGTGTATATTAAGGAATCCTTGCATTCCTGGGATAAGCCCCACTTACTCATGGTGTAAGATCCTTTTAATGTGCTTTTGGATTCTGTTTCTTAGTATTTTGTTGAGGCTATTTTGCATCTATGTTAATCAGTGATATTGGCCTGTAGTTTTCTTTTTTTGTGACAGCTTTGTCTGGTTTTGGTATCAACATGATGGTGGCCTCGTAGATAAGTTTGGGAGTGTTCCTCCCTCTGCTCTATTTTGGAATAGTTTGAGAAGGCTAGGTGTTAGCTCCTTTCTAAATGTTTGATAGAATTTGCCTGTGAAGCCATTGGGTCCTGGGCTTTTGTTTGTTGGAAGATTTTTAATCACAGTCTCAATTTCAGTACTTGTGATTGGTCTGTTTATATTTTCTATTTCTTCCTGGTTCAGTCTCGGAAGATTGTGCTTTTCTAAGAATTTGTCCAATTCTTCCAGTTTGTCCATTTTATTGGCATTTAGCTGCTTGTAGTAATCACTCATGATACTTTGTATTTCTGCAGTGTCAGTTGTTACTTCTTTTTCATTTCTAATTCTATTGATTTGAGTCTTCTCCAGTTTATTCTTGATGAGTCTGGATAATGGTTTATCAATTCTCTTATCTTCTCAAAGAATCAGCTTTTAGTTTTATTGATGTTTGCTATCATTTCCTTCATTTGTTTTTCATTTATTTCTGATCTGATATTTATGATTTCTTTCCTTCTGCTAACTTTGAGGTTTCTTTGTTCTTCTTCCTCTAATTGCTTTAGGTGTAAGTTTAGGCCGTTTATCTGAGATGTTTCTTATTTCTTGAGTTAGGATTGTATTGTTATAAACTTCCCTCTTAGAACTGCTTTTGCTGCATTCCTTTGGTTTTGGGTTGTCATGTTTTCATTGTCATTTGTTTCTAGGTATTTTTTGATTTCCTCCTTGATTTCTAAAGTTATCTTTTGGTTATTTATTAGTGTATTGATTAGCCTCCATGTGTTTGTGTTTTTTAAAATTTTTTTTTCCTGCAATTGATATCTAGTCTTATAGTGTTGTGTTCAGAAAAGATACTTGATATGATTTCAATTTTCTTAAATTTACCAAGGCTTGATTTGTGACCCAAAATATGATCTATCCTGGAGAATGCTCTGTGAGCACTTGACAAGTGTATTCTGTTATTTTTGGATGGAATATCCTATAAATATTAATTAAATTCATCATTTTTAATATGTCTTTTAATGCTGTGTTTCCTTTTTTATTTTCATTTTGGATGATCTGTCCATTGGTGAAAGTGGGGTGTTAAAGTCCCCTACTATTGTGTTATTGTCAATTTCCCCTTTTATGGCTGTTAGCATTTGCATTATATTTTGAGGTGTTCCAATGTTGGGTGCATAAATATTTACAATTGTTATATCTTCTTCTTGGATCGATCCCTTGATCATTATGTAGTGTCCTTCTTTGTCTCTTGTAATAGCCTTTATTTTAAGCTCTATTTTTCCTGATAGGAGAATTACTACTCCAGCTTTCTTTTTATTTCCATTTGCATGGAATATCTTTTTCCATCCCCTCACTTTCAGTCTGTATGTGTCCCTAGGTCTGAAGTGGGTGTCTTGTAGACAGCATATATATGGATCTTTTTATTATATCCATTCAGCCAGTCTGTGTCTTCTAGTTGGAGCATTTAATCCATTTATATTTAAGGTTGTTATTGATATGTATGTTCCTATGACCATTTTTTTAACTGTTTTGGGTTTGTTATTGTAGGTCTTTTCCTTCCCTTGTGTTTCCTGCCTAGAGAATTTCCTTTATCCTTTGTTGTAAATCTGGTTTGGTGGTGCTGAATTCTCTTAGATTCTGCTTGTCTGTAAAGCTTTTAATTTCTCTGTCAAATATGAATGAGATCCTTGCTTGGTAGAGTAATCTTGGTTGTAGGTTTTTCCCTTTCATCCCTTAAATATGTCCTACAACAGCCATCTGGCTTGCAGAGTTTCTGCTGAAAGATCAGCTGTTAACCTTATGGGGATTCCTTTGTATGTTATTTGTTGCTTTTCCCTTGCTGCTTTCAATATTTTTCTTTGTATTTAATTTTTGATAGTTTAATTAATATGTGTCTAGGCGTGTTTCTTCTTGGATTTATCCTGTATGGGACTCTCTGTGCTTCCTGGACTTGATTGACTATTTCCTTTCCCATATTAGGGAAGTTTTCAACTATAATCTCTGCACATATTTTCTCAGTCCCTTTCTTTTTCTCTTCTTCTTCTAGGACCCCTATAATTCGAATGTTGGTGTGTTTAATGTTGTCCCAGAGGTCTCTGAAACTGTCCTCAATTCTTTTCATTCTTTTTTCTTTATTCTGCTCTGTGGTAGTTATTACCACTATTTTATCTTCCAGGTCACCTATCCGTTCTTCTGCCTCACTTTTCTGCTATTGATTCCTTCTACAGAATTTCTAATTTCATTTATTGTGTTGTTCATTATTGTTTGTTTGCTCCTTAGTTCTCCTGTGTCCTTGTTAAACGTATCTTGCATTTTGTCTATTCTATTTCCAAGATTTTGGATCATCTTTCCTATTGTTCCTCAGAATTCTGTTTCAGGTAGATTGCCTATTTCCTCTTCATTTGTTTGGTCTGGTGGGTTTTTAACTTCCTCCTGCATCAGCATCTGTCTTCTCATTTTGCTTAACTTACTGTGTTTAGGGTCTCCTTTTCACAGGCTGCAGGTTTGTAGTTCCAGTTGTTTTTGGTGTCTGACCCCAGTGGGTAAGGTTGGTTTAGTGGGTTTTGTAGGCTTCCTTTTGGAGGGGACTGGTACCTGTGTTCTGGTGAATGAAGCTGGATCTTGTCTTTCTGATGGGCAGGACCATGTCCAGTGGTGTGTTTTGGGGTGTCTGTGAACCTATTATAATCTTGGGCAGCCTGTCTGCTAGTGGGGGGGGGGGGGTTGTTTCTGCCTTGCTAGTTGTTTGGCATGTGGTGTCCAGCATTGGAGCTCGCTGGTCGTTGAGTGGAGCTCAGTCTTAGCATTGTGCTGGAGATCTCTGGGAGAGCTCTCACCAATTGATATTACATGGGGCTTGGAAGTCCTTGGCCGACCAGTGTCTTGAACTTGGCTCTCCTACCTCAGAGGTTCAGGCCTGACATGGCCGGAACACTAAGACCTTGTCAGCCACACAGCTCAGAAGAAAAGGGAGAAATAAAAGAAAGAAAACATAAATAAATGAATAAAATAAAGTTATTAAAATAAAAAAATAACAAAAAATTAAAATAAAAATTAAAAAAAAATAAGAAGAGAGCAATCAAAACAATAAAGAAATCCTCCAATGTTAACAAGCACTAAATACTATACTAAAAAAACGGCCAGATTGAACCCTAGGACAAATGGTAAAAGCAAACCTATACAGAAAAAGTCACACAAAGAAGCATACACATACACACTGACAAAAAGAGAAAAAGGAAAAGAAAAATAATATACATCTATTAAAAAAAAAAGGAAGAGAGCCACCAAATCAATAAACAAATCTCCCAATGATAATAAGCTCTAAATACTAAGCTAAGGTAAACATAAAACTAGAAGCGAATTAGATGCAGAAAGCAAACCTCAAGTCTACCTTTGCTCTCAAAGTCTACTGCCTCAATTTTGGGGTGATTCATTGTCTATTCAGGTATTCCACAGATGCAGGGTACATCAAGGTGTTTGTGGAGATTTAATCCACTGCTCCTGAGGCTGCACAGAGAGATTTCCCTTTCTCTTCTTTGTTCGCACAGCTCCTGGGGTTCAGCTTTACATTTGGCCCCACCTCTGCATGTAGGTCACCCTCTGACATCCCGCCCAGACAGGAGGGAGTAAAGGAGTGGCTGATTAGGGGATCTGGCTCACTCAGGCCAGGGGGAGGGAGGGGTATGGAATGCGGGGTGAGCCTGTGACGGCAGAGGCCGGCGTGACATTACAATGAACTGAAGTGCGCCATGTGTTCTCCCAGGGAAGTTGTCCCTGGATCACAGGGCCATGGCAGTGGTGGGATGCACAGTTTCCCAGGAGGGGAAGTGTGGATAGTGACCTGTGCCCGTACCCAGGATTCTTGGTGGCAGCGGCAGCAATGTTAGTGTTTCATGTCCATCTCTGGTGTCCGCGCTGATAGCCACAGCTCGCGCCTGTCTCTGGAGCTCATTTAGGCAGTGCTCTGAATCCCCTCTCCTTGCACACCCCGAAACAATGGTCTTTTGCTTTTTATGCAGGTCCAGAATTTTTCCCGACTCCCTCCTGGCTAGCTGCAGCGCACTAGCACCCTTCAGGCTGTGTTCATGCAGCCAACCCCAGTTCTCTCCCTGGGATCTGATCTCTGAAGCCCGAGCCTCTGCTCCCAGCCCCCACCCACCCTGACCGGTGAGCAGACAAGCCTCTCAGGCTGGTGAGTGCTGGTCGGCACCGGTCCTCTGTGTGGGAATCTCTCTGCATTGCCCTCTGCACCCCTGTTGCTGTGCTGTCCTCCATGACTCCGAAGCTTCCCCCCAACCCACCCCCTGTCTCCACCAGTTAAGAGGCTTCCTTCTGTGTGGAAACTTTTCCTCCTTCACAGCTCCCTTCCAGAGTTGCAGGTTCCATCTGTATTCTTTTGTCTCTGTTTTTCCTTTTTTTCTTTTGCCCTACCCAGGTACAGATATTTGGGGAGTTTCTTGCCTTTTGGGAAGTCTGAGGTCTTCTGCCAGTGTTCAGTAGGTGTTCTGTAGGAGTTGTTTCACATGTGGATGTATTTTTGATGTATTTGTGGGGAGGAAGGTGATCTCTGTGTCTTACTCCTCAGCCATCTTGAAGGTCCTCTTCCCTTTTTTCATAACTTCTGACTTTATTATAAATCTTAAACATTTTATCATCATTGGTAAATATTTTTGATAAGTGAAAAATTAGTAATTATTCTAAAATGTGACTTTCATGTTATATAATAAGGAAATTATAATTCCTTAATCATTCAGGTGATTTTGTATTTTCAAATCAAATTATTTGTCCCAATATTTTGATCAGTGAAAATGTTAGCTTGAAATTAATTCTGTGTCATACCTCATATATTTGTCAGTGATTCTGTTTTAAAGTCCAGTCTAACTCTACAAGTGAAAAGTATTCAGTGTGAAGAATGAGCTAACATCTATCATTACTATCACAGGCTTACATAGAGGCAGTTATTAATATAACATAGTAGAGACAATAGAATTAAGTTTCTTGTAAGCTTGTATGTCCCTACAGGCAATCAAATTCATTTTAGTTAAATTAATCCCAAATCTGTGAGCCATTTGCTCTTTACTTTCTGCTTAAATGTATTACTGTGTTTCCAGTTAATTTATCTGCCATATTGCTCAAAGTTTTGTTGTTGTTTTGCTTTTTTTTTTTTTTTTTTTTTGCGGTATGCGGGCCTCTCACTGTTGTGGCCTCTCCCGTTGCAGAGCACAGGCTCTGGACACGCAGGCTCAGCGGCCATGGCTTACAGGCCTAGCCACTCCATGGCATGTGGGATCTTCCCAGACTGGGGCATGAACCCGTGTCCCCTGCATTGGCAGGCGGACTCTCAACCACTGCGCCACCAGGGAAGCCCTGCTATTTTGTTTTGTTTGTCTGTTTTTTATACCCCAATCCTAAAGGATTAGATTTTCCTCTGAGCTACCTTTTTTTTTTTAGCTCTCTTTAACTGGACTCCCCAGAATTCTCTGGGGAGCAAGGAGGGAAATTAGAATGGCCATAACAAAAAGAGACAACTAGAGAACTTGAACTTACAGTTAGTATGGAAGGCACACTGTTTTTACTTAATTATACTTAAAATAAATTTTACTTAATTTATTTATTTAGGACTGAAGAGAGTCACAGAGATTATGGTAGAGCAAAAAAACCTCCTTGATTATGGTGTGGAAATTCTCTATTTTCTTACTTTTTTACTGTTAATCATCAACAAACCTCAAGGCAAGAGATTTGCAAGCCAGCAACTTCTGCAGTTGAAGAGAGAAATATGTTTTTATTCCTTTTCCAATTCCTCAAACATTATATCTCAGATTATATAAACTATATAAATGATAAATTTCTAGTTTCAAAAAAGATGATTTATACATAACTTTAAAAGAACATCTATTTCTTACAGTGGCTGAAACAGTACTAGTACTAACCAAGGCTAAATCATCCCCCTGGGCCAATGGTTGTCTTTAACCTCTGTAATTTTACATGTGTGGATAATACCAAATAAATCCATCTTCCCCTTCTGCTCTTATTGGTGTTCAAATGCTCACAACCCTAAATCTAGTCATTATAATAAGGAATTTAAAAAATTCTATCTTTTAAGTCAATTACATGAAAGAATATGTTACCTCCTCCTTTTAGGTAATGATTTTTTCACATTTAAGACTAATTTATTAGGCTGAGAATACAAAAGGGATACAGTTGCCTACATCATGTCCCTCTGAAGGATTTCTATTGCTTGAAAGCTGTGAGAAGCTCTTTGTATTTTCTAAATTTTACCTTTCTTCATAAACTTTTAGAAATGTAATGTATTGTCTACTGCTGAATTCTTCACCCATGCCCAGAGCATTTGCCTTTATCTCCACATGAATGACCAACCACCTATAGTTAGAATTTATGATTGCTGTGATCCTAGAGCATTTTTAAAGCACTTTACATTATGTGATATTAAGCAAAAGATGTTTCTGGACATGCTCACATGCTTCTAGGGGAGTTTTATCTTTCTACTTGTTATATATACCTACATGAATTATACTAACATCATCTCAGGATTATATAATATAAACTTAAAATGCTATCAGAATGACTTTATTCATGAGTTTTTTCCTTATGTGACCAAATTTTTTGCTTATATGACCAAAATTGACTTTTAAAATAAAACATTCTTTTATTATAGCTGAAGATGCCTGGAAATTAATAGTAAAAGATAGAAGCAATTAAAAAGATATTTGGGTCCATGATTACAATTAAAGAGATGCATATCAGTTTAAGAAACTTTGCAAGGAGGTTGAATAGTGCTCCCAAATAAACTTCTGCCGTGAAACATTGCGTATCATGTACAACAGTTAACAAATCTTTAGAAGAGTATTCTAGGAGGTATTACATGTTCTCAAAGTTTGTCTCACATTATTTAGACATACTCAGAATATGTCTACAAACTACTAGTTGTCATTATGAAATGTAGAGTTGTTTTATTTTGTATTTTGGAAATAATGTGTTTTCGTCTAATCACAGTTTAACTGCTACTGGACCTCACTGCTTTCTCTAAAGGTGGTTATAGAATTGCAGAGAAGGACTGCACTCCAACATGTTAAGGGCTAGTGACATTTGCTACTGTAAATACTTTCTGATGTTCATAAGGATTTTTAAATATAAAGTCACCTAAAAACTGCTTCAGTGGTAGTGGACCACCCTATCCAGTATAGTTTCATTCCATTTCATGTCATGCTCATATTTTGTGTAGTTAAAGAGCTCATTGCACAAGCCCTAAGAACTGCTGTTAAATCATATATATATATACACATATGTACATAGAATACAATATTCATGTATGTATGCATACATAATGATATATAGTCATATATACACAATCATATATATACATAATCTGATATATATGTACATATATATGTCACCATACATATATATGTATATATATATATGGTCTTCATAAACATGCCCAAAGTCACAAGTTTGTGTATGTTTGTGTATGTGAAAAAGCATAAAGTTACTAAATGGATTGGGAATAAAATTCACAAGTTTTCTGCCAAGTATGACACTGCACGTTTGCGCATGTCCTTACAAAGGCCATTTCTTTACAAACAGGGTCCTGGGGGATTGTTAACTCTAGATGCAGCTTCCTGTTTATACACCCGCTCTGGGATTTCCCATTTGCCAACACTGCAAATGCATTGTATTATAAATGAGAACAGCTTGTTGAGGGCTGTGTTTTAGTGTTTTCTGGAAATAGATGAAGAGAACATGTTCTGATGTATTTGTAGCAAATCCAATTAGGAGCTTATTGAGGGAGGTTTTTTGGCTTTTGGGGTTTTTCTAAACAAGCATAGGAAATATGTTTGTGGTGGTATCATTGGTAATTACAAATTCTTCCTAAAGAAAATAATTATGCATGCTTTAAAGTAAACCTCCTTTTAGGAGAACAATTGATATTCAGTTTTTTGTCTAGGTAAACAATATTTACAGAAAAGTACTAGAAAGTTATTTTTCATATAAACCTTAAAAATCCTCTGCATTGCCCCACAAAAAGAGGTTAAAGTAGTAATAAATTTTTGATTATTAGTATAGTATAGTAATGATTTTTTTAATGATCATAGATCAATTGGTAAACTCTCCTATTCCTACTTATTTATTTGAGTGGACTTGGAACAGATTTTTGGATAATAATTATTTTTCTGGAAAAAAAAGAGGGAGGATAAAATAAAGTCTACTTTATTTCACCTGCCAACATATTTTGCTTTCCACACCCTTACATTTTTGCCTATTTCATAATCCTAATGTATACTTCCACTTCTTAAGAATTCTACGCAATTAATTTTTGAAAAATTTCAGCAATTTTTAAAAATAGTAGAGGAAGTTTTGTTATTTGATAAAGTTGACCTTTGCTTTTTGATGTGTGTGGGTGTAGGTGTGGGTGTGTTGTGGGTAAGTGTGTGTATGTGTGTTTACAAATGTCAATGTAAAAGATGTATCACGATGTAATAGAATTTTGGATATATCAACAAGCCTAAATTTTTGCAGTTTTAAGTGGGACAAAGAGTTGAAATCATAAATTGTAGCAGCTTATAATGAAAGTTGTTTATGTTAAAAGTACATAACAGAAATGTAAGAAAATGGCTAAGTGAAATATGAAAGAAAAATTACTTGTTTGAATACCCCCAAATTTAAAGTTTAAATATAATCATGGTATATACGGATATGCAAAAATTTGTTCTATTCTTCCCCAGTGATTTATGTTTCATCAAGTGTAGTTACATTCATCACTGATCATTTTTTTAAAACAAGATTTTATATGATAACATTGTGCATTAAAGTGAACTGCAAAAATATTTTAAATCATACAGCTTCAGAATGATACATGGTTCACTGCAAATTGCAAAGGGTAAGGAAAAAATGGAATGAATTTCTAATAGACTTTAATTTCATCTTTAAAAAATAGCTTTTGTTAAATGAGCATCTTAAGAAGTGTTAAATTATGCACATATATATAAAACATTAATAGGATATTTGTACTGACTAGCCAATTTCGTCCTTAATTGCTGAGTTTATTTACAGGATACATGGTATCATTCCAGCTTCCTATCTTTTCAGTTATACTCTTGAGTTACTTACACATCTTTCCTAAAAGATTCAACTTCATCAGCAAATGAAGTTTGCTGTTCATAAAATATATTCTTTCTGTTCATAAAATATATTTTGCAGATTGACCTTTTCCTTTTTACAGTGCAGTCAAAATACTTTTTGGATGTAAAGAAAACATGTTTAACCCTCCTTTCAAATATTCTTTTCACAACAATATATTTATGCACAGTATTTTCTTTTCTTAAGGTTTAGCATCTTTTAAATTATGCCCAAAATAGGTATAATGAGATAGGAAAGTGTACAAATCTGAAATGTACACCTCAATGATTTTTCACATATGAGTACCTTTGAGTAACCACGATCTTGATCAAGATACAAAACATTTCCATTACCTCAGAAAGCTCTTTCTTGCTACTCCAGCCACCCACCAGGGGTAATCACTCTTCTGATTTCTATCAACACCAGTTCATTTTGCTTGGAACATATTATCTGTGGGATTCATCCTGTTGTTGTGTTTATCAGTAGTTCATTGTTTTTAAATTGTTGTTTTGTTTTCCATTATAGGAATACACAATAGATTAGTACTCCATTCTCCTGATGATGGCCACTTGAGTTGCTTCTGGTTTTCTACTATAATGAATAAATTTGGTATGAATATTCCTGTTTATGTGCTTCATTTGGCATATATACTCATCTCTCTTGGCCATATACCTGCAGTACAATTGCTGAATCGTAACATAGGTATATGATTAGCTTTAACAGCTACAGTTTTATTAGTTTTCCAAAGTCACACTTCCACCAGTAATCATAGGAGAGTTCCAGTTATTCCACATCCTTCCCAATGCTTGGTATTTTCAGTCTTTGAAATTTTAGACTTTCTGGTAAATGTGTAATAGTATATTGTGATTTTAAGATGCATTTCCCTGATGAATAATTATATTGACCATCTTATCGATGCTTATTGGCCATCTGGTCATTATCTTTGATGTGCTACTTGTTCAAGCCATTTGACTATGCTTTATTTATTTATTTTTGGTCCTATTTGATTTGTGTGAGTTCTTTATACATCCTAGACATAACCCATTAGATAGATAGATAGATAATGAAAATATTATCCTATTGCATCTTCACTCTCCTACTGATATATTTTTTAAACATCTTTATTGGAGTATAATTGCTTTACAATGGTGTGTTAGTTTCTGCTTTATAACAAAGTGACTCAGTTATACATATACATATGTTCCCATAACTCTTCCCTCTTGCGTCTCCCTCCCTCTCACCCTCCCTATCTCACCCCTCTAGGTGGTCACAAAGCACCAAGCTGATCTCCTGTGCTATGCGGCTGCTTCCCTCTAGGTATCTATTTTACGTTTGGTAGTGTATATATGTTCATGCCACTCTCTCACTTTGTCACAGCTTACCCTTCCCCCTCCCCATATCCTCAAGTCCATTCTCTAATAGGTCTGCGTCTTTATTCCTGTCTCACCTCTAGGTTCCTCATGACATTTTTTTTTCTTAAATTCCATATATATGTGTTAGCATATGGTATATGTCCTTCTCTTTCTGACTTACTTCACTCTGTATGAGAGACTCTAGGTCCATCCACTTCATAACAAATAGCTCAATTTCATACCATTTATGGCTGAGTAATATTCCATTGTATATATGTGCCACATCTTCTTTATCCATTCATCTGATAATGGACACTTAGGTTGTTTCCATCTCCTGGCTATTGTGAATAGAGCTGCAAAGAACATTTTGGTATATGACTCTTTTTGAATTATGGTTTTCTCAGGGTATATGCCCAGTAGTGGGATTACTGGGTCATATGGTAGTTCTATGTGTAGTTTTTTAAGGAACCTCCATACTGTTCTCCATAGTGGTTGTACCAATTCACATTCCCACCAGCAATGCAAAAGTGTTCCCTTTTCTCCACACCCTCTCCAGCATTTATTGTTTGTAGATTTTTTGTTGATGATCATTCTTACTGGTGTGACATGATATCTCATTTGCATTTCCCTAATGATTAATGATGTTGAGCATTCTTTCATGTGTTTGTTGGCAGTCTGTATATCTTCTTTGGAGAAATGTCTATTTAGATCTTCTGCCCATTTTTGGATTGGGTTGTTTGTTTTTTTGTTATTGAGCTGCATGAGCTGCTTGTAAATTTTGGACATTAATCCTTTGTCAGTTGCTTCATTTGCAGATATTTTCTCCCATTTTGAGGGTTGTCTTTTAGTCTTGTTTATGGATTCCTTTGCTGTGCAAAAGCTTTGAAGTTTCATTAGGTCCCATTTGTTTATTTTTGTTTTTATTTCATTTCTCTAGGAGGTGGGTCAAAAAGGATCTTGCTGTGATTTATGTCATAGAGTGTTCTGCCTATGTTTTCCTCTAAGAGTTTGATAGTTTCTCGCCTTATATTTAGGTCTTTAATCCATTTTGAGCTTTTTTGTTGTGTATGGTGTTAGGGAGTGATCTAATCTCATACATTTACATGTACCTGTCCAGTTTTCCCAGCACCACTTGTTGAAGAGGCTGTCCTTTCTCCACTGTACATTCCTGCCTCCTTTATCAAAGATAAGGTGACCATATGTGCGTGGGTTTATCTCTGAGCTTTCTGTCTTGTTACATTGATCTATCTTTCTGTTTTTGTGCCAGTACCATACTGTCTTGATTACTGTAGCTTTGTAGTATAGTCTGAAGTCAGGGAGACTGATTCCTCCAGCTCCGTTTTCCTTTCTCAAGATTGCTTTGGCTATTCTGGGTCTTTGGTGTTTCCATACAAATTGTGAAATTTTTTGTTCTAGTTATGTGAAAAATGCCAGTGGTAGTTTGATAGGGATTGCACTGAATCTGTAGACTGCTTTGGGTAGTAGAGTCATTTTCGCAATGTTGATTCTTCCAAACCAAGAACATGGTATATCTCTCCATCTATTTGTATCATGTTTAATTTCTTTCATCAGTGTCTTATAATTTTCTGCATACAGGTCTTCTGTCTCCTTAGGTAGGTTTATTCCTAGATATTTTATTCTTTTTGTTGCAATGGTAAATGGGAGTGTTTTCTTGATTTCACTTTCAGATTTTTCATAATTAGTGTACAGGAATGTCAGAGATTTCTGTGCATTAATTTTGTATCCTGCTACTTTACCAAAATCATTGATTAGCTCTAATAATTTTCTGTTAGCATCTTTAGGATCCTCTGTGTATAGTATCATGTCATCTGCAAACAGTGACAGCTTTAATTCTTCTTTTGTGATTTGGATTCCTTTTCTTCCCTGATTACTGTGGCTAAAACTTCCAAAACTATGTTGAATAAGCATGGTGAGAATGGGCAACCTTGTCTTGTTCCTGATCTTAGTGGAAATGCTTTCAGTTTTTCACCATTGAGAATGATGTTGGCTGTAAGTTTGTCATACATGGTCTTTATTATGTTGAGGAAAGTTCCCTCTATGCCTACTTCCTGGAGGGTTTTTATCATAAATTAGTGTTGAATTTTGTCGAAAGTTTTCTCTGCATCTATTGAGATTACCATATGTTTTTTCTCCTCAATTTGTTAATATGGTGTATCACAATGATTGATTTGCATATATTGAAGAATCCTTGCATTCCTGGAATAAACCCCAATTGATCATGGTGTATGATCCTTTTAATGTGCTGTTGGATTCTGTTTGCTAGTATTTTGTTGAGGATTTTTGCATCTATGTTCATCAGTGATAGTGGCCTGTAGTTTTCTTTCTTTGTGACATCCTTATCTGGTTTTGGTATCAAGGTGATGTTGGCCTTGTAGAAAGAGTTTGGGAGTGTTCCTCCCTCTGGTATATTTTGGAAGAGTTTGAGAAGGGTAGGTGTTAGCTCTTCTCTAAATGTTTGATAGAATTCGCCTGTGAAGCCATCTGGTCCTGGGCTTTTGTTTGTTGCAAGATTTTTAATCACAGTTTCAATTTCAGTGCTTGTGATTGGTCTGTTCATATTTTCTATTTCTTCCTGATTCAGTCTTGGCAGGTTGTGAATTCCTAAGAATTTGTCCATTTCTTCCATGTTGTCCATTTTATTGTCATAGAGTTGCTTGTAGTAATCTCTCTTGATCTTTTGTATTTCTGCAGTGTCAGTTGTTACTTCTCCTTTTTCATTTCTAATTCTATTGATTTGAGTCTTTTCCCTTTTTTTCTTGATGAGTCTGGATAATGGTTTATCAATTTTGTTTATCTTCTCAAAGAAGCAGCTTTTAGTTTTATTGATCTCTGCTATTGTTTCCTTCATTTCTTTTTCATTTATTTCTGATTTGATATTTATGATTTCTTTCCTTCTGCTAACTTTGGGGTTTTTTTTTTGTTCTTCTTCCTCTAATTGCTTTAGGTGCAAGGTTAGGTTGTTTATTCGAGATGTTTCCTGTTTCTTAAGGTAGGACTGTATTGCTATAAACTTCCCTCTTAGAACTGCTTTTGCTGCATCTCATAGGTTTTGGGTCGTCGTGTCTCCACTGTCATTTGTGTCTAGGTATTTATTGATTTCCTCTTTGATTTCTTCAGTGATCACTTCGTTATTAAGTAGTGTATTGTTTAGCCTCCATGTGTTTGTATTTTTTACAGATCTTTTCCTGTAATTGATATCTAGTCTCATAGCATTGTGGTCAGAAAAAATACTTGATATAATTTCAATTTTCTTAAATTTACCGAGGCTTGATTTGTGACCCAAGATATGATCTCTCCTGGAGAATGTTCCATGAGCACTTGACAAAAATGTGTATTCTGTTGTTTTTGGATGGAATGTCCTATAAATATCAATTAAGTCCATCTTGTTTAAAGCATCATTTAAAGCTTGTGTTTCCTTATTTATTTTCATTTTGGATGATCTGTTCATTGGTGAAAGTTGGGTGTTAAAGTTCTTACTATGAATGCGTTACTGTCGATTTCCCCTTTTATGGCTGTTAGTATTTACCTTATTTATTGAGGTGCTCCTATGTTGGGTGCATAAATATTTACAATTGTTATATCTTCTTCTTGGATCGTCCCCTTGATCATTATGTAGTGTCCTTTTTTGTCTCTTCTAATAGTCTTTATTTTAAAGTCTATTTTGTCTGATATGAGAATTGCTACTCCAGCTTTCTTTTGGTTTCCATTTGCATGGAATATCTTTTGCCATGCCCTGACTTTCAGTCTCTATGTGTCTCTAGGTCTGAAGTGGGTCTCTTGTAGACAGCATATATATGGGTCTTGTTTTTGTATCCATTCAGCCAATCTGTGTCTTTTGGTGGGAGCATTTAATCTATTTATATTTAAGGTAATTATCTATATGTATGTTCCTATTCCCATTTTCTTAATTGTTTTGGGTTTGTTATTGTAGGTCTTTTCCTTCTCTTGTGTTTCTTGCCTAGAGTAGATCCTTTAGCATTTGTTGTAAAGCTGGTTTGATGGTACTGTTCTCTCATCTTTTTCTTGTCTGTAAAGGTTTTAATTTCTCCATCAAATCTGAGTGAGTTCCTTGCTGGGTAGAGTAATCTTAGTTGTAAGTTTTTCTCCTACATCACTTTCAATATGTCCTGCCAGTCCCTTCTGGGTTGCAGATTCTCTGCTGAAAGATCAGCTGTTAACCTTATGGGGATTCCCTTGTGTGTTATTTGTTGTTTTCCCCTTGCTGCTTTTAATACATTTTCATTGTATTTAATTTTTTGACAGTTTGATTAATATTTGTCTTGGTATGTTTCTCCTGGATTTATCCTGTATTGGACTCTGTGCTTCCTGGACTTGATTAACTATGTCCTTTCCCATATTAGGCAAGTTTTCAACTATAATCTCTTCAAATATTTGCTCAGTCCCTTTCTTTTTCTCTTCTTCTTCTGAAACCCCTATAATTCGAATGTTGGTGCATTTAATGTTGTCCCAGAGGTCTCTGAGACTGTCCTCAGTTCTTTTCATTCTTTTTTCTTTATTCTGCTCTACAGTAGTTATTTCCACTATTTTATCTTCCAGGTCACTTATCCGTTCTTCTGCCTCAGTTATTCTGCTATTGACCCCTTCTAGAGTATTTTTAATTTCATTTATTGTGTTGTTCATCATTGCTTGTTTCATCTTTAGTTCTTCTAGGTCCTTGTTAAACGTTTCTTGCATGTTCTCTATTCTATTTCCAAGGTTTTGGGTCATCTTTACTATCATTATTCTGAATTCTTTTTCAGGTAGACTGCCTATTTCCTCTTCATTTGTTAGGTCTGGTGGGTTTTTATCTTGCTCCTTCATCTGCTGTGTGTTTTTCTGTCTTCTCATTTTGCTTATCTTACTGTGTTTGGGGTCTCCTTTTTGCAGGCTGCAGGTTCGTAGTTCCCGTTGTTTTTGGTGTCTGTCCTCAGTGGCTAAAGTTAGTTCAGTGGGTTTTGTAGGCTTCCTGGTGGAGGGGACTAGTGCCTGTGATCTGGTGGATGAGGGTAGATCTTGTCTTTCTGGTGGGCAGGTCCATGTCTGGTGGTGTGTTTTAGGCTGTCTGTGGCCTTATTATGATTTTAGGCAGCCTCTCCTAATGGATGGTATTGTGTTCCTATCTTGCTAGTTGTTTGGCATAGGGTTGTCCAACACTGTACCTTGCTGATCGTTGAGTGAAGCTGGGTGTTGATGTTGAGGTGGAGATCTCTGGGAGATTTTTGCCGTTTGATATTACGTGGAGCTGGGAGGTCTCTTGTGGACCAGTGTCCTGAAGTTGGCTCTCCCACCTCAGAGGCACAGCACTGACTCCTGGCTGCAGCACCAAGAGCTTTTCATCCACACGGCTCTTACTTTTTAGTGATCATTCATTACTCATGTATTCATCCAGTTAGAGGTAACTGCCATGGTCCACAAGAAAGTCTGTGGTGGTCTGATCTGACCGATATGAGAGTTTTGCTAGTAGGACTCTGGAATAGGAGGGAAGGTGATTCTAAGAAAATATTCTTTCAAGCATACATAGTTCTTAATGATGCTCCATGTACTTTATTTATTTGGCCAGAAGATGAAAAGAAAGCTGTTTTCATAGACGACTAGCATCAAATGGAGGTTCTGCAGCTAGAAAGAGAGCCCAGACCACACTAGCAGGGCTGCACTCTGAGGGTCGAGGTATTTTGGCCTCCTACTGATATTTTTAATAAACAAAAGTTCTTAATGTCAATGAAGTTCAATTATGTTTTTATTTTTTTTGTGTTTTGTCTTTTGTACCCTGTTTAGGAAACCTTTCCTTACTTTAAGGTCATGAAGATATTCTCCTATGTTGTATTCTAGAAGCTTGATTATTTTAATTTGACACTTATGAGTCATCTTTCATTAATTTTTATATATGGTGTAAGGTAGGAGTCAAGTTTGTGGGGTCCCCCCCCCATATAGATATACAAAAGTTCTAGCCTCATTTGTTAGAAATAAACCATAGTTTCTTCCACAGCTTTGCATTGGTACCTCAGAGGGAGAGTATTCAATATTTCACTATTAAATATTTCAGCTGTAGCTTTTTGGTTTTTGTTTTTGTCAGTAGCTTTATTGAGATATAGCTGATATATGGCAATGTATGTTTAAGATGTACAACATAATAATTTGATTTATATATATGTATTACAAAATGATTGCCACAATAAGTTTAGTTAACATCCATCAGCTCACAGTTACAATGAATTTTTTCCGGCATTGATAACTTTTAAGATTTTCTTTATTAGTAACTTTCAAATATATAATACGCTCTCAGTATTTTCAAAGTTTCATATTTTCAAAAAAGTTGCCAACTTAGACTCTGTGTGTTTGTCATTAGCACTTCTCTGGAAATAGGTTAGCTATGAGATAAGCTAAAGGTCTATTTGATTAAAACTACATATATCCCAAAAGTTTCTAATTTTTTCAGGTTATGGCTCAAGATTTCATATTCATTTGTCATTCTTCTTATTTAATCATTTATACATGATTATTTTAAATTCACCATGAGACCCAAATAAGTTAAGCTCTTCCCCTCCAGTGTATCCAACCATTTTAGATGATGACCAAGTGAGACTATGGTCTGCAAATTCACTATGAAAACCCTGTTCGAAGATATCCCAATGTTTCTCAAATTTGGCCCTATTGACATTTTGGGCTGGATACCAAAAATGCCAGTTTTGTTGTGGGGGACTGTCCTGGGCATTGTAGGATATTTAGCAGTATCCAAATCCTATACCCATTACGTACCAAGACCAATTCCCTGTTGTGACAATCCAGAATATCTCCAGACATTGCTAAATGTCCTTTATGAGGGGTTGGGGGTGGTAGGGAGGATAAAATAATCTCTCATTGAAAATCACTGAGATATTTTGATATTCACAATACAAATACACAATACAAATACTACTCAAATACTACTTTTGACCTATTTATCCCAATATGATAACCCGAGCAGTTTTTGTGTCACACAAGTAACATGGTTTTCTTCTACCTTAGATTGCTTTTTTATCCTCATAACCACAAACACTCCACCCTGCTTTCTTTTAAACCAAGGTATTCAAGTCTTATTGATCTTTCCATATATATTACGTTTTGGGGGTAAAGGTATGACTTCACCATTTCTTAAAAGACAATCTTAAAAGATACTCATAAATTTTAATCTAAATACTTTTACTAATAAGCCTTTGTCATTTTTCACCTATTTAACAAATTGAGACCAGTTTTATCCTTACCAAAACAAAAAAATAATGATTATTATAGTTTTATTTAGGGTACTTAAGACTTACTGAGAGCATTAAATTTATTTGATATTTATCTGTTTCCATTTATTTTGCTTTCATTGTACAGCGAAGTTATAGTTACAATGTCATTCTCTTTAAATTGACATTTATACTCATGGCTTCTTTCTTCATGTGTTAAACTCCTATTCATCCTTCAAGACCCAAGTTTTACCCATTCTGATGGAGCCTTCCACAACTCATTTAATGGGAAAAAAATCCTCCTCACCTATGCTCCTAGAACAATTTGTTCAAACATTTATAATTGCATTTAGTACATCACATTGTAATGTATTGCTTACTATTAGCTTACTGTAACATATATTCTAGAATAAAGTAAATCCTAATCAACTTATTAATTATATTTCTGTTAATATAAATTAATATTTACTTTCCCAACTGAGGATTAAATATTGTCAAACTACAAATATCTAGCTTAATACTCAACACAGCAGTCATGTAAGAAATTTCAATGTCATATTTGAAGTATGAAACCTGATGGAAAGGATCATTAGATGAAAATAAAATAAACTTTAATTTTTTTTTTTTTACTTTAAGATTGGTTGAAAATCAAAATAGATTAAATATAATAATTTAAAAGATCCTAGGATATAACCTCTGAACTAAACATTTTCACCAAGATCCAGAAATATTCAAGATTTTTATATAGATTACATAGGCTTGAATTTTGTGAAAGTTGCTTAAGAAATAAAATGTTTAATAATCACAACTATGTTTATTTAAAATTTGCTTAGAAATAGCTCCCAAAATAGAAATATAGATATATAAATGTTTATGTGTGTATATATATACAACATGTACATGTAATGTATTATATGTAATTTATGCAAATTATGATTTAAATATATGTTAATAAAGATATTTATATTTCTGTCAGGGTTTAGCTAAGGTAACAGAAACCCCTGTAGTCATTTTTAAACAAAAAGATATTTAATTTAGGAAACTGGGAGCTTAAAATTGCCAGAAAACCTGGAGAATCAGACTCTAGGCTATGCTTCCAGTGATGACTGCTAGAGCAACATTGCAGGACTGCTGTTTTACCACAATTAGGAAGTAGGGAACTCCAGGAACACACCACTCTAGCTACTACCAGAATTGTTGTCACTTGAGCCACAAAATACCTGCTGGATCCTTGCTATCAAAATGAACACAGTATGACCCACCACCTCCCTTTCCACTTCCTAATTCTGAGTGACAGAACCTAAGTCCCTGTTGGAGTCTCAGCTGCAAGGGAGTGTGGGAAATGTTTTGAACTATACCTTCTTTGCCATACAAAATGGTACAAAAAGATTAGAAGAAAGACTGAAGAAACCAACTGTATTCATTACAGTTTATAAGTGGTAGAGTCAGGATTTGTCCACAAATAGAGTGATTCCAAGGCCAGAGTTTTATAGCTCAACTTATAAAGTGGGTTTACAAGACTGCTATATTCTCCTTAATGAAGTCCATATGCTCTTCAGCACAAACCACTGAGCTTAGTGCTGTAGAGACACAAGTCTTGGGGCACAGAGACTAATAAGTCTGTGCCCTCAAAAATTGTATCTAGTTTGAGAATTAGAAGGGGGAAAGCGGTTTGTTGCCTGAAGAGAATTCTCAGCCATGCTCCTTGGCTTCCTTTCCTTCCATCTCCAGCAAAGTGATGCAGGTGAATGTCTAGAGTTAGTAGCTTCAGTGTTTAGATAGTCCTGTATCGTCACAGGATATCTTTGCCATACTTTATGCCACTTCTCTTAGATAACACTTGGCTGCAGTTTCTAGAGCAGGTGGCACTTGAAAATCAAAAATACCTTGAGGCAAGTGAACATCCCTCTACTTACAATCTGGCCTATACAAAGAATGTTAAAGTAGCAGGTGTCCACCCCCCGAAGCAGTCTGCCCACAAACCAAAAAGAGATATTTATTTTCCACTGGGGAATATATTTCAGTCTTTGAGGGATTGAGAAACAGAGAAATGTTCCTGAAATATTAGCACTGTAAGGAACATAGCATGTGCAAGTGGACAAGCTGTCCCAAATTCCACTGTCTGCAGAGATGGGATCTGTCCAGGCACCAGGATATTTTCTTTTTTTTTCTGCTTACAGAGGACATGGTTAGACAGGTCTTTGTAAATGTTTTCTTTGTGCCTAGAATGCTGGCAGATTAAAGCACAGAAATCAGTGTCAGTCTTGCTAAATTCTTGTTTATGTTAAAACTGCGTTCTCACACTGCTAATATGAATAATAGAGTGACAAAAATAAACCCTAAGCCTTTTTCTTTTGGAGATCATTGAAGACAAAAAAGTAGCCAGGCATAAATATCTCTAGATCTAATAAAAATAGCTGATCTAATTAGACATAACTTTAAAAACCGTAAATAAAATATTCCAGGAAAATACAAAGAATGGGAATTCATTGTTCCACTGTATTTTTAATATCTGTTAGAAAAACTCATCAAGTAGAGATAAAGTTAAGAAGATAGAGGGAAGAAATAAATTAAATTCAGCATAGTTTAAAATACCATCACTTGTGTTTTGAGTCAAAGTATACAGAAAACTACATAAGTATTCACTTGAGTTTTCAAGAAAGTGGTAATAATCTCTGGTAAAATGCATTCTCAGAGGTATATGACACTAACATGTGTATATCTGTATATATATAGATATATGACTCTGAGTGAACTATTTTACTATGCCACTTATTAGAACATTTCAATTAATATTTTTATTATCAAGATCAGTGGAAAAGCTTTATTAAAATTTCCTATGGTTGTGGATATTGTAGGATATTTTAGTGTTAGCTGATTGTTCCTAAAGAAATAAGTGGAAATAAATAACTAAAATAAATATTTTCACAAACTAATCATTTCAAGATTTAAATGTTAATCTCTATCCATTTATATAATTTAAATGCGTTTTTAAGTGTTAAGCTGTTATTTGAAAGTCAGTATAAATACTCTACTTAAAGCAAACTAATTAAAATAACTTCTTATGGTTAATGCACTTCATTACTAAATAAGTGTATTTGTGTGTGTGTCTGTGTGTGTCTGTGCATGTGTGGTGCAAGGGTAGAATCATGTTGGGATATTTATTTCCATGAGGTAGGGATTAAATTAACTGTAATTAAAACTTCTTCTGGCTATTTTTATTCAACGAATATCTATTGATTATCTTCTATATGTACAACAATGGGCTAATGATTGTCTAGCTAAATCATTTAGGCTGCATATAACTTTAAGAAATTCCAAATTGCTAAATCTGAAATTGTAAATTGGATGTTATCATTCACAATTCAAAGGGATCTATGCTTTGCAAAGCAATTCTTTTAAAATGCCATGACTAATTCATCTGCTGCTTTACAGATCATAGTTACTTTTCAAAGAGATTTGATGGATAGATAGATACATTTTAACTCAAAGTTGATGGCTTTACTTTCCTTCTAAATAATGTTTAATGTGCACAAAGTGAAAAAAAGATTTTAAAGTGCAGAATGTTATATAAAAAATAAACTTCTAACACCAGAACCCCCCTCCATTGCACTCCCCAGAATGGGCCTTTCATTACTGTATCTGTTTTGAGATTAGAAATATCTATTATTCTCTACTGAATCTTCAAACTGAGAACCATATTATAATACTAACCAGGATTGTTTCCTTGCTGACTTAATAGCTCCTTCTGTATTTAAGAGGCTGATCAAATTTTGCTTAATTTTAAATTTAGGCTATATATTAAAATAAAATATTTTTAGCTTAAAAAAATATCTAAAGTTTAAATGTAATCCAGATTTTCTTAAGTGAAGTTCTATTACTAGTTGAACCCTTGCTCTCTTGATTTCATGGCTCTACATTTGTGTTATCAGAACTTCCTTACCACCCATCTCACCATTAGGATGGCATGGCAGAAGAGGCAAGAGGTAAGACCTGCACTCTCAACACTCATAATCCATACTTGAAGTTTCCTTCCCTTTAGTGGGTAGCCCATACTTGATTTTGGGTTAGTCAGTGTATTGTCACCTGGACTACTTCAGGTATATGGCAAGAATGATACCATCCCTAACACACCGATTAAATGCCTCCAGCCTTCTCAGCTAAGTTAGTCAAAACTACCACCCTTCCCTACTCCCCACATGTACACTTTTCAGGTATTGCTCCCATTTGAGACCCAGGTACTTAACTTCCTTTGTCAGACTGCAATCTGATCATGTCTGCTCTGTCCAGAAGCCATTGCTAGTACTAGATTTTGTGACACAAATAATATCCCCCGTGTCCCAGGTGCTACTGTCCCACTGTCCTTAACAAGATTAGAGACCCACATTGTTGAGGCCAGGCTGAAACTTTGAACAAAACTTTCCATACAATTGGAGGAATAGAAGAGAGCTATAATATGACTAAATTTAAAATTTGCTGTTAGATATCACTATGAAACCTAATACCAGCCACATTTTCTTGGGTCCATTCAGGATATCTCCATGTCTAACTTTTGATCTGTGAGTTATGGTGGGAATTCTTATTCTTTTCAGGGAAATATTCATCTCAGCCCAGGGCTGTGTGACATTATTTTATATGCTTAATGGAGAAATCACATAAAAATATAAAAGACCAAAATCAATGCATTGATCACAGCTTCTCAAGGACTTACATTCCTGAGGATGTCCTTTTGCTTTTCACTGATATAACTAAAAGATTCACTCCAGAAAGTTTAACAAAGCAAAAATCTGAACCAAAGGTATGTCTAGGTCTCTATCTTTCACAAAACAAAAAGAGCTTCCAGGTCTGGAAAACCAGCTTTTTCAAGATTCTACTGATCCAATTTTGGCATCAAAAATGATAGTGACATATATGATACTACATCTTCTTACAAGGCTCAACTTGGTCAAGAACTGAAACTTTTCATGAGTACATTAACTTCTTTTTACAAATAAAATGCATGTTCGGTGAACTAAAAGTGTTACTCTTCTGTGTGATCAGTGTGCTCCAAAGGAATATGTGCTTCTGTACCTGAGGATGGTGGGAAATAGAATAAAGAATGCTTTCAAGAGTTTCTTATTTTCTATCTTTAAAATCAAAAGAACAGTATTTTCTAGAATGTTTTCTCACAATCTCAAATGTTACAAGGAAGTGAAAAACTTCCTTCCAAAGAAAAATCTATTTTTGTTTATGAAATAATTTATTTTTTAAATTGAAATATAGTTCATTTACAATGTTGCATTAATTTTAAGTGTACAGAAAAGTGATTCAGTTTTGTATGTATATATAATACATGCATATATATATATATATATATATATATATATATATATATATATTCTTCAGAGTCTTTGCAATGTTCAGTGTATTAGTCAGGGTTATCAAGGGAAATAAAACTAATAGGAGGCATAGCTATAGGTATATAGATATAGATATATAGATAGATATAAATATGGATATGTATATATAAATATATCTTCTGGCCTGATTGGAGGTATAGAGGGTAGAACATTGCAGTTAAGCTTGAAGGGCTGTGGGGTAAGGGGAAGCATGCTGAAGTCTAGGGTTGACTTCATCCTGGGTTTGCCTGTTTAGGTGTTCAGTTTGGCTATGGGCATGGGTCTCTGAGGGAGAATGGCTTGATGTATTGGGAGGCAGAGAGCTCTGCTATGGGCTACATGACTCTTTTCTACTCCTATACTGTTTGAAGTAATGGGAACTGTGCTGTGTTGCAAATTAAAAGGCCTGACAAGTCCCAGATCCACAGGATATACCCGGGGAAGAGTTGCAGTTTGAATTCAGAGGCAGTTTGCAGGCAGCATTCTTCTTGTTTTTTGTCCTATTAAGGCCTTCAGCTGATTAGATGAAGCCCACCCACACTAGGGAGGGTAATCTGCTTTATTCAATGTCTATTGATTTAAATGTTAATCTTATCTAAAAAAAATTCTTCACAGAAAATTCTAGAATATTATTTGACCAAATATATGGGCACTGTGGCCCAGCCAAATTGATACATAAAATTAACCATCACCTTCAATAAGTTAATTCTGAAATTTTCTGCATAAAAGTACAACATACATTGTTTTATGATTAGTAGATGATAATATGATACTACATAAATGTTTGTACATTAAAAAAATAGAGGCCATAGCTCACAGAGCTATATGGTAAATGAATAAGCACAATACAATAGCAGTAGTGCCCTGATTGATAAGTCAGATTGTGTGGTGCTATCATATATAAGAGTTAACTTCAGTTTTAAGTATTGTGTGAGGTTGTCTTTGCTCAGAAACTGACAGCCTGACAATATTTGAAGAAAATTAAAGCCACCTAACTTTGAGAGGACAAATTCTACCTACTTGTCTACTCACTTTCTATTTTCTTTTTCTCCGACATTGCTTCTCATACTCTTCCTTTTCTAAACACACACACACACACACACACACACACACACACAACATATTTTCCCTATAAAAGCCTTTGCCATTCATAACTCCACTCACCAGGGATAGCAGCTATAAATCTTGCTCCACAAACTCAGATGTGCAACAAATAAACTTTGTTTACTTTCTCCACTTTATTTGAATTTCTGACTTTGACATACCACTCAATTGGGTTTGCTATAAACCCAGTTTTTCTTCTGTCTTTCCTCACTTCCAAAGCTGAGTCACAGTTTCAGAGTCTCATGTAGCACCATGACTTAGGCCATTAGTCCACACTGTTTGCTAGTAATAATAAATCCTTATCCTGGTCATTATGAAACTCTTGGGTCTAGCTGCTCTCTGTACCTCTCTGTGCCAGGTTGACTCTGCCTCCCTGGGGTACAGTTTTCCTAGATGCATCATGTGGCAAGGCTGAGTATGCAATACTGACTTCCCAGGTTCCAAAGCACTAATGAAGTAGTTCAGAGACTAATTCTGAGTCAGATATTGCCTCAGATAGCTTCGTGCCAAAATGAAGGAAGGATTAAATAAAATTTTGGTAGGTGGCCACGGAGTTGATGCTAAAAGAAGGAACTTGAAGAGAAGGAAAATTAAAAAGGCAACACTAGAAAAAGTAGGAAGAGATAAATTTTGGAGAAACTCCAAATTCCTCATCAGAAACCTGTTTAAGAGGTGAGCCAAGAAGATGACAAACTATACCTTTGGCAAAGGTGGTGGTGAGTGGTGGTGGTGGGGTGATAAAAGGATTTTCAGTGGGGACCACATTAAAGGCTTAAAAAGAGAAACCAAGAGTATAAATATACTATCTATATCCACTAGAAGTACTCCCAAAAGCTGAGATCCAAAACCTTTGCATCATTTCCAATAACCATGCCTAGTTGAAGGGCTTTTTCAGGTAGAGAACAGAGAAAACAAGGGAGTGGAGGATGAAAGGAAGGCTGTGTAATCAGCAGCAAATTGAGAATGAGATATATTCTTTCACGTTTGGGACATTGCACACTGCCATTTTTTTGCTCCTGGGAGGAGGGAGTAGATCAATTTTCTTTAGTAATCTGCACACTACTCTCTATCTTCTCTCCACCCACCTCTAGTCTAGGGAAATTCTTTTTGTTTTTTTTTCCTGTGTTTTTCATCACTCAACATGTCACTTTATGTATGTCACTTCATGGATGGGGGTCATTCTTACTGAATTACTAACTAAGCAGTCCTCAAAAATCACTTCTGTCTATATATAGATTAGACTTTACAAAACCAGTGTTTTCTGGATGCTATTCTCTCTTCAACACCTTTTGCTCATTTAAATGACAAGATTAGACATTGCTTATAAGAAGGACAATATTTGATTCCCACCAATATAACCAAGGTGGTAGAGCCCTTGTTATTCAATATTCACGTACAGATATGTTGTTACTGTCTTTTATGTCTACACCATTGTTTTTCCATCTCCTTTGCCATCACCCCAGTTCATGTTTTAAATTACTTAATGCAATAGTGTCTTTTTATTTAATAGATTAAAATAGTGTCTTTTGCTTCAGGTTTATTGAGATATTATTTACATATAATGTATGTAAGTTTTAGGTGTATAATGCAATGATTTCATATGTGTATATATTGCTAAATGATTACCACAAAAGGATTAGTAAACTTTCCATCCCCTCACATAATTACTTTTTTTTTTGGTGGTGATTACATTTAAGATCTCTCTTGACAACTTTCAAATATATAATATGATATTGTTAATTATAGTCACCATGCTGTACATTAGAGCCCCAGAATTTATTAATATTACAGCTGGAAATTTGGGGTAAATTATTTTCCAGTAAGGAAAAATTATCTCTCTTAATGTTTATGACCAAGACCCATGTTCCTTTCACTCAATGGGCATAGACTTATCTATTTGCCTCAATACAGGGGGAAAGAAACCAAATAGTTATTAATGTGTCATATTAGCCAAGCCATGCAAATAATATGTCAACTCAGAATCAGTTGATGATTAGAAAACTTGGTAGGAATTTGGAAGAAAAAAATAGGGTATTAGAAAATAAAACATGAAAGCAGTGAACATATTATGGAAAAATATTGGTGAATTATGGAAAATATATTGAAGATAAAAGCTATTATGAAGATATACTGAAGATAGGACTCTGATTAGCACTTTGAATTTTCAGATAATTATATGAGAAAAATAAGCTAAAGAGGTAGATAAGAAAAAGATAATATGACTCATATCCACCAATATTACAAACATAAATAAAACTTGTAAAAAATTAGTTCTATTTCACAAATGCTCAAGTTGGAAAATGAAAATGGAGAAATGAAATAGACTGCCATGTGTTATGGATATACCATGGAATTTACAATAAATCAGAAATGAATTAAAAATCTCACTCTACTACTTAGCCATTCTGTGGCCTTCTTCATATTAACAACTCTGAATCCCATTTCATTGTCTGTAGAATAATTTCTCTTTGCAGAATTACTGTGACTTGATCATCACAAAAGTGAAAACAACCTAGCACATGGTAGGTGCTCAGGAAAAATAGATTACCTTCTTATTACTTAGCTCTTTTAGGAAACACAAGGATGTATGTATGTACATATTCCTGACACAAACGTTTCAGGATATTGGACAATAATCCTTATCATTCTCTGCAATTCTTCTTTGCATGACTCTCAGAAGTTCCCTTGCAAAATCATTAATTTTCTTACTCATATCAATAAGGGGTTTTTATGAAACAAAAAGTTTTCATGACTTCAAGTTGTAAAAACTTCCACAATTTGGATTACAGAAGAAAATGAGTTTTTTTTCTATTTATCATTATTCATTTGTTATGTCCTTTATCTGTTCTTCATCTGTCAGTTACTGTTAGACTCCAGTGTCTTTGTACACCCATGTTATATATATCTTATTCATCTTTTCGTACCATACTATGATGCTGTGTCTAATACTTACTAAATTGACAATAATGATACTTTATGCATGTTGGTTTAATTATATAAATGAATCATTTTTCTTATGATACTAAATTTATATTCTGTGTTTTAAGAAAACAGAAAAGAAATGAAGCCAAATAGTTTTTATAAAACCTTGTATGAGAAGCCAAAATTAACCTAATGATTATAATTATAACAGCTAATATTCTTTAGTTCCAGCTACATGCTAGACACTGTGCTATCTGGTTTTCAAGGGTTGCCTGACTTAATCCTCACAGCTCAGTGATATAGACACTATTGTTACCCTCATTGCACAGATGAGAAAACTAAAGCTTAGAAAAGTAAAATAAGAGCCCAGGATCATGCAGCTCATGTTCAGTATACATTGGAGCCTGAGAAATCTGCATGTTGTTCTATAAAATTACCAGATTTGTGTCACTACCATTGGCTCCTATTCAATAAGTAAAAACGGAATCCAGAGAACCCAATTATGTATGCAATAGGATAGAATAGTTAATTCATATATTCTGTTTCTATTTATTTTCCAAAGATAATACCTGTTATTACTAACTGTATATTGATTATAAAAATAGCTTTTTATCTATAAATAATAAATTATTGGAATTAACATATGTATTAAAAAATCATGGAAATAATATTTGCAATATAAAGTGAAAACAGGACGGGAAGTTGTGAAAATCAGGTATTCAGGGATCTTTACATTTTGTAAACACATCCTATTTCTAAGTATGTTTATTTATAGGTTTAACAGTACCCTTAAGTTTCGAAATTTTCTTTGAAGTAATTAAATGTTGATTATATAGCTTTTGATTGGAGAAAAAAGCTGTTTTTGGCTTACAGTATTTTTAAATTGTGCATAAACTGAATTTTAAAAATAGTTCAGCATCAAAAAGTGGCTAATGCTGGAAAATCACTTCCTCCCATAGAGATCAGTTAATTACCATGGGTACCATAATAAATAAAAGGTAAACAACTTTGAGAAAGATTTTTTCTTACTTTTTCATCCCTTTATTATTTTGTTTGTACTTTAGACCTGTCAGTTTATCAAGTGCATTCATTTTTGTGACTCTACATCTGTAATTAAACAAATCATTCCCAAGTGTCACAAGGCAGGCACGTAGAATCTTTCTCACCATAGGAAACAAGGTTCTTAAGCATTGTATATAATTTTTATACACATGAATCTTAAAAGTACTGGTGGAAATTATATATGTAAAATACCTCCTTTTTATCTTCACATGAAACTGAAAATTAATCTTTTAGTGTTTTATAGTTACATTATCTCACATGTTTCTCCAGCCAGGGAATGGACAAGTTTTAGAAGTATTTATTTTTAAACCTTTGCATTCTTATCTGTATGAACAATAGAAGCTCCACATTGTGGATTTCTAAGCAGTAACATTAGTATTTTCATTCTGCTATCTATGAGCTTGATAGAAAAAAAAAACGGTTTTCTAATTACATTTTAAGAATTTCTGATAACATAAGCAGGCTTTTGCATACGGCATAAACCACTTCAAATTTTCCCCATTGTCCTAATTGTCATATTTTCTTGATTAAAAAACATGAAAATAAATGTGTTCTTTCTCAATACAAACTTTGGGTTCGTTGTTTAAGTCAGTTAGGAGCTGACCACTGAAGTCAGTGAGTTTTAATTTTCTCATAGTGGTTCCTGATCTTAGGGAGGAGTTAAAGACAATTCTCAAGTTGCTTCCTTTTTACTAAGAACAGTCAAATTTCTGAAACAGAGAGATAGAGAAATAATAATACACATTTATAGTTTTGGAAGATAAAAAGAATATGCAAGAGAAACAGTGATTACAAATTTTTTTTCTCAAAAAGACTCCATGGAATCAATTGAAGGTTAATAAGTGTTTGTAGCCACTTTTCAAGAATATTTTTCATTAATAATACTCATCTCTGTAGGTGTTAAAAGAGAAAAAAGAATAGCGTATGAGTCCATTGTACTTAACACATGTTGAAAATTAGATGAAATATTTTTATTTATGATTCTTCCTTCTTTTCCTCTGAACCATTAACCTCAATCTTCATTGGAATAAAAGGAAAGATTGAGATAAAACATAGTGACATAATAGCATAGATTGTGAATTATTTTCTTTATCTTCTTGGAATTGTTTTTTAATATTTAAAACAATTTCAAATATTTCATATAATTACTACTTTTCTATAAGCTTGTTATTCTAAGCTTGCTGCTGTGATATTAAGAAATTTTTCCAATCAGGTTATTAGATCATTTTGTACTTTGTTGAATATGTGCTTATGTGAAGATGAGATTAAAGAAATAGAATGCCACCTGTTTTCTAGACATGATAACCTTGTCTAATAATGTCAGTTGCTTACCTGAGAAGTTATTGGTTCTCTGCAATCAGGAGAAGAAGCCTTTGCTTTTAGAATCTGTTAAGTAGAATTGTGTTTTTGAGTGGGAGGGGAAAAACAAGGCCTAAAAAAAGGTAGAAATGGCTGCTTAACTATTGCATGCATCAGATTGAAGTAAATACTTAACATAGCAGGCCCGAAGGTGGTTTAGGAAAGAGCAATTCACTAAGAATTAGGAGACTGAGTTTATCATCTCAGTTTCAGTACTACCTTTAGGACTTTGGACATCTCTCTAAATTCCTACGGAGGGTGAAATATTCTAAAGTCTATTCTAGCTCTAATTCGTCATAATTATGATTTCCTTGGCAAATAACTCTTCATATATTCCTGAATCACATAAAACATTTTCTCTAAATTATCATGTATTTCTTTTTATAAACTAGCCTCATTATTGAAATGGTATGAAATATTCCTTTTGCAAAAATTTTATACATAGAAATGAATCATATTGAGTTGTTTTGATATATCCTCAGACTCTAACCTTATGTTCTAAAATACAAATAGTGTATTATTTATCTAGTCCCAGAATGATTAATCATATTGCATATATGTTGTATTTGTCAGTGTAATGGTATACTTCTGAAAGTACTCAAACGACTCTATGATAAAATGTGAAAAATAACAAAAGGGAGGAAGGTCTCACTGAGGCGGCCTCTAATGAACTTAGGAGAGAATGTTAACAGTTCAAGGTAATGAAATGTTCACTTAAAGAATGAACACAATGATTAATTGTAAAATTGAGAAAAATCTTTCTGAATCTCTTTGTCACAAGTATCTGATTTTATGGTTGCATGAGTGCATGAGCAGGAAATGCAAGATCACTTTAAAGAATATTCAGTTATTTTGCTTACTCATTAAGAAGTCTTAAAAATTGTTTGGCTGTAAATTTTATATTGTTCCTCAAAATCTTGACCTTTACTGGAAATTGTCCTTTTTTCTAGAAATCTCTGCTGCACACTAAAAAATTTTTAGACTTTAATATTAGACATGTTTAGCAGACTGAACCATAGATGCCATAAAAGAGATGAAATAGGAAAAGGGCTCAGCCCAATGTAGTCTAGATTTAGAGAAAAATGGCACATGTAGAATGAAATAGACTTATTAGATGTACCAAAATGAAATATATATATATATATATGTGTGTGTGTCTGTGTGTGAGTGATTGAAGATTTTATTGATACAATTATGTGTTTAAATAAATAAAGCAAAATAGCTTTAGAGAATAAAGACTAATTTTAGCGATGCTAGGAATAAGAAGACATTTTTTAAGTCCAAAGCACAATGAATATGACATCTTTTTGCCTAAAAACTGCTAAATTTAGCTTTTCTTTGAAATAAGACTAGAAACCCAGCCAAAGGAAGCATGAAACTTGGGTTTAAGTAGGTAAAAGTGTTTAGCATATTTTAAATTTTAATGTAAAAAGTTTCTGAAAAATTACGTTTATGCATCTATCATACTTTTCCCGGACTATTTTTTTTCACATTGTTCAATACAATTTTTTTTTCCCCAACATACGGCCTTGTTCTTTAGCAGTTAGATATGCTGAAATATATGTAGGACTTATGAAGTTTCTGGAATAGATTATTATATTTATAAATATGGTTTTATAAATCTTTAGTGTGGTAATTTCACATAACAAAATTAATAATAGTCTTAATATAAGTTAATTTTCTTCCTATGTTATTATTGCAAAGCAGTTCTGTAATCAGGTGATTCATTGTAACCTACTTATAAGAAGTGTGATTATTTCCCACCTTAATGATATTTCATTCAAATCACTGTATATAGACTTAATAAGAAGAGAAATTTTCTTATCTGAATAAATGGTTTCTTGAAGAAGCTGTATAAATCAACCTTGAACCTTTTGTAATTTGAATTTTCTTGGATTGTTACAAAGCAGCTGAATATCTCTTACTGATACTATGACAGGAAAGAGGAAAATTTCATATATCTAAATCTGTATTTATCTATATTTTAATGACACTTTTGATTTTGATAGAGAGGGAACACTGAAAATACTGAATCCTAATGATACTTCATTCACAGTTGTGTCTAAAGATTTATACAGAATTTAGAATCTCAAAGTAGTAAATTAATCTCTAAACTACCATTGCTCTGGGTCATTCAATTCTTCTTTGTCAAGAAGTTTGATGAGTTTCTTATTCTAAATGCATTGCTGTTTTCCTTAGTCATATTTTTTATTTTAGTTTTCCATTCAAGGCAATGGGAATAAATTTATAACCTCTCATTTTAGAGGCTAAATCCAGTCATCCTAGAAATCAAAACCTTATTATTCAAGTCCATTTATTTTCCTCTCCTAGCCTCCCCGTTTCATTGTCAGGATTGAGAACAGATATCTGAAATTTAATATAAGTAACTTAAACTAATATAGTTAGCAATATCAGCTGAACTTTTCCAACGTAATGAGGCATGCCTGTGAACAAAGAACTTTGGGGAAGTCGACAGTGAAATTTTCACATTTCATGTTCCTGGGTCACTGCTTCCTCAAATTGAATTTGAGTGTTCAAGGCATCTCAGAATTCCATGCTACAGAATAGAATAGCAGGAAAAGTTAACTGTTAAATTTCAAATCTACCACCGAGATCAAACTCCCTTGTTCCTTTTTTTAGTAACTTTGATATTGTTTACAAACAATAACAATAACATTGACTCTATGCTATTGTTACCTTTCTTAAATGTTCTTTAACTTTCCCACTGTTGTTTCCTTATAGCTTAAAGTCAATGTATCAGCTAGTACTTATCTTTACAGTTCTTTACATTTTCTTCAACTGAATGCAGTAACTTTAGAAAAGTTATGATCTAGTATTTTCTTCCTGCTCAAAAGATTAAATTTAGATTCTACTTTTTTGAGGGTAAATTCATATTTATCTTGGGTTTATCTAGGTTTTCACTGTCATCTGGTATCTCATAAATCTTCCATTTTGTTTTCTATTAAACACTTCCAAAAATCTTCTGCTCTTAGTAAACTTAACATTGCCCTTTCTTCTCATTTATGAAAGTAACTTTTTCTACTAAGGTAGTTAAAGATCTTTAATATGAACTTGCTCAACTTTTTCCCTTTCTTGGCTGTGAAATATGTACCTCCATCTTCCCTCCTTCTTTTTCCTATCCATACCCTTTATCCATCCCCTAATCCTCTTCTGCTATCATTATCTGTGCAGTTATATATCTATTTCTCTATGCTTAAAAATACATCAAGTTTTCCCCATCCTACGGAAGACTTCAGCAAACCTTGCTGATCCCTAAGTGTTAATTATTAATTTTTAGTTTTCTGTTGATTTTTCCTTCACTTCAAAACATTCTTGATAAAATAATCTATATATTCTGCCAAAGTTTTCTCATCACTCATTCCCTGTAGTCAGATTTCTGTCTTTTTAAAATTGTTCTCTTAAGTATCAATGGTGACTTCAGAATCACCACATATGTTCTGTCTTCTTCCCAGCCATCATCTCCAAAATATTCAACACTGACTATCACTTTCTCCTTTTAAAAACTTTCTTCATCATTTACTTCTGTGACTCTTAATACCACACACTTTAGGACAAGCTAGATACAGTAACAGATACCACAAAATCCCATTAGTTTGACAAAACAAAGGTTTATATTTTTATTCACTCTATACTCAGATTGGCAAGACTCTGCTATCCACAATCACTAAGCTATCCAGGCTGATGGAAACTTCATAATTATATAGCTATACCACCGGGAACAAAAGACAGTCTCAGTTTTTGGTTCAGGTGAAGAGACACTTCACTAGACACTGAAGAGACACTTCAGGGGAAGAGACTACTAGATTCTTAATGCTACAAACCAGGAAAATTACATGTCACTTCTTCCACAGCCCATTGACCAGAACTAGTCATGTGACCCTGTCTATCTACAGGAGACTGAGAAGTCTGGGGAGACAGATGGAATATTAGGAGAGTTCCCCTGTCTCTGCCACACCAGTCATGCTCAGTATTTTGCAGTGTGGTTACTCTTCCTTTAACTACTCCTTAAATGTAGGCCTTCTCCAAGGTTATCCCACTGACTCTTATATCTTTATATCCAACTTTACCTCTCTCTCCAATATTGCTTTCAACTTTATCATTTACCAGCTGGATGTTTATAACTGTCCTCATCATCAGTAAACTGTGATTAATGGAACCACTATTATCCTAGACACGACTATTTAAAAACAAAGTGATACTTGAATTTCACTTTTTTCTTGTTTTTTTAAAAATATTTTTCTGCAATAAATGTCTAATTTACTCTTTTTTTTCTTTTGCATTTATACTGCCCCAACATAATTCAAGACCTTATTACTACTCTGCTGAACTACTGAAATAACCCCAAATATGCAATTATTACTTAAAAATCTCTCCTGACACCTTTTTGTCCTACAAAATATTGCCATTGCAATTGTTTTGAATTACATATAGAGTTCTGAGTTGCCTGGTTTTGAGTGGGAAAGCCCAATTTTAAGCTATCTGTATAAAGTTAAGTTTTGACGTTTTTATATTATAAAGTGACATGAGTGAATATTCTGCTCATCCTCTACACCTAGGGTATATATTTTTAAGTTACTTGCTTGATTGACTATGAGGGAACATAAAACTTTTTTGTTGTATCAATCCATTCAATCCTTAGTAGAGTTCCTTGGTTATACATCAACCATAAATCAAACAAAGAAACCAGCAAACAAAAAGTAAAGCAAAACAAAGAAAGGCATAGCTGACAATAGTAACTCGTAAGACTATAATGGGAATTCAAATTGATAAAAAATATTTCAGGGTTCCAAAGTTAAATTTGCATTGTGGAAGAACTATTTATTAGTTCACATAGTCAATGTATTTATCTCAGGAACAGGGAATGTACACATAAGAGCTCTCAAATATCAGGATAGGACTTTTTTGTTTTAGTCTTTAATTTTTAACAATTCAGTACATTATGTCCTAAGTGCTTTGAGTTTGGCTAATTATGCCATAAGGTGAAGTAAATCACCTCTGGACAGAAAGAGTTCTCCATCAGTTTTCCTTATGAGATTGGCAATGTCTTGGCTATGGTATTTGTCTCCCTTGAGTGTACAACATATTTTGAAAAGTAAATATCTTTTAGGCAAATATACTACCACACCTAATTTTTAAAACTTGTTCAATAGTCTGTATTAAGTTCTGTGTAACTACAGATATATAATAAACATGAATTTTTATGGGTAATAAAATATTTAAATACTGATTTAGGGATAAATTAATGTTGTAAGTTTAAAAAGTACATTTTCCTGGACTTCCCTGGTGGTTCAGTGGTTAAGAATCCACCTACCAATGCAGGGAACATGGGTTCGAGCCCTGGTCTGGGAAGATCCCACATGCCGTGGAGGAACTAAGCCCGTGTACCACAACTACTGAGACTGCACTCTAGAGCCCATAAGCCACAGCTACTGAGCCCGTGTGCCACAGTTACTGAAGGCCACGTGCCTAGAGCCCGTGCTCTGCAACAAGAGAAGCCACCGCAATGAGAAGCCAGCACACTGCAACGAAGTGTGGCCCCACTCGCCACAACAAGAGAAAGCCTGCGTGCAGCAACGAAGACTCAATGCAGCCAATAAATAACTAAATAAATTTATTTATTTATTAAAAAAAAAATTTTCCTTGTCTGGAAACAAGAGGTAAGATGATTAAAATCAAATATACTACTATAGAGAAGCTGTATAACTTTAAAATATAAGCAGCTGTAATGTTGATTTTCATCAATAAACCTGCCTACCATGTATATTTATTACTTACAGGTTAACATATTTTAATGAAATTTGTCAAATATTTAGGTTAGACCCCTCTAACATATTCACATTCATGTATTTCTTGAAGAATATTGAGTGGTAGACACTTGGATAGGCCTGAGGAAAAATGTGAACAAAATGTAATCTCCAACCTCAAGAATTCACTGTCCCCTTGAACATGGGGGGGAAGTTCAGGGATACTGTGAAGTTAATGATAGGTATAGGATGAGTATAAGTCTTACACTTGGTAACAGTTCTGATTCAACATGCAAGACTTGGCTCAAGTGTCTGCTCCTCCAAGATCTCTTTCCCTTGTGCAAGGGGCACCTGTGGCATAACAGAATGAGCACTGAAGGTACACAGAGAACACAGGGGCTGAACACTGCCATATATTTTATATATATATATATAATATATATATATAATATATATGTATATACATAGAAAGAGAGAGAAGGAGAGAGATACAATTTTGTCCCTTATTATTATTCATTTATACTAAAAAGTATTATTAAAAAGACTCCATTTAAACTATTCTTTTTACAAATGGGAGTCTGTTTTCATTTCTTTTTTAAAACATACTGAGTTCAAGGCTGAACAAAACCCCAGGCTAATAGGCTACTTTCTGTAATAAGTCTAGAATTTTTTCTTTCCACTTATTGAGTTGTATGCTTACAAAGAGTTGTGTTTGTTTACCAATGACAATTTGTTTTTGTAATTAGAAAATTTATTACTCTGTTAAGCAATTTAGATACAAGGGCAAAAAAGAAAAAGTGTTTTCATTTTTATAAAATTAAATAGAATGATTTAAGAAACAGAAATTCAAGGCTCCTAAAAGATTATGTCAAGTGAGTTGCATATGCGAAAATTGCACAAGAGATTGGAAGAAAGAGATTATTAATATCCTTCTGTTGCTGTACCATATTACCACAAAAGTAGTAGATTGAAACAACACGAATTTATTATTTTACAGTTTTAGAAGTCAGAAGTCCATAATAAGTCTCAGGGAGCTAAAATGAAGTTGTCTGCAAGGCTGTGTTCCTTCAGGAGGCTCAAGGGTAGGGTCTACTAGCATTTGCCTTTTCCACCTTCTACTGGTTACCCTTACACTTTGGGTTGTGGTCCTCTTCCATCTTCAAAGCCAGTGATGGTATCACTCTGGCCTCTGCTTCCATGGTTACATCTCCTTCTTTGACTCTGACCTTCCTGCCTCCTTCTTATAAGGACCCTTTTAATTGCATTGGGAGCAATCATATAATACAAGATAATCTCCCGATCCCAAGATTCTTAACTTAATCAAGCCTGCAAAGTCACCTTTGCCACGTGAGGTAACATATTCCTGGGTTCTGGAGTTTAGGACACAGACATCTTTGAGGGAGCCATTATTCAGCCTACCATGGGAATAAAAACAAAATTTATAATGACTCTGTATTCAAAAGTGTATGTTCTCCCTGGAAGGAACCAAATCCAGAAAACCCAAAAGAGAGGCATATGGATGTGGTTTATAGAAAGGAAGGAAAGAAGAAAGGAATCAAGGGAGAAGGGTGGGACCCAAATGCCAATTCTTGGAACATAGTTAGGAATCTCAAAGTCCTTAGCCCTTTATGAAAACACACATATATTTGTAACCTAAAATCAAATGTATCTAACTAATAAAAACCTGCTGTATAAAAAAATAAAATAAAATAAAATTCAAATATTTAAAAAAGGAAAAAAAAAAAACCAAATGTATCACTTTTTAAAGATTCCTGATCTAACTTTTAACAAAGTCAACTTACAATTTCATCTTTATAGCACCATTCCCTGTTGACTTGTAATCATCTGCTAGATCTAGAGAGGGTAAACGAACTAAAAATATTCTCCTTCGAGTGTTCCTGTTTCATTATCACTCCTTTCCACACCCTGCCTCCCTACCAGGGCTGGGTCAGACAAAGGTTCTCAAGGGGTGGCAGGGAGAGCAGAGGAAGGAGGAAGACCATAAACCTGAAAAACAGGGAGAAACTAACCACTCTCTCCTGTCTCACTGCAGAAAGTCCAGCCCGAAGTAAGTCTGAGTCAAGGGAAGAAGTGACTTAACACTAAATCAAGTTGAAAGTCTTGATTAATATTTTGGACTTGACATTCTTAGCAAATTGAGATGGTGACCCAATGACTGCCTGTTATCTATGAATGAGCAGGAAAGTCATGAAGCATGCCGATATCTCCTCCATGAGCAGGGCAAGATTTCACCCTAAAGAAAGCATAAAGGGAAACAATATAAAACTGTATATTAACTAATGATTTTTTTTAAGTAATTAAATATGCTCCATCAGCATACTGTAATAGGAAAGAAGGGTTGGGCCCGAGGAGAAATGAAGGCTACATATTTCTAATTTTCTTCATTCATTGTCTTTACTCAGATTCAATGGGGCATAGCTCAGAATGAGAAACATGCTCATGGAGTTTTAACACTTTAACGGCCAAGTGTCCATGATCAACAGTGCTATTTTAGACAACTTCATTTCACTTTGTAGCAAATAAAAAAGACATGGTGTGATGTTGTACGTTTAAAGAAAAGGACTTTTAATAGGAAGACAAAATAGTATGTATTAAAATAAAAACAGAGTTGCAGGTAGTGGGGAACATTGCACAATAAGAACAAGAGTTAAAGGGTTGTTGCTTATGTTATGCACTTTTTCCCCCTTATCTATTCACTTTGTTTTGATTGAAAGCAATTGTCATTTAACAAACAGAAAAAAAATTCTTTTAAAAATGATTTCATATAGTAAGTCTGCTTCTGAAGTGGCTTGCCTCTTAAATATATCTGGTATTTATTGAGATGTGAATTCACTCGACTTTCTGTGTTATTGCTTCAGCAATAAAATGAGCAATAATCAGGTAAAATTACTATGTAAGTAAACATAAATATATTAATACTATTAAAAATTTAGATGTAAAATATGTGTACATATGTATATTATGTATGTTCGTAACAATATTTTATTTTTTTGTTCTATAATGAGATGTGACACTTCAGTTTGCTTCAGTAAGGATTAAGCTAGCAAAAGCCTCACTTTAAAAGCTTTTCAGTTATAGCCTCATTAGCAGAGGGTTATATAGCTACCATGTTTACAGACCTAGGCTGTTTTTAGTATCTTCCAAATGTGGAGTAGTTCATTGAACTTAAATGCTCCTTTCTCCCATTTTCTGGGTGCAGTCACAGTTATAGCATAGGATATTGCCTAGAGCTGAGTTGCTTGTAAAATAGCAAGGCTGCAATATTTATGCAAATTGACACTTTTTTCAATTTAGCATTTTAATTTTGAAGGTCACACTCATAAAGACCATGGAGACCTCTTACCATAAGGCTTCTGAATTTTTTAGAGCATAATTGAATTGTCTGGATAGGAGAGAGATTCAAATACCAGCTATGTCATTTAACTCATCATATTACTTAACACACATTTTTTTTTCATCATACTAATAAAACTTTTTATAAGTATGTTTCTTTCCTAAATCAGCTATTTGGTTCTTTGTAAGGAGCACTTCACTGAGAGTTGTTGAGAAACCTAAGTGTGTCTTTAGTTTTCTCTAGAGTAACTCATTTCTCCTGACTGCTGTCCTCTAGTGATCAAATTCTGCCTATTAGAGACACAAAGTCAGCACAGCAATTTAGGATTAGATAAGAGATTAAGGAATGGATGGATAGATGGGTAGATGGATATTGAAACATATGTGAAGATGTAACGTATTTAAAATATCAACATTATGTTAAACCTCAATAAGTCAATTAATGCAAACACAGAGTGAAAACCAACTATAGAAATTGTAGCCATTTCTAATTTGACTTTAGGCATTTATTTTAATGTGCCTAAATTAGGAATGCCTTCAAACTCCTTACTTAAAAGTGCCATAGTCAGCAGTGCCAGTTCTTTGATGTGTTTGAGGGAACATTTTTGCTGTTTCTGGAAGAATCTGAAACAAAGCTCTCAATGTGGTTCATCATTATGAATTAAGCATCTCACTTTCTCTTTGAACGTTAAAAGAAAAATTCTATATTTTCCTTTTCTTATTAGTTCCTGAAAATGAAAAATTCTCAAAACTGTCCTGAAATCTTGGCGAATTCAACCTCCCTAAGTTTATTTTATTTAGTTCAAATCTTCATCCTAATGTAGGAGTAGAGATTTAGTAATTTAGATTTTTAAAGAGCTAAACTTAATTTGATAGTTATTACATTCAAAATTTATCACTCAGCAATTAGTTAAAAAGTGTTTGTTTTCTTCTTGTTAAGTTTTTATGGTAAATGTTGAGAGAACTTTTACAGCTGGATAAATTTTTCCTGATGAAGAATTCTTCAGTATATATTTTGTTATGCAATAAATTTTCATTTTTATGAACGTTGGTTTTTTATTTTGTTTATTGTTTTTGTTGAAGCTCAACTACACAGATACCTTCTACTGATTGTTATTCTTTAGGATGTTTTATAAGAGAGAAGAGAGAAAGGCAGATTCAACTGCATAAGTTGTGCTTGAGCATTGTGATGGAATGAACTGTGTCCAGCCCAAATCCGTATGTTGAGATGAGAACTTTGAGAGGCAGTTAGGATTGGATGAGATTATGAGATCTTGTGAGATCTTCTGAGAGTGGATCCCTGGTCTGATGATGTTGTTGTCCTTATTAAAAAGTGAGAGGCACCAGAGCTCTCTCTGCAGGTACATAAAGGAAAGGACATATGAGGGTACTGCAAGAAGGTGGCCAAGAAGAGAGTTCTCATCAGAAACTGAATTTGCTGGCACCTTGATCATGGACACTAGAACTGTGAGAAAATAAAATTCTGTTGTTGGAGCCACCTACTCTGTAGTATGCTGTTATGGCAGCCTGAGCTGACTAATAAAAGCATACAGTATGAATATAACTGCAGATATTTGTCCTTTAAGTCTTAGCTCATTTTGTCTTCAGTAGATGAAGTTTCATATCATGAAAGACTCACAAAATAATTTCTAAATAACAAATAATTTAAAACTCTTTATATGGGTATATGATGGAAAGCAGGGCATACTCCCACAACTGGAACATATCAATAAATTGCACTTAAAATGAATGTGGTTACAGTCAAGTTTAAATATACACAAAGAAAGTGCCAAAACTTTGAACTCTGCAGTATACTGAATGAATACATGGTTAACTGTATCTTGTGCTGCTCTTTCTTATGAGCAGATATATAATGAGTTAATGTTTGGGATGATTATGATAATATGAAATAAAGCAAGGACATCCATGTATGTGGTTTTCTCTGCAGGGACTAGTATGGAATATTTACGCTGTATTTCTAAAACTTTCCTTGTGAATGTTTTAAAATTAAGTATTGATTTGGATTTAGTTACACTCTCGGGCTCTTGGTGACAACCACATTTCCAAGTTTTCCTCAGAAATAGAGAATCAATCAGAGAGAACATATAAGTGCATTTTAAAGAGTTATTTTAGTCCTTAGAAGACTGAAATTTAAATACTATAAAGCCAAAAACAAAATAATTTGATTTTCTTCTGTGTTGGCAATGCCCAGAACACTATTGCTGCTTTATTCATATTTCAGTGGTCATTTAGTTTCAGTGGTCATTTAGTAAAAAACATTTGCCACTTAAGATCTAATTCTATAAAGTGTTATACCTAGAGAAAGATATTTGAATTTTCACTTAAAGTTTATCAGTTGAAAATATTTTATATTCTTTTTGTACAAGACAAAAATAAATTTGTATGTATAATATTTAAAAGTAACATCTAAGTTTCATTTTATCAGATATAAAATAGTTTAGATGCTAATAGCTACATTAGCAAGAATTAAACTGGTAAGGAAATCAAAGTTACAATGTGTATGAAGGGTCAAATCACTGTGCAAAATAAGTAAAATATTAGGCCTGTGAGGAAAAACGTTTTCACGGAGTTTACTTCCAAGGCCCAGTGTGAATGAGTAAGTCATTTACTGTGTATTGCTAAAAAAAAAAAATTCATGAGTGTAAAAGAGTTTTATTTATTTTATGATGTTTTTATATCATCCAGCTAGGAAATCAGCAGGCCTAAGGGTACTATCTGTTTACAAATATGTTTATTTATTTCCTTGAAACAATTTCCCTTTTTTCCATTTTCTATTTAAGAAGAAAAAATCACAGTCACAAAAAATTTTATAATTCTTAGTGAACAGGACATATTCTTTTCAACATCTCACCCATATTTAAGTAATAAAATACACTAAAGTATACAACTAATTTGTATAAGGTTAGGAAAAAAAAATTTTTGACACAAAATCATCTTCACTTACCAAGGAATTTTAATATCTGTCAGAGTGAGAAATGATAAGGAACAGAAAAATAGTATTAAATTCATTATTCAAAATAGCCCCAAATTCCTAAAAATTATCCTATAAACTTTACTGAAATGACTTACAAGAGTTTGAAAGAACTGAGAATAATTATAAGATTTAAAATTCCAAATCTGGGCTTCCCTGGTGGCGCAGTGAGAATCTGCCTGCCAGTGCAGGGGACCTGGGTTCCAGCCCTGGTCCGGGAAGATCCCACATGCCATGGAGTAACTAAGCCCTTGTGCCACAACTACTGAGCCTGTGCACTACAGTCTGTGAGCCACAAGTACTGAGCCCACGTGCTGCAACTACTGATGCCCATGCGCCTGGAACCTGTGCTCCACAGCAAGAGAAGCCACAGCAATGAGAAGCCTGCGCACCACAACAAAGAGTAGCCCCTGCTCTCCACAACTAGAGAAAGCCCGCACACAGCAATGAAGACTCAACACAGCCAAAAATAAATAAATTTAAAATTCCAAATCTTACATTACTGCTAATTTCAAAGTGAAATATTAGTAAGTTTAATCAAAGTTAAAAGTTTTTATTTTACTTAGTTTTATTTATTTATTTTTTTTAAATTTTGTTTTGTTGCCGCCTTTTAAGGGAAAAGGCCATTTCACCCACAGAAGCTGAATTTTAACACAAACGTAAAGTTCTGTAAAAAATTTGTAGCCCTAAGCTTCCCTGGTGGCGCAGTTGTTGAGAATCTGCCTGCCAATGCAGGGACACGGGTTCAGGCCCTGGTCTGGGAAGATCCCACATGCCGCGGAGCAACTAAGCCCGTGAGCCACAACTGCTGAGCCTGCGCGTCTGGAGCTTGTGCTCTGCAACAAGAGAGGCCGCGACAGTGAGAGGCCCGTGCACCGCGATGAAGAGTGGCCCCCGCTCAACGCAACTGGAGAAAGCCCTTGCACAGAAATGAAGACCCAACACAGCCAAAAGTAAAATAAATAAATAAATAAATAAAAATCTAAAAATCTAAAAATAATAATAATAATTTGTAGCCCTAAAAGAAGGTTACATGTTAGACTGACAGAGAAAAGATAACTAAATTATCCTGTGACTTGGAATATTTTTTGTCATAATGAGCCACAATCTGAATAGAACTTATGATGTAACTCTGTTTACTTGCAATTTACCTGGTATTATTAGATATTATTTATTGTAGATTTCCCAAAAGCTACTAGAAAAACTTGCTGATCAAGCAAAGTTAAGGTCATTAGGTTTAGTTTAGTAAGTAGATTCTTAGTAGATACCCCAAATTGGAAAATCAGAAAGGATATTTAAAGGTTTTAGGCTTGGTGATTTTAATACAGGTCTTGCAAAGTTAATGATCGATTGGAATTGGGTAGAGCTGCATCATTGTAGCTTTGGATTGGTGGGCACAGAACTGTAAGTGTCTTGAAGTAATCCTTGGTGAACAAACTATTTCATATCCAAGGTATAGGTATTTCTAGAGCCAGCACTTTTATGTATTTTTTAAAACTGGTCACAGTATTTAGCAGAAGGACAGAAAAGTGGTCCTGGTTCCTGTATTGTTTAACATCAGGCCAGGAGAGGATGGCTGGTTCTAGTAGTGTTTCCTACAGGCACAGGGAGTTGTGTTGTTTCAGTTCTCTGTCCCTCATTTTGGTCATTCTTCAGCCTAAACTGGAAGATAAAATATTATGGTCTGGAGACATGATCAGTCCAGGTCTACACAGTTGTTTGATTTGTCATGGTCATAGGTTTTCTGAGGGTAGATGTTCTCCATTCCTGTTCTTATTAAAAGATCAATTATTCTACCATTTTGCAGGATGGTGGGTGTGCAGCAGCATTTGAAACTTGGGAGGTCACATTTGACCCTGCAATACAGACAGAAACCAAGAGAAGGACTATAATTAGAGTTTTTAATCCAGGAGCCAAATTTTACTCCAAATGAAACTAAGATAACAGATCCCATTTCTAACACAAAGAGCACACAGAAAGAGATATGGGGGTATTAAGCAAATTACTCACATTCTTAATTCCTTTGATCATTTTCAAGATCATCTTAATGATCTCAGAGATCTCTCTGCAAGCATGGGAGTATGATATTCATCCCCTAAGAATAAGTCAGCTCATTAAGCCAATATTATATGCAAAGTAGCTTGTTCAATTTCATAAACCTTTCAGGCAAGGCATTCTTGGGTCTTTGTGAAATTGTCTGATTCTCCTGATATTCTCTGAACTGGAGCAGGTAAGATTCTTCCCACTTTCTAGGCCTTTTGTAACGCATGACATAGGAAGGCTCAGGGTCCAAAGAAAACTTCAAAATTTCCCTTCAGTGGTAAAAATTTTGAACTCAAATCAAGGCCCAGTTGACTTCCTTTTTCTGTTAAACCATTTGAGATCTCTTTGTCTAAAAGGGGAAACTGATGGGTGAAACTGGACTCTGGAAGCCCCAGAGACCTGTGCCATCGAAGAAGATAAAGAATCAGGGTAGAAAAAGCCTGGTGATTTTTCCTTTAACAATCTACATTATCAAGTAATCTGGACAGTCTGATAATGATAATTAACACTTATACTTTGTGTGGGCGTCAGACATATAAGCTGTTTCTTATATATTACTCAGTTAATCTTCACAATAACCCTAAAAGATAGGAACTGTTGTAATATCCACCTTACTGAGACAGAGCGAGGTTAAATTACTTCCAAATATCTGTTAGCTAGTAGATGGCAGTGGTGGTGACGGTTTCAAAGCCAGCCTTTGAAGTCCACTTTTAACCATTATAAAACACCACTTCTCAGGTAATGGATGCTTTAATTAACTCACTTGTAGGATTCCTTTCACAATGTATACATATTTCGAACCATCACATTGTACACTTTAAATTTATTACAATTTTATATGTCAATTATACCTCAATAAAGTTATAATAAAATAGAATAAAATAGCCACCTGTCAAAAGTCAGTAGGACTTTAAAAGGAAATAAAAATTAAAACCAAACAATCTTTGCAAGACTTTATAAAATTTTATTTTTCCTGAAAATTTAAAATAAAAAAGTCCTTAAAATATTTACTCAGTGTTATGGACTTCTTGGAGACATACTTAAAAGAAAATCTGAATTTTCTTTTTACACATGAATGTATTATTTTTCTAAATGAATTAAACTGTGAAAATGTCAGAAAGAGTAATTAATAGGCTTTTCAGTGACTGTGTTTATGAGTTTCTGATCTATACAAAAAACTGTGTTTTAATATGGAATTTTATATCAGGCTACATTTATTTTGACTTCATTTAATACGAAAATAAAACGCATTTGGACAAAGCTTGACAGCCAACTTTTAAACAAGTCTAACCAAATTTCACTGAATTGTCCAGTTAATCAACCAGTTATTCATATAGCTAAATTCTATGTTGAGGTTTTTTTATACAGAGAAAATAATTCTTTGCTTTATTGTCTTATCTACTCACATGTCTGTTTTCTCAAGGTCTGGGGTCTTCATAAAACAAAAAAAAAATGCACAAAATGAAGCATTTGCCTTTTTAGGAACATTTAAAATAAAATGAAGTTCAGGTTCACCTTGAAACATCAAACATCATTTCTAACTTATTGGTGTTTTTTCAACCTTAATTGGAAAATTGATCATTTAAAACTTGTATTTGATGTGTAAAGAAATGTGATTCACAGAGAAAAGAAAAGTCCTACAAACTGGGTTTGAAGACTTGTGAAAGTCTTAGTGAGATGCTTAGTCATACTTTAAGAATCATATACTTTGGATCAAAGCTTAAAGAAAAAGACATTTCTAATCTATTATTTTGGTTATTAAAATTAAATGTGGGAGTGGAAGAGGCAGAGATAAGAGGTAGAAGGGAGAATTGAAAAGACATACTTTCATGCCTAGCTTGGAAAGAAAAAAGAGCAGTCTGTTTTCCTTACAAATAAACCTTAATAGGCATTCATAGCCTGAAATTGGCTGGGGTTAAGGCTTGCTGTCAAAATGGCAGCAGTTCTGGAGTTTGTGGATTCCAAGTTTTACAAACTATTAAATACTTTTTTAAGAAAAATTGAAATATCAATTGCATAAAATATCTAATAGTTTCTTTGTAGGTTCTAATAAAAAACAAAAACCTAACGTAAGACACACTGGGAAGGAGAGATGCCCTGACTTTGAGAAATGTAATCAGTATGCTAAACTGGCATTCACAAAAGAACAGAACTTGATCTAAACAGGGATTTTTATTACAAGGGGTAAGTAGGAGACAAGAGATTCATTAGTTAATATAAACACTAATCAATTAGCAAAAGTGTTCCTACATCTTCACTTGATTCCTACAGTACAAGATATACACTCTTGCAAGTTGTATAATTTTGCTCAAAAAAATACCAAGCAGGAAATCAGTGATAAAGTAAGAAAAATATGACTTTATTCTCTTAGGAGTGGATAAAAGATTTTCTTTTAGATTTTCAAAGTAATATTCGTGTTTGAGTGCAAAATAAACATGTTAATTATTATTTAGTTATTTGAAATGTAGTATTTTAATCCAAGTCCCCATTAATCTGTGTATGTATCCTAAAATGTGAATTTTTTAATGGAGATTTATATAGATAATATAAAAAGGCAAGCTAGAAAAATTAGATGTGTTATTTCATGTTCATGTTTGGATAACACAACTTTATTATTTTTAATTTGTACATTTTAGTTTTCAGACGTCACCACAGGTACAATAATCTTTTTTTTTTGTATATTCTGGTGGTTTGGGGAATATTGCAACTTACTATATTAAAAAGGGAACTCACCAGATGAAGCTATATTACATTCATACATAACATTTGGGGAGTTATGATGCACTAGCTGTTTACGTTTGTGAATTATGATATTTTAAGACATATAAATCCAATATTTTGCTAGTTTTATCAATTCACTTTTTTTTTGTCCACTCTATGTGATTATAAACATTTATATTTTCTGCTAACATTGATATATTTCCTAACATTAGCTTTCTTAAAACATTGGTACCTTTCAAAGTTACTTTTGATGAGATAGGGATTTTTATGAAGACATTATTATTGAATAATTGGGCTTTATAATTTGCTTGGTTCCATTAATTTTTAATTGTTAAGGCATACTCAGAAAAGAAAAGAGAAATTCCAAATTCTTTTTAGTAGCCCATTGTAGTTTGTAAAAATGTAAAATTCCTGAGAACCTGAGTAAAGTGAATTTGAATGACTGTTGAGCCATTCATGGAAACAGATTTGTGGTGAAAGTGGGGGAAAATTCTGTGAGTATTAGGAAGAATAGTTCCCGGAGTTAATTATTTAGTGCAATAGCTTAAACTGAACTAGTAGATATGTGTGTTATATGTGTGTGAAGGTGAGGGAAAACCTTTTTTGGTTTTGTTAAGACAAGAAGAAAAAGAGGGAAAGAGAGGTGTAGATAGCCATCCAAGAAACAGATGCTAAAATTAGCAAATGATTAAGTGTCTGGAGTGCGTGCTAGGCACTTAACTGAAACCAGACAATCAAATGCTTATAGCATAGATAGATATTTTACAAGAAAGAGGAGGATACAGCTAGGAGGAAGCATTGAGGTTGTTTTGGGAGGAGTCTTGTTTTCTATACTAGACTGCTGAGTTACCTGTGTCAGACGGAGTACCTCCAAGATTGAGTGCCAAAGCTAAATAAATATATTTGTGTTAAAAAAAAAAAAAAACTTGGGTTATTAAAAATTATTCTCCACAGCAATGTTTTAATGGGGGAAATGGAATTAGAAAACAGCTAATGGCTTTCAGAGTTTGAACGGCAAACTATTTTTTCTGCAGGAATCTCTGAAATAAAGGTATTCCATAGCTAAAATGTATAGCTAGACAATTTAATTATCACTGAGAGAGTCCAACCTTTGATTGTATTTGGCTTTTGGTCAAGTATCATGGCCTTTCTTTCCTTCTCACCACCGAAGCAGCATCATATCAGCCCCTCTTTTCTTAAAATTCCTATTACCGATAAACAAACAACAAATCAACCACTCAGACAAAATAATTGTGATGCCAGCCTAATAAATTTTGTCTGGGGCTTTCAGTTGTTGTAGGTGAGGGTCACAACGTATTTTCATAATGAAAATCGAGCTCCATAATTCATCAGTCCAGTCACTGCCAATTCACATTATGAAAGCTATATAAAGCATCTGTGCTCATTGAATATTTCACTGAGGTAGAAAGAGCAGGAACCTCATTTCTGACTTAGCTTGGGGCCTTTGCACAAGCTATTCCCTCTGCCTGGTATACTCTTCTTCACTCTTTCTGTGGTTAATGCCTGTTAGTCACTGGAATCTTAGACTTTTTCTGCACAATCTCCTACCAAACATAAATTAGTTTTCTGTCATTATTTTCTCTTATAATTGTCTGATACTTTCCTTCATAACTCTTTCCATAATTTGTAATGGATTCATTTTTGAGATTTTTTTAAGTCAGTTTTTCCTTTGTTTAAGTAGCAGCATATCAGACATACTATTTTAAATTATATGAGACTATGCTCTCTTATTTGAGTGATAAGTGACACAATTAATCATTAAATTGTAAGAAAAAGGGAAGAAATAAGTAAAAACTTTTATACCTTAATGCTTTATTGTTAGTGACTTGTAAGCAACAAAATTCTACAAAATTTGTTAAATTGTTCAATTCTTTATGAGATGAATTTATCACTTCTATGATTTCCTTTCTTTTTTGAAGCTAGATGTTCATCTTCACAGAAAAGTTAAAATGTATGCTGGTTGAACACCAGCATGCTAATTGTCTAACCTTTTCTATTGCAAAGAGCTCATTAGGAAATCAGAACACCAAACTGAGAATATTTACTGACAAGATTTATAAATTTGATTTAACCAAGCTGTGGTTTTAGTAAAATGCTAATTTATAAGTAATGGCCTTAATGAGCCTCACTATTTTACAAACATCTTTTTAGGTAGAAAAGCACATTACGGAATAGTGCAGTGTTAGAATGTTCTCATATCTCATTAGGTTTTGATATGTAAATATAGTTTGCATTTGGAAAAATAAATCCCTGACATCACAAATACATAATGGCCACAGAATAACTTGTCTTTACACATTTGTAAGTAACTGGTGAGTGTTAATATGACTTGCACATATTTTCTTCCCCAAATCTCTAAAGCGTCAGAAGCCAGTTGCAAAAGTTTGCTAAGGGAAGAAAATATATAATGTGAAATTTTTACACTCATATTCCTAAAATGTTTTACTTTTTGATTTAACATTTGAGCCTCTCATTTTTAAGGAACTTTTGTAGTAGGTACAAGGTTTTCAAAGTATGCAAAGAAAAATTAAAGTTTCACCAGTAATAAGAATTTGTGGAAACTGTATATTGTATAGTACAACACAGAGAAAGAGCTCATCTCTAATGTGTTCATTATGGATTGGGAATGAGAAAAAGCATAACTGCATTTCACTTGTTGTTTGTGTCCTTTGTATTAAGTAAAACTCTTCTAGGTAAATTAAAATTATATGACAACATAGATTTAGGCATGTTTCTTTCAGAAAAAAAAACCCTCAATATACAATAAATAGATATATTTCTGCTTCAGCTAAAAATCTTCCCCATTTGAATCTGCACCTCACAGTGTGTTGTTAACAAGAAGTGGAGCACGAGTCAGAAATCTTTTCACTGAATGGTAGAGAGAGAATATGGACTAGCTGAAATTTGCTTGTAGCCATCCAAGGATCATAAAAGCTGTTTCATGCTTCATTTATGTGCAGGATGCCCTCTAACCTGCTGAGGAGGGTATTTCAGGCTAGTCTCTACCCTTCCTGTCTTTTTTCTGACACTTCCAGACCTGTACCCTAGTTGTAGTGAACTGTTTGTATTGCCTCGGACATGGAACCCTCAACCTCCATCACTCACTTGGAATGATACAAAGTTCACCTTCTTCATTGGTGTTATGGATTGAATGTGTATGGCCTCCCAAAATTCATATGTTGAGACCATAATCTCCAATGTGACTATATTTGAATATGGGGCCTATAAGGAGGCCCCATATTAATTAAGGTTAAATGAGGTCATAAAGGTGGGGCCCTGATCCAATAGGTTTAATATCCTTATAATAAGAGACAGGAGAGAACCCCCCCCCCCCACCTCTGCCTCCCTCTCTCTCCCCTGGCACACAAAAGGTCACAGGAGCACAGGACAAGAGCAGCTACTTAGAAGCCAAGAGAAGAGGCCTCAGCATAAAACCTACCTTGACAGCACAGTGATCTTGAATGTCCCAGCCTCTAGAACTGTGAGAAATTAAATTACTGCTGTTTAGGCTATCCAGTCTATGATATTTTGTTGTGGCAGCCCCAGCCAACTAATATAATCAGTCTGCTTTTTCTTTAGAACTAAGATAGTTAAACTGTGATAAAGTCTCTGGAGTCCTCCCTACTTTCTACCCAAGCAAAATCCATTTCTCCCTACTTTGTACTCCCATGAGACTTGCATACAACTATAATATCCAAATGTATTGTCCATTACTAGAATTATTAATTTCTATTTTTTCCTGTGGGGTTGTATGTCCTTGAAGGTATCAAGTTCAGAGTCTTGCACAAAGGAAGGAAGGAAGGGAGGAAGGAAGGAAGGAAGGAAGGAAGGAAGGAAGGAAGGAAGGAAGGGAAGAGGGAGAAAAGGGAGGGAGGGAGGAAAGGACAGATGAGTAAGGAAAAAGGAAGCCAGAACCTGGTAAGTAGGAAATCTGTGGTATCATAATTATCCTCACCATCATCATGGATGTGTAATATGCATGACAATAGATGCCTTAGAATATCTGAGAGAATATAATATAATATAATTTTAAACATAGAAGTGTGGCATATTCTCTTACTGGGGCAGGCTGTATGTAGCTTTGTGCCTGTCCCTAAGTGAAAGTTCTCTAGATTTCTAGAAGGAAAAAAATTGTTTGAAACCATCTTTTACAATTTTCGGGGAAGAAAGATTGTCCAATAAATATTAAATATGTTCATGTATCACAGGCAGGTGATGATATGTTTTTCCAGAAACCTTCACAGTTGGGAATTGTATCTTTTTGGACACTGAAAGCTATTAAAATTATCTGCAAGAGAATCCCTAAAATGTTTTCAGGGATACTATAGCATTTCATGGAATATGATCTTGATGCACCTTAGAGATTAGCTCAGTCCCTTATTTTTTAGATGAGAAAACTAGGGCCGGTGTCTTAAACGACTTACCCAAGGTCCCACAGCTCTCTGGTTTATCCAGAGAGAAGGCAAGCAAGTGAGTGGGCCTATTGCCCGCTGAGAATGTGCTCATTTAATTTTCATGAATCTAAAGTTGTCATTAGGCAAGCTTAGCAAATGTGTTCAGTGAGCAAACTTGCTTCCTGTTAAAAAAAAAATTATCCACATTATCAGGTAGATGATTCTGAAGGTATTTTAATTAAAGGCAATGGAGAAAAAAATTAGGCACTTAGGTTTTTTGGACTCATAAAATTAGAGTTTCTTCTGTCAATATGTAGGTTAGAGGTAATTCCTGTAAATGTGAATGTAAATTAACTGTGTAAATTTCCATACATATTAATCACAAAATAAACCCTTACTATGTTATCCTTTATATCTATGGTAGAAGCTCTTATTTTTTAAAAGGAAAAAAAAAAATACTTCTCTGAAGCTGGAATATTTTAGATCTCTTCCTCTTTTGTTCCTCTCTGGCTCCAGACACCCAGGTATATAATTACTCTTCGATAAACTTTTTGCCTTAGATTATTCCATTTATATAATGATGATTACATACCTAAGGAACTCTAAATGGCAACATCCTGAGGGAGTGAGTAAAATCTCTAGGGATTCCTGATTGTACATATATTTAAAAAAAGAAATACACTTCTATTCTCTTAATATGAAAATGTGAGTTAGTTATTTGGAATAGTCAGGAATGATTTTAGAGTTTTATCCAATTTTTGATAGAGGTTAAAAATCTAATGGTAAACTGTTGGTCATCTGGCAAATCCCTAACTTCTGACTTTAATTTCCAGTTTGACCACTTACATGGTTAAAAGCCTTATAAAATATATTAGTAATCATTTTCTATTTAAGAAATTAGGAGACTCTTCAACCACAAATCCCTGAAGTTAGGTATGATTTAGGATTTCTTACCTCAACTAAATTTGAAATTAATCACTGGACTAATTAGATACATATATTTAATAGTCCATAATTTAATCTTCTGTCTTCAGGGCAAGAAATTATTTAAAGTGCCCCAAGTGGACATAGGCTATAACTAATGAGATGGAATTAAAGAAAAGAAAGAAAAGACTATCAGGGAAAAAAAAAGGCTTATGTAGAAGTTATTGAGATATCATTGATGGAGACGGAAACAAGAACTAAAAATATGTAATTTGAGCTAAGGACTCAAACAGTATTTCATAAGGAATAAAACTTTATTATTCTACAAATTTAATAATTAGTCATTCTTTTTTCTGTTGGATTTGCTGCTTCAAATGCAATATTTATATGTTACTTATATGAATTAATCACATGAAGTCATGCTTGAAAATGACATACATTTTGTAGTGACAGGTAACGTCTTGATCTAAATATTAAAAGCTAAAAATTATTATTAGCTTATTGTGTGTCAGACTAAGTATTTTATATGTATTAAAAGATAAACATTGTTTTACTTAAAAGATAGGGGATATTCCTATCTGTATTTTACAGGTGGGGCCCAGAATTTTTTTCTAACTTGCTTAAACCACACTGTTATAAATGGTAGCTGGTAGTTCCAATCTGACTCCTGAGTAGGCCATCTGCATTTCCATATGCTTTCTACACAAGCACGGGCATCCTCTAGGAGCTTGTTAGAAATGCAGAATCTAGGCCTCACCCCAGGCCTAATGATTCAACATTTACATTTTAAAAGGTTTTCAGGTGATTCATTAAAGTTTGACAAGCATGACTGTAAATACTGTCTCTTCATAAAACACTTTTAGAGCTACATTATATATTGTTTTTTATATTCTTAAATGATAATTGTATGTTTCAGTTTTTTAAAAAAGGAACTTTAAATTTCCTTGAGGCCAGCATATTTAAAACTGGAGTTAAACTCTAAGCTAAGATTTAGGGTGTTGAACCAACAATGTATTATTCTAATATTCTTGTTCTTATTTTTTTAATGGGTGGAATGGCAGTAACACAACTGAACTCCTGTTTAAGGCAGATCTGGATTCACATGGTTCACTGCTTGCCTGCTAATTGACCATAAATTACCTAAACTTTGTTTTCCAATCTATAAAATTGAGATTAATCAGGTCCAATATACCTGAAATACACCATCTAAGTAGCTGCCTTCTTCATCATTCATAATGTTAGCTCACTGATAGCCTAAATCAGTAATTCTTAAAGTTTAGCATGTATTAGGATCACTGTAGGTCTTGGTGATTGTCACTTCACTCCCCCAGAGTTTCTGATTTCAGTAGGTCTGGGGTGAGATATGAGAATTTTTGCTTCTAACAAGTTCACAGGTGACGTCCTTGCTGCTGGTCTACGGACCACACTAACAAGTCACTTTCCTGCTCCCTGATTTCATCTATGTTGATTACCAACAGTAGTTCCCAAATTAATTTAATAGGCCATTAAGGAAGGTTTCAGGCTACACTAATCTCATTCTACAGGAGAAAGCTGAGTCTACAAAGTCAGTGAAATGATTTTTCCAAACTGGGTGGACTTATAACCCACTTGACACAAACTTCTTAGGAACTTGAGGAACACCTAGTATTTTGAATATAGATATTCACTATTTCTCTTCAGTCAGTCATTTTGTTTATTCTTCCATAGCAGGCATCACTTCCATATTAAGCAAAAATGCTCTTGTAGGTTTGTAATCGTTGTTTCTGCAAATGTGGTTCTGATGGATTAACAACATTCTAGTGTCATTTCTTAACAGCATCCTAATTCTCATTAAATTTTTTGAATATAACACCTGCACTGTGCATATGACTTTTGATATACCAGGTGAAGACAAAATATTTTATCTGTAGAGTCATAGTATGTTGAGACCCTCAGGATCTATCCTAGCCATTCATTTCACAAATGAATGCTATCTAGTGAGTCTTATGAACAATCACAGAGCTAGTCATATAATTGAAATATAATGAAATAATTACAACCCATATTTCCTAAATCCTAACCATGTGTTTTTTATCAGACTGTAATTTACTGTACTAAATGTCATCTTGTTTGTGTTGTCACAAAATTTTTTAAACTATCTTTAAAAGGTGTTAAACATGCATCGAAGTAAAAGTTACAATGTTATTTTAGGTTGGATTGAAACAGAGTAGGACCCTGTGGGGCCCTCCTGTGTACAAAAGCCTTTTTATGTCCCCAGTTTCTTGTTTGTAGGAAAAAGGCTTCAAGCCTTCTAGACCTTCCCTGGGTTCCAAAGGGCAGATTCAAACACTTTCTAATTAGGGAAGTAAGGGAATGCAGAAACAAAGAAGGAGCAGTCCAGAAACAATAGTGCAGCAATGGGGCAGGGTCCTGGTTCCTGCTAAAGGAATATACATAACAATGTGTCTTTGAGTTTTTCTAAAGGAACTAAGGCCCCCACCCAGGTGGAAGATGGTAACTTCAGGCTGAACACAAGATTCCTGGAACACACTTACCTCATCACCAACCAGTCAGAAGAAAGTCACACACATGCAGCCCTCACCCCAAATTTTGCCTGTAAAAACTTCCCCCCAAAATCATTGGAGATCTCGGGATTTTTGTGCACAAGCCACCCATTTTGCTTAGTGCATGAACTTGTGTTCTGTAACAATTTTGGCAAGCCAGCCAGACAACAGGATGACTGATAAAGATTAGAAAAAAATAAATTAAAAAAAATAAAAATGTGCTCATAATAAATATAATATCAAGCAACCTAAGTGTCTATCGACAGATGAATGGATAAAGAATATGTGGCATGTATATACAATGGAATATTACTCAGCCATAAAAAGAAATGAAATTGAATTATTTGTAGTGAGGTGGATGGACCTAGAGTCTGTCATACAGAGTGAAGTAAGTCAAAGAGAAAAACAAATACCATATGCTAACACATATATTGAAGCTAAAAACAAACAAAAAAGGTCATGAAGAACCTAGGGGCAGGTTGGGAATAAAGACACAGACCTACTAGAGAGTGGACTTGAGGACACGGGGAGGGGGAAGGGTAAGCTGGGACGAAGTGAGAGGGTGGTATGGACATATATACACTACCAAATGTAAAACTGATAGCTAGTGGGAAGCAGCCACATAGCACAGGGAGATCAGCTAGGTGCTTTGTGACCACCTAGAGGGGTGGGATAGGGAGGGTGGGAGGGAGGGAGATGCAAGAGGGAAGAGATATGGGAACATATGTATATGTATAACTGATTCACTTTGTTATAAAGCAGAAACTAACACGCCATTGTAAAGCAATTATACTCTAATGAAGATGTTAAAAAAAATTAACTCAAAATGGATCATATACCTAAAAAAAAATAAATGAATATAATATCATCTTATACCAAAAATGGCTCACATAACTTGAAATAGACCTGTCAACAAATTCAAGATTCAATAAATTATCAAATTGGCCTGAACAACACTAATTATAAAGGAAACCAAGTAGTCTAAAGTTACAGTACTACCTGCTCAGTAAAACATTTTTGCAGCACAAGGAGTGATAGCAGCAAGTCTGACAGGTTATCTGAGTTCAGGTGGTAAACAAAATGTTTATTCAAGTTATGAATAAAGTTGGACATTCAGTGTTCTGCACAACAAGTATAATCTAGGAAAGAATTGCGGTCTCTTTTTCTCTCTCATTTTTAGTCTTGTAAAGTACTTTAAGGATACTTAATAGAAAGCTTCAGAAAACAAAGCAATAGCTAAACAACAAATATTGTAAAAAGCAAATGGAATGTCATCTATGCCCTTATAAATCCAGGAGAGGCTAGTCTAGTATAGGCTGTCTTGTGTTCACCAAAGAAATCATATTATCTACCTCTTGGAGAGAGCGTGTTAATAGGTAGTGTTGGCAATAATTGTGTATGATTCAGTGACATAACTCATAACTGGTCACTCAAATATTTCTATTTTAATATTAAAATGACCATAAATGTCATATAGATGAGAATTGCACACTATTTTAGTAGGTGGTTTATGAGATATGACTGCTGTTACTCTTGTAAGCATTCAGTGTTGGAGGTGCAGGGCCCTGGTCTGAATTCTTATTTGTAGGAATATAATTTGTTGGGAATATAAAATTTGAAGGAGCAATATTAGCATTTGTAGTTTCTTTTAGTTCCTGATTGTATTATTTGTAAAGCATTCAGTAGTGTTAGATAATAGGAAATATGAAAGAAAGCAAAAGGTGGTATAGCTCAGAAAGTAATTGGTTAAGAGAACAGAGAAATGTGCAGCATAATACCTGGTCTGAAAACAGCAACTGAGGGTAATAAAAGAAAATTATTTAAAACTTCTTCAAAACTGAAACTACAAAGTAAGCAGTCTTTTAATAACTGGTTATGATAAGAAATATTCTACCACATACCTAGACCAAAGTTAATAATCAGGAAAATTGCTTAAAAGACTCTCAAGGCTGAAACTACAAATAATGCAGACTTTTTATATAAGATTAAACCTTCCCTGAAAATATTATAACAAATGCTAATCATTTTAATTGTCCACTGTCTATATATAAACATATATGCATATATTTATAATTATGCATCAAATTCATTTTATTTAATGAAATGTATCATCTTTATTAAAGCAGTCTTGCTAATATAAAATAATCTAACATAATCTCTTGTTCTTTTTACCTCTTGGGACAAGCATCTTCCTAAATCCAGCTTTATCTATGAAAACCTGAACTCTGAAAATCTGCTCAACCCACAGGTGTCTTACTTTTTTGGGGGGGAGGGGATATTGGTATTAATTTTAATGTCACTGACTATTTATTTATTTAGTACTAATTTTTACTGGAGTATGGTTGCTTTACAATGTTGCATTAGCCTCCACTGCACAACAAAATGAATCAGCCATACACATACAGATATCCCCTCCCTATCGGACTTCTCTCCAATTTAGGTTACCAAAGTACATTAAGTAGAGTTCCCTATGCTATACAGTATATTCCCATCTGCTGTCTATTTTATACATAGTATCAATAATGTATATATGTCAATCCCAGTCTCCAAACTCCTCCCACCCCACCCCTTTCCCCCTTGGTATCCATATATTTGTTCTCTACATCTGTGTCTCTATTTCTGCTTTGCAAATAAGATCATCTATACCATTTTTCTAGATTCCACATACATGCATTAGTATACAATATTTGTTTTCCTCTTTCTGACTTCACTCTGTATGACACTCTCTAGGTCCACCCCGTTTCTACAAATGACCCAATTTCATTCCTTTTTATGGCTGAGTAATATTCCGTTGTATATATGTACCACATTTTCTTTATCCATTCTTGTGTGGTGGACATTTAGGTTGCTTTCATGTCCTGGCTATTGTAAATAGTGCTGCTATGAACATTGGGGTGCATGTGTGTTTTTGAATTATGGTTTTCTCTGGGTATATGCCCAGTAGTGGGATTGCTAGGTCATATGGTAGTTCTAGTTTTTTAAGGAACCTCCATAGTGTTTTCCACAGTGGCTCTATCAATTTACATCCCACCAATAGTGCATGTGGGTTCCCTTTACTCCACACCCTCTCCAGCATTTATTGTTCCTAGATTTTTTGATAATGGCCATTCTGATCAGTGTGAGGTGATACCTCATTGTAGTTGTGATCTGCATTTCTCTAATAATTAGTGATGTTGAGTATCTTTTCATGTGTTTTTTGGCCATCTGAATGTCTTCTTTGGAGAAATGTCTGTTTAGGTCTTCCGCCCATTTTTGTATTGGGTTCTTTGTTTTTTTGATATTGAGCTGCATGAACTGCTTATATATTTTGGAGATTAATCCTTTGTCAGTTGCTTTGTTTGCAGATATTTTCTCTCATTCTGGGGGTTGTCTTTTCATCTTGTTTATGGTTTCCTTTGCTATGCAAAAGCTTTTAAGTTTAATTAGGTCCCATTTATTTATTTTTCTTCTAATTTTCATTACTATAGGAGGTGGGTCTTAAAAGATGATTTATGTCAGAGAGTGCTCTGCCTATGTTTTCCTCTGAGTTTTATAGTGTCCAGTCTTACATTTAGGTCTTTAATCTATTTTGAGTTTATTATTTTGTATGGTGTTAGGGAGTGTTCTAATTCCATTCTTTTACATGTAGCGGTCCAGTTTTCCCAGCACCCCTTCTTGAAGAGGCTGTCTTTTCTCCATTGTATATTCTTGCCTCCTTTGTCATAGATTAAGTGACCATAGGTGTGTGGGTTTATCTCTGGGCTTTCTATCCTGTTCCATTGATCTATATTTCTGTTTTTGTTTCAGTACCATACTATCTTGATTACTGTAGCTTTGTAGTATAGTCTGAAGTCAGGGAGCCTGATTCCTCCAGCTCCATTTTTCTTTCTCAAGATTGCTTTGGCTATTTGGGGTTGTTTGTGTTTCCATACAAATTGCAAAAATTTTTGTTCTAGTTCTGTGAAAAATGCCATTGGTAATTTGATAGGGATTGCATTGAATCTGTAGATTGCTTTGGGTAGTATTTACTTTTTCATTTTGCCTGTAAATCTGTCTGAAAACGCCTCCAAATTTCTTGACCCTAAATCATTTGTATTGTTTTCACTAAATTCAATGCTTACTTTCATAATTGTTTCCCATCATTCTTTTTTTTTTAATACATCTTTATTGGAGTATAGTTGCTTTACAATGTTGTATTAGTTTCTGCTGTACAACAAAGTGATTCAGTTATATGTATACATATATCCTCATATCCCTTCCCTCTTGAGCCTCCCTCCCATCCTCCCTATCCCACCCCTCTAGGTTGTCACAAAGCACAGAGCTGATCTCCCTGTGCTATGCAACAGTTTCCCACTAGCTATCTATTTTACATTTGGTAGTATATATATTTCAGTGATACTCTCTCACTTCGTCCCAGTATAACATTTTATTTTTTATTTATTTTTAAATTTTTATTTTAATTTTTTTCTTTTGCGGTATGAGGGCCTCTCACTGTTGTGGCCTCTCCCATTGCAGAGCACAGACTCTGGACACACAGGCTTAGTGGCCATGGCTCACGGGCCTAGCTGCTCCACGGCATGTGGGATCTTCCCGGAACGGGACATGAACCCGTGTCCCCTGTATCAGCAGGCAGACTCTCAACCACTGCGCCACCAGGGAAGCCCTATTATTTATTTTTTAACATTGTTATTGGAGTATAACTGCTTTACAATGGTGTGTTAGGTTCTGCTTTATAACAAAGTGCTTCACCTATACATATAGCCCCATCCCATCATTTTAATGTGGCTGTATTTTCACTTTATGATCCTAGCAATATGTGAAGTTTTAACAGATATTTTAGCTAACACATGATCAGTTTTTTTTTCTTTTCCTGTTCAAACAATTCAATATAAATTTCTTTCAAGGTATGCAAAATTAATTGGTCATTAATTTAGAACATGTTTTTAAACTGTGTGATGCCTTCAAAAGTATTAGATTTGCTTTAAACTTTTTTTTGTAAATATTTTATTCCTTTCATGAATACATCATTATTAAGCAAAACATTCCAGGCAATAATATTGGATATAGGTATGACTAAACTAGACAAAAATATTAGCCCTCATAGTACTCACTTTCTAGTATAGGAAAATAGACAAAAACTTAATATACATGTAAGACATATATTATCTTAATTCATGATAATTACAATGGAAAATGATTTAGAAAAGAGCCGAAGGGTTATGAAGAGTGGTCTTTACAGTTTTAGATGGAATGTCCAGAGAAAGTCTCAATAATAAGATAAGATTTAAGTGAAGCCCTGAGGAGGGAGCCATGTTGATAAATAGAAATGTGAATACCTGTGAATCTGTGGCTGGGGCATGTGATGGACTCACTTGGCTTAAAACCTCAGGAGCCACCTTTTGGGCTGAAGGTAGAAGTCATTTCTTTCTACGCCCCAAGCTGAAAACTAGGATGGGTGAATTTCTGAATGGACAGTTAAAATAATGCTGAAAAGTCTACATAGTTTATGATTCCAGCTATATTACATTCTGGAAAAGGCAAAACTATGGAGATGGTAAAAAGATCAGTGGTTTCCAAGGACTGGGAGGAGGGAGGGATGAATAGACAGAACACAGAGCATTTTTAGGGAAACTATTCTGCATGATACTAAAATGGTAGATATATGTCATATACATGTGTCAAAACCCTTAGAATGTATAACACCAAGAGTGAACCTCAATGTAAATTATGGACTTTGGGCTATGCATGTGTAGGGACAGACTGTTAGGGAATTCCATAGTTTCCTCTCAATTTTTCTGTGAAGCTAAAACTGCTCTAGAAACTAAAGTCTACTTAAAAAATATGTAAATCATTGAAAGATCCCCCTCCCCTTAAAAATAATGCTAATGAGAAAGGAGGGAACATTTGCTGGCAGACAAATCACAAATGCCCACTACTACTAAAATAAAATCAGAGAATATTTTTCTTTACCTAATCTGATTCTGATAGTTCCTTTTGGATATCTATTTTTTTTTTTTTTGGCTGCAAAGAGTGGCACGTTGGATCTTAGTTCCCCGACCAGGGATTGAATCCATGCCCCTTGCATTGGAAGCATGGAGTCTTAACCACTGGACCACCAGGGAAGTCCCAGATATCTAATTTTTTAAATTTAGTTTTTAAAAACAAGCATAGACTCCATCACTTTATAAACTTTTCTTCCTTTATTATAAATTCATACTAAAGATTTTAATGATAAGTAGATATCATTAGGAGAATTAACATATTCAACTTTTCTCTATAATACAGAAATATTGATTTAAGATTTTAAAGTCATGGCCTATTGATAATTTAATTGATTTTAATTCACTTGTTAAAAAGAAATTCAGAGCATTTCTTTGTGTTTTGGAAAAATCAATTGCTATAATGAAGTAAATGACCATTTATACACCAATAGTTACACATACAGTCCATAATTCCATATTCTAATATTGAGGTGTACAGTTAAAACTTTAGATTATAGCTTGATTTTTGGATACCATTTCTATTGGCTTTGAATGAAGGAAATTACACTTGAAATGGATGCAAAAATTGGTTAAGAAAATATTTAATTAAGAGATATTTTTATATGACAATGTAGCAAGAAGGATCTAAAGAAGATTAAAATAGTCTTTGATATGATCCATTAGTTTTTCATTTTGTTTTTGTTGTTGCTTTGTAAGCATAAAATCTTGTTATGTACATTATTAGTGTTCTTTCCTTTCAATGAATAACCCAGGAAGAAGTATTGTTGAGAAAACAAAATACCTGCTTCTGTGTTGTGGTAGAAACACTAGGATAACAAACTGAAGGTTTTCTTTTTTGACATTTTTTTCTTTTTGTATGCTCTCAGATAATGCAGTGGTTTCTGTGTGCAAGACGGAATTGTGGTTGAAGAGAATAACAAATATCTTTAGATGGAATGTAGGTTCTTCTGTGGGCACAGAAATCATAAGTAACTTCTTGTTAAGTTAACATAATAAGTTAACATATTCATAAAAATGATCTTTGAGTTACAATAACATTATTATCCCTTCTAATTTTAATCATTCTTTATTGTCATCTTCTTAAGAATTATCAAATAGTTACTGAACACTGTTCATGGTAATAGCTGTCAGTTTCCAAGGGGAAGTATCTCTTTCCCTTCCCTTTGCCTGCTCCCCCTCTCTTCATTTCTATTCTAGCCCTTTTTGCTTAAAAACTCTTGCCCTTGAATAATGGAAAACACATGCGAAATCTCATTCTTTAACATTTAGTTGGAAAATGGGCTTACATATTTTATTTCCATCATAACAAGGTGATATCCTGAATGTAGTTCTAAGCAAAATTGTAAGATGGACCAAGCTGGTGTTTAATACTGTTTTTCACGATTTACACTACTATACCCTTTGCTAAAATCTCCAAATTCTAAACTTCTCTGAGTCTGTTTTAAGACAGACAAAACAGGTTGATACACTCATTCACTTTAAGGTTTCAGAGGCTGAAATACGGTCTTTTGAGGAAGTACTTGTCATTGCTAAAGACGTGTCAGGGAGAGGATATGATTAACTGGTGGCAATGTACTGAGAGTAGGAGAAAGCAGGAGAATAGGAGAGCTGCTTCTAGATCCAAATTCTGTCTGTGTTAACTAGGGCAAAGTACCAAAACAACTCCCTTGGGCTCAGTTTCCTGACTTGAAATACACTCATTGATTTATTCAATCATTCAGTTAGTATCCACCTCCCATGTGCCTTGCACTGTATTTGTTTCTTGGGAAACAATGGTGAGAAAAAAAGAATGCAATACTTACTCTCATGATGCTCGTATTCTAGTAGGGAGAGACAGATTAATCAGGTATTTATACAGATATATAACTTTAAAATGGGGTAAATGCAATGAAGAGAAGTTACAGAGAGCTGTAACAAAGTTTTATGTGGTTTGGGACTATATAGCTTCTGAGGCACCTTTCAGATTTAAAATTTTATAGAGTAATTATAGAATCTTGGATTCAATGGATGAGATACTTGAATGGTGTGTAGAGGTGGGGAAACCTCATCAAGCTCCTCTTATTCTATTATAAAGACAACCTTATTTTCTGCCTTCAGGAAGGGCTAGGCTTGAGGAAGGCATGTTACAGTATTGTTTTATTTGGTTTTTCCAGCATGTCCTGAATTTAAGACTCTGCCCTCTTTTTTTGACTTCTAGGAGAGACCTCCAGGTCACTTCTAAACTGAGCCCAAGGCTTGTTTTTCTGAACAGTACTACTGGAAGTATTTGAATAGCTAGAACCTATTCACAGTGCATTGCATCTTTTCATTTATATGATATCATTGCCTCATGAAACTACTAATTTTCTTTGAACCTGCTCTTTTATATTTCTGTCCTTTTTTCAACACTATGAGATGGTTTCTCTTATTGGTATTTTCATTTCGCAAATGAGGAAATTGCAACCCATAGCTGGTACGTGGCCAGATCAGAAAATAACTCTTAGGGGTACAACTCTCGAATCTCAACTCTTAACCATCACATGGTCCTTCTTCATTTTCATAACACTTGATTTATTATCTCAGAGTAGTGTTTAACGCTTAATTCATTGTACTTTAAAAGCATTTAAATATGTAGCCTCCATATTTAAAAATGAAATTGTTGTCAGCAGGCCACATATTAAGTTTTTTTTTTTATTATCCACAGTACCTAGAAAAGTATGTTTTATAAATGCATAAATTAATGAATCCTGTGTCGTATCTAAGAGTCTGAAAAAATGTTTAATCAATGCAATAACTTTTGAAGACATACTTCTAGAATGAGTATCTCAATAAGAAACTATCTAGATGTTTGTACATAAATGGTTAATACATTCAAAATACTAAAATGTTATAGAAATAGGTTACTTTCAGTGTATCATGATATTAAATATTTTATTTAAATTAAAAAAAAAAACACAATGTAAACTCTAGAAGGGTATCAAAGGGATGTGTTTATAACATCGAATCTCGGTTACATAAGACCAGTAATAACAGCACCAACATATGAATGTAATAGATTGTATACATTATCAAAAAAGAAGCACTCAATAATAGACTGCTAAATAAATAGTTGGAGGGTTATTGACTCAAGCGAACTAACTTCTCTATTTGGGGAAAGAAGCCATAGTAATTGTTGGGAGATATTTCTTCAAATAGGCAAATACAATCTTGTATAGTATTAAGACATCTAACAGGTGAAATGGAATTCAAAAACCTAAGTTTCTCATTGAATAATCTCCAATTTTTTATTAGCTCAAAGTTTTAGATAGGTAGATGGATACAGATATATGAATAGATATAGAGAGGGATATAATTAAAATGAATAAGACAACTTCATTTTGAAACTTATCGTAGATCACTTTTTAATACATGGATATTCAAAACAGAGTTTGTGATTCTATTTTATATAGATGGAAGATTATAGAGGTTTATTTAGATCTTTGTTTTGTTTCTTAATTGCTCTAAATTCAAAAGTAAATTAATTGGCCCAAATTTTGATTATTTTGAAATAATTCACACATTGCCCATCTTACCTATATTTGTGTTGACTGAATACTGAATATGAAATATGTGAAAACACGTATGTATTATAATGGCTGGCATTATTTTAGTTATTCAATTCTTAAGAAAAAATATAGACTTCTCTGTAGTTAATACTTTCTTTGCCCTTGTACTAAGATTTATAAGTAGAACTGATTTATCCCTAAATCTGATACTGCTTTTTATTTTAAAAATGCAAGAAAAAGATGATTACCAACTAGGGTAATATTTTCCTATGGCTTTGATAACTGGGACAATGACTTAATTGGTATATTTCTTTTCCCACTGGTGTACTAATTAGGTGAGATATACTGTAAATTTGAATTGATGTGATGTTGTAGAGTTGCTTATGAAAGTAAAAAAAGTAAAATCTGATTATCAAGCAACTACATCACTCAAAAATCACTTAGGAGATACATTCTTAAATTAACTTAATGAGTATTAAGAATGCTGAAATTACTTGTCATTTTTAACTTGAATTTATATTATTTTAATCATAGACATGTGAATATTACATATGACACTAATTTAATTTGGGGATATATATATATATATATATATATATATATATATATATATATATGGTTAAAGGTAACCTTTGACATATATCTATTAAATATGCTCATATGTTTGTGATCTAAGTAATTAGTATCATTTACTTATTCTAATTTTTTATGCATTACCATAGCCTTATTTATGATTTGAACTAATGGTTTATTCAAAAACAAGAGTTCTGTCTTGAAAGGGAAATAAAATAAAATTAGTATTATTATATAAGTGCTTGAGTACATGTGATAATAAATTATATAGATAACTATATACTTTTTATTTCAATTTACAGTGACAGTTGGTGAATTTTCACACTTAAAATAAGTACATATTCTTTCAACTGATATCAGTGGAACTTGTGAACACATATCCAAAGGCAAAATAGATCAGTAGAATATCTAGTTTTCAAGGTTATGTTTTTATATGTGTGTGCGTGTGTATTTTTGTGTGCATGTGCTTTCTAAAGAACCATGTATAAATTTTAATGGGACTTTTAGCTCAAAGGTAAAAGGTTGAAAGAAATCAGTGATGTTCAGGTTACTTTCAGTCATTTTGTGGCCTTATGGCAAAGTGAACTCACTGAGATGTTGCAATGCTACAGATACCTTTTCTGGTTTTGATGTTTGCAAACCAATAAACTACCTTCAACATCTCTGCTACATCTGACTTTTGCTGTGACTTGGATAACTCTTTGGGTTAAATTAAGGAGTAATAAATTAGTACTCATAGTTGATCATGAATGAAAAGACAGGCTGTCTAATGGACAGGGATGTCAGAATTATACTCTTTTGAACCAAGACATTGTTAGTTCCAAGCTAATAAAGAAGGAATATGCATCTTTTCTGCAGAGTAGTCATTAGTTGTTCCACATACCCACTGTGTTGTGATTATTTCTAATTATTTACTACACTGTAATACAGAAAGTCGGCAGAAACAGAGAAATCAATAGATGATTTATTCTAATTTCTAGGGACTCTCCATTGTTTGTTTCTAGTAATTTTACTTCCACTTCTTTGTGCTTGATTTGAAAAAGAACAGTTCTAAAAATAATTATTCAGTAAGGGAGATTTACCCTGAGGTGGCAAGGTTTGAATATTTTTTTCTAACGTTTTTAGTAGAGGCTTTTTTGTGTGTGTGTTACGCGGGCCTCTCACTGTTGTGGCCTCTCCCATTGCGGAGCACAGGCTCCGGACGTGCAGGCTCAGCGGCCATGGCTCACGGACCCAGCCGCTCCGCGGCATGTGGGATCTTCCCGGACCGGGGCACGAACCCGTGTGCCCTGCATCGGCAGGAGGACTCTCAACCACTGAGCCACCAGGGAAGCCCTAGTAGAGGTTTTATTTGGAGAAAAGGAGTTTAAGTGTTGTGCTTCAAGTAACATTAGATTTGGCTGCAAGTGATAAAACTTGTTCCCCCGCCCATGCCACCCCCCCAAACAGTGGCTCATTCTGTGTTGGCCCACCTTCCTCAACACACTACTGATATCTCATTGACAATGTGGCTGCTCCAACTGCAGGCATCATATTCATGTTTCAGTAACAGAAAGGTGAAAAGGGTATGAAAAAAGCACACACTTCCCTTTATTCATAGTTTTTGGAAGTTTCTGAAAGTGGAATACCAGTTCTGCTTACCTACCATTGGCCATGCTTTGTTATGACTACATTAAGAGGTTGCAAGGGATCCTAGGAAACGTAGATTATATTTCAAAGTTAAGAATTCAAAGTTCTTTATAGAAAAGGAGGAGACTGAACACTGCGGGGGAACCAGCAGTTTCTTCCACAGGGTCAAATAAAAATCAAATTGAGACTTAGGCAAGGAAAGACTTTACTCAGGACTACTGCAAGAAGAGTGAAAGGCACTATTTCAATGGGGGGATGGGGACTTGTTTATACGCTCCAACCATGAGCTCTGCAGGCATCTCAAAAGTTAATCACAAGAGGGCTTTTCTTTATTAGGGAGGAGTCAACAAAGCTAGAAAGAAGCAGGTGTAGGGAAGTGGGATGAAGGAGGATGGTGTGACCGGACAGCAGATCAGTGAATGTTTTACCCTGGGGTCAGCCTGTTCTCTGGAGTTTTATGCTGACTAGGGTTGAGGGCAGGCCAAAGTCCAACAGTCTGGGGGAAAGTTTGGTTTTCAAGCATTTTATTCTGATTGATCAGTGGAGACAAAACAGTTCAGCTCATCATTTATGAGACAAAGAATAAGAGTTTGAGGTCTGTCTGGCCTTGCCATAGGCAACAAGGGAGCAGCCATGAGCCTTATCTAAGCCGTGTAGGGAAGGATGTTTCTTTATGTTAAGCCCTTTTCCAAAACACAAAAGGGTGGGGGGATTTCTCTATCCTTCCCTGTTTACCAAGATTATAGGCTTGGGTAAAATACACATTGTCACTGGAATGAGAATAAAGGTAGCTCTAAATTCTAAATATATTGACTTAGAATAGGTTGGATAGTCACAATGACAATGTACAGTAACTGTGAATATGTTAGTTAAACCCATCCTACTGAAGTCACTGTTTCAGTCAGTGCTTATGGGATTGTACCCTGGTATGGATTGTACCCTGAAGGGGGATGAATTTTTACTCATGAAGTTGAGAGGCTGAACCTCAGACAAACTAGATTTTCAAAGGCAGAACTCGGGAATAAGTGGAAACTGTTTTCTCTCTTTTGACCCACTCTTTTGAGTCTGGACATTCAGTTTAGACTTTAACCTTCAGTAAAATTTAAAGATAGTTTCTGACTATGAAGACAGGTGGGGATTTAGGCCAAGTGTGCTTGAATGAGCTTATTTTGAAACTAAACGATCCAGTGACATATTGCTTTCTCCATGTGTGTGTGTGTATATATATATATATATATATTTATATATTTTTTGGTTACTTCCAAACCTGGTAAAGCTTTTAAAATAGATAAATTATTTTTCACATTTAAGCTTTCACTGATGTAATAAAGAGGCTACCATGGTGGCAATTGTAATAGTTTGGAAAGAATTTAGGCCATGATGTGAAGCTTCTCCTCTGAGCTGAAAGATACTTCTGCTTTGTCTTTATTGTTGATGTGATGGGTTACGGGTGAAGAGTCAGCTGCCTTTCTTGAGAATGATATTTTTTTATTCATGGAATTTTAGCAAAAACATACTGAGTATATGCCTGGGCCCAATAAATATGTTTTTAACCAATTGAAAAATGAAACAAAAAAAAACAAGGTAAAGGGAGTTCAAAATTACTAACATGATCTAGATTGAGAGACATAATTTAGTGTGAGTCAAATTAGGTTCGTTAATTCCTTACATGTTTGGAACATTATTCAGGGATTTGGATAGAGGAAGAGTAAGAAATGAAGCCAGCTATTCTCAGAAGGTTTAATAAATAAGATACACATAATTAAAAAAATGTGTACCAATGGCTGTTGTTCACCATCTAACTTACTCTTGTATATAATATAACTAGAAGGGTCCTGCCTTTGTATCACATGGTCCCTATACTCTGTTGTAGTTACCCTGCTTTCTCATACAAAGTGACATGGTAGGATTATCTTGTACATTTTTTGACCTAGACCTCGGAATAAGCCATTCATCAAAGGAATCGTAGTTCTTTCTAGAAGGAAATTAAATTTAGAGACTACAACTGTATACTAGGGGTAGGCTTCATCTTATGACTTACTTTCTCCTAGTTCATATTAAGTATTTATGAATGAATGATTCTTATGGCTATTCTTATATTTTTCTTATACAGATTGCTTTTCTTTTAAATTACATAACCATTTGAACAAACAAAATAGTTGTCGTAATATGCCAGACACGTAGTCCAAGATTTAATGAATGTTAGTATTTGTCTTACTTGCTTTATATCCTATAGATAAAGATATATACAAAAGTAACTACCTAGAAGTTGACGTGAATCATATATAAAACAGTATGTGTGGATGTGTTTGATGTTTAAAATGTAGAGAAACAGCATGGTGAGGTATGCATATATTCTCAACTTACTTTTTTAGTCAACTTGCTATTTTTGAGATTTGCCCATGTTAATATGAAAATGTATTTTGCTGTACAGTGTTACATTGAATGAATAAACAACAGGTTAACTGTCTATTCTCTGACTGAAAGAATATTAGGGTTGTAGCATTTTACTCTTATTTACAATTCTGCAACAAGACATTCTGTCTCATGTCCCCTTGTACTCATGTGCAAGAATTTCCTCTAGGGAAGTTATCTACAAGTAAAATTGCTGCCTTGGATAATATGTACATGTTTCATGTTACTAAGTATTAATGGAATTTCCTCTCCAAATTGGTTGCACAAACTTACACTCTTACCATTATCAGTGTTTCCATCACCTCAAGTCCTTATTATTATTTGAAATTATAAGATATTAATATCTGTGGAGTAATAACTTTTTAGTTTGTATTTTCCTGATTACCAGTAAAATTCTTTTGCTTTTCAGAAGTCTGTTTGAGTTTCTTCATCATATTTATATTATTTGACTGTTATAGGGCTAGTCAAGTTTTCTTTTTCATAAGTCAATTTTGATAACTTATTTTGTCTAGAACGTTGTCTAATTAATCTAAATTTTTATATTTATTTGCATAAGTTAGTTCCAACAGTTGTTTATTATTTTAAGTACAGTGTATTTTATGTATTTATGTTCTTCCTTTCACTGGACATTTATTTGGCCTTCTCTATTTTCTCTTTTCCCCCAGCTTTATTGAGATACAAGTAACATATGATTTTATGTAGGTTTAAAGTATACAAAGTGATGATTTGATACACACACACACACACACACACACACACACATATATTGTAAAATGATTACCACAATAAGGTTCATTAGCACATCCATCACTTCACATAATTACTTTTTTTCTTTTTTTTTTTTTTGGTGAGAATATTTAAGCTCTAATCTCTTAGTGACTTTCAGGTATATAATACAGTTGACCCTTGAACAACACAGGTTTGAACTGTGCAAGTCCACGCATATATGGATTATTTTTCAATAAATATGTACTACACAGTACTACACGGTCCTCAGTTAGTTGAATCACAGATGCAGAACCTCAGACATGGAGGACCTACTATAAAGTGCTAATCAGATATTCTACTGCATGGGGAGTCGGTGTCCCTAACCCCTGAGTTGTTCAAGGGTCAACTGTAAAGTATTGTCAACTATAGTTGCCACGCTGTGTATTAGATCCTCAGAACATATTAATCTTCTAACTGGAAATTTGTATCCTTGAACAATATCTCTGAATTTCCTCCACCCCCAGACCCTGGCAACTGCAATTCTACTCTGTTTCTATGAGTTTGGCTCTTTTTCCATTCCAGGTGTGAGTGAGATCATACAGATAGTCTTTCTTTAACTTATTTCACTTAGCATAATACCCTCAGTGACCATCCATGTTGCTGCAAACGGCAGGATTTCCTTCTTTTTATGGCTGAATAATAGTCCCTTGTGTGTGTGTGTGTCTGTGTGTATGTATGCTACATTTTATTAATTTATTCATCCATCAGTGGATACTTAAGTTGTTTCCATGTCTTTGCTATTGTAAGGAATGTTGCAGTGAACATGGGGGTAAATATATCTCTTTGAGAGAGTAATTTAATTTCCTTTAGATATATACCCAGAAGTAAGAATGCTGGAACATGTGGTATTTCTATTTTTAACTTCTCAAGGAACCTCCATATTGTTTTCTATAGTGGCTGTACCAACAGTGCACAAGGACTCCCTTTTCTCCACATTCTCTCCGACACTTGTTATCTCCTGTCTTTATGATATTAGCCATTCTAACAGGTGTGAGGTGATACCTCAGTTTGGTTTGGATTTACATTTTCCAGAAGGTTAGTGATGCTGAGCATCTTTTCATGTGCCTGTTGGCCATCTCTGTCTTCTTTGGAATCATGTCTATTCAGGTCCTCTGCCTGTTCTGTTTTGTTTTCTTTCATTTGCTATTGAGTTGTTTGAGTTCTTTATATATTTTGGATATTAACTCCATATCTGATTTACAGTTTGCAAGTATTTTCTCCTGTTCTGTAGGTTGCCACTTCATTTTGCTGATCCTTTCTTTCTATTATAGTTTTTCCCGTGATGTAATTTCACTTGTTGATTTTTGCTGTTGTTGCTTGTGCTTTTGTGTCATATCAAAAAAACAAACTTTGCCAAAACCAATGTCAAGGACCTTTTCCCCTATGTTTTCTTCTAGGACTTTATGGTTTCAGGTTGGTCTTCTCTGTTTCCTTGATCAGTCTTACAAATATTTTTCATTGTTATTAGTCTTTATAAACAAACAACTTTTGCTTTGTTTTCCTTATGTTCTTTGATTCAGTTTTTATAACAATTTGGTAACTATGTGTTAGTGTCTCTATTAAAGATGAACACCCTGGAGATCAAAGAGTTGGAGTGTACAGACACACACACACACACACACACACACACACACACACACACACACAACAAACAAACAAAAAACAGGAAAAGTGTTAAATCCTGACTTAAATCCAAGTACTATACTCTGACTCCAATCTTAGTTTTTTAACCTCGTTACCAGTAATCAGGAACTGACAATCTTGTTTATAAAGTTTATAGAAACATAAGTTAATACATAGAAGAGAAATTCTGTACAGAACATACCTAGGCACATTTCCACTTTCCAGTATGTTGACAAATAGACTTCCTAAGGATCAACCAAAATATATTTTTCCATAGCAGTAGGCATAACTTTAGCTTCTGTTGAAAGGACCTGGGCGGTCATCTGTAGCATTCATTCATCCAGATGGTCAGCACTATAAAAATTTGGTTGAAGATTAGGATATGCAGATGAGCTATAGATGCTTCACAGCTTGACACTGCTGAAATGATTTTTTTTTTTACAGTGGCTGAAAACTCAGAGTCTTTCTTATTTTGAAACAGAGAGAGAAGCCATTGTTTACATATTAATTGTTTTAATTCCAGTATATAATCTTCTGTAATCCTAATCATCACATTGTGCAATGTTTAGAGGACAATTGTCTTAAGCTTTTTTTTGTAAATTGGAATATAGAGTAAAAGTAGTCTCCCTCATCAAACTGGCCTGCCTATTTTCTGTAACACTATAGGTAAGCATGCTTTTCGATATAACACAGAAAAAGCAAACTTCCTTCAAAAATTCATCAAAGCTATACCACTACTTTGCTATCTAGATAATTTTTCTATTTTAATTATAATATGATGGGATTCTAATTTGTATGAATAAAATATTTGCTAAGCTTCTCTCTATGTATATTTGGTAGCTTGAAATATTGTGATGTTTCAAAAATATCTAAAATTGGTTAAAAGTAATTTACAGGGAAAAATGTTAACTAATTTCATTCCATGGTTCAAATGTCACATTTGTTGGGAATAAAATTAATTAAAGCTGCAATATTTTAAGTTCAATCATTGTCCATATTTATGTTCTTAAATTTGAATTTAGAAATGTCAGGTAAAGGCTTCCCTGGTGGCACAGTGGTTAAGAACCCGCCTGCCAATACAGGGGACACGGGTTCATGCCCTGGTTCGGGAAGATCCCACATGCTGCGGAGCAACTAAGCCCGTGCACCACAGCTACTGAGCCTGAAAGCCACAACTACTGAGCCCACGTGCTGCAACTACTGCAGCCCACGTGCCTAGAGCCAGTGCTCCGCAACAAGAGAAGCCACCACAATGAGAAGCACACACACTGCAACGAAGAGTAGCCCCCACTCACCAAAACTAGAGAAAGCCTGCACACAGCAATGAAGACCCAACACAGCCAAAAATAAATAAATAAAATAAATTTATTAAAAAAAATATCAGGTAGAATATGTACTATATGTGTCTGACTCTGAAAAGAATCCCCACCTATTTAAATTAGAAACATTAAGAAGAAAAAAAAAAAAGAATGTAAAAGAATAAAATTAGAACATTCTCTAAGACCATATACAAAAATAAACTAAAAATGGATTAAAGACCTAAATGTAATGTCAGATACTATAAAACTCCTAGAGGAAAACATAAGCAGAACACTCTTCAACATAAATTGCAGCAATATTTTTTTGGATCTGTCTCCTAAAGTAAAGGAAATAAAAGCAATAATAAACAAATTTTTTTTTGTTTAAACTTAAAAGCTTTTGCACAGCAAAGGAAACCATTGACAAAATGAAAAGACAGTTCACTGAATGGGAGAAAGTATTTGCAAACAATATGGCCGATAAGGGATTAATATCCAACATATTTAAACAGCTCTTACAACTCAACATCAAAAAGACAAACAACCTGATTTAAAAATGGGCAGAACTGCATAAACATTTTTCCAAAGAAGGAATGCAGATTGTCAACAGGCATGTGAAAAGATTCTCAACATTGCTAATCATCTGGAAAATGCAAATCAAAACCACAATGAGATATCACCTCACACCTGTCAGAATGGCTATCATCAAGAAGAACACAAATAACAAATGTTTGTGAGGATGTGGAGAAAAGGGAACCCTCTTGCACTGTTGGTGAGAATGTAAATTGATGCAGCCATTGTGGAAGACAGTATGGAGGTTTCTCAAAAAACTAAAAGTAGAACTACCATATGACCCAGCAATTCCACTCCTGGGTATATATATCCAAAAACAACAAAAACACTAATTGGAAAAGATACATGCACCCCAGTGTTCACAGCAGCATCATTTACAATTGTCAGGATATGGAAGCAACCTAAGTGTCCATCAATAGATGAATGGATAAAGAAGCTGTGGAATACATATATGCAATGGAATACTCATCAGTCATAAAACAAGGACAAAATTTTGCATTTGCAAAAACACAGATGGACTTGGAGGGCATTATGCTAAGTGAAATAAGTCAGAGAAAGACAAATACTGTAAGATATCACTTTTATGTGGAGTCTAAAAAATACAACAAAGTAGTGAATATAACAGAAAAGAAGCAGACTCACAGATATAGAGAACAAACTAGTGGTTACAAGTGTGGGTGGGGAAGGGTAATATAGGGGTGTGGGAGTGAGAATTCAGGAAAAAAAAGCAGATGAAAAGAGACTTGTTTGAAGTCATAAAGTCAATTCATAATAAAATATATTATAGAAAGGCCAGAAATGGATAATGCATTATTTTTTGAGTTGTACAATATAAGAATGATAATGTATCTTTTGTAAATACCATGCAATAACAAAGACCTGTTTGAAAATATAGAGTGAAATAAAAATATTTAACATCTATTCTTATTCACAATTTTGAATATGTATTATGGGAGTTCACAATACCATTCTCAAAAAGTAAAAGCTGGTGCTCTTTCAGTATCATGGGGGTAAGAGAGTAGGAGATATTCCTTTTCACTGTCAAGACCCAGTGGGAAGAATGACAGAGAATGCCTTCTAGAACTGGAGCAGTAGTGGACGGAGATATACTTTTCTCCTTTCCTGACAAACTGTGATATATTTGCACATAAAAATGATGGTAAAGAATAATATTTATAGTAGTATAGTTAAACTATATAAATTTATCTAAGGCATCCTGAAAACCTAACAATTATTTCATAGCAATTCTTAGATGGTAAACTATATCTTAAGTTACAATCAGCTAACCAACAAATAAACTTTAGGGGTATAAAGCGTAGTCATTCATAAATTTATCAGACCTATTCAGTCTATTATTTTCACCTTTATCAATTTTGGAACTCATACCATATTTCATCAAATCTAAGATGTCCTCTATTATAAGAAATATTATTTTACATTTCCCTATGAAAGAAAAAAATCCAATTAAGTGACCCTCTATTAATTCTAAACTCAATCCTGATTTCAGGGCTAATAAAATGTGAAAAAGCACATCTTAGAATTGAAGAAATGTGACATTTTCTTAATATGCTTCCTCTTGTGTCTAATCTTCCACATTTCAGCCTCATCATTTTAAAGTTCTATATTCCATTATCAAATTTGTCATTTTGTTGTGATATTAGTTTGTCTCTTTTGTGGTTCAGTATCATGTAAAATCTACAGATAGCCTATGGGGTTCCATTTTGCTTTTTCATGTCACTTCTTATTTTGTAAAATGAATAAGAAAATATTTTATTTTATTGCAGTGGCCCTTTAATGAAAATTAAGGACATCTCTTTCTGAGTTATTACATAGAAAAGCTTCAGTTTTTTTCACCCATTTTTTTAAAAACTTTGGCTATGAACCAATTTATTTTGTAGTAGTTTAAGAATGAAGGCATGTCTGTGGCACTGGACATGATATGAGTGTGCTGTTTGGTTAAAGATTTAAATATTATTTTAAATTAATGTATCACATTGTATCTCCCTTTATATAATTATAATTACAAAGTCCTTGTAATATTGCTAATTTTTTAGCTTTAGACTTTTTCTTATCTCACCTTAATACGTTAAGATAGCTACATAGATAATAGAAAAATAGGTACAGAATGAAAACAAATAAAAATTTAGTAACTGTGGTTGATGTACCACCCAGATCATTTTCAGGAATGAAAGTTACTCCTCTAACTCCTGGAAATGCTGTGAAAAGAAAAACAAAACAAAACAACAACAACAACAACAAAAACCCTGCCTTGCTCAAGGTCATATATCTTTCTAAGGAAGTCTGCATCCAATGACTGATCATCACAGGGCATATAAAGGCCTGGTGCCCTTGACCCAAATGGGAATAACTATGAAGGCCTGTCATATATTCAGAGTACCCCATAGAGTTGGCTGAAGTCTTTCTTTGGACTGTATCACTGCTCAGATTCTCCCTCTGCTCAGTCCTGCCTCCTACCCCTAAGTGTTTAATTCCAGGATCATCCCCTAATAAATGTCCTGCTTTCAAGTCTCCATCTAGAAGTCTGCTCCTTGGGAAACCTAACCTGGACAGCAAGCTGACCAAAATTTACAAATGAAGTACATAAATGTTTTCTCTTCACCAAGGACTACAAAATACAAGGTGAACATATTTTGATTATTGTCTGTATGTGGAGGAAGAATTTAGGCATATTCCTCCACCAATTATTTAACGATATTTGAATAAGAGTGCACTGGTGAGTCATGCTGTTAGCAATAACAATATTGCTATTAATTAGCAATGATGAAAGGGAATTATCTTTTCCATAAACTAGGGGACAGATTCATGCATTTGAGAACAAGATGGATAAAGGAGTGTGAAGTGGAAAACACCAAGTGAAGACTCTCGGACCCAGAGGGCCCAAATCTGGGGCCTTTAGAGACTAAATTAAACCCATTATTTTTTCTTAGTTTTTATTCTGTGGGAAGGATTGTATGCAAAATAAATTTGGTTTTATTTCTGTAGCATTTTGTTTGTGAAATTGTTTTCCCAAGTGATTGATGCTGCTCTGTGTGCAAATAAACTTTATTTGTAAATTGCATATTGTATCATTTTTTAAACACTATTTTATTAGCATAAATATTTTAAGAGCTGTATGCTGGCATGAGAAACTGTTTCTTATTTAATCTTCCATGTTTTGGTCACTCTTCTAGGTATTGGAAATTAAATATGATTAAGACTGCTCTGGTTCCCAAATATCCTGGTGTGGAGACAATTTATTCTACTTACAATGCAATATGTTAAAGGTATATTTGAGGGATATGCAAAAAAAAAAAAAAAATACAGTGTGATTCCAAAAGATATAATAAACTCAGACTGGCATGTTGGGGTGTCTTACAATATAAGGGGATTGTGTTAGAGCTGGATTCTAGGAAAGAAATAGAAATTTGCTGTATAAGGACAGAAGGAAGTCTATTTCAATGCTAAGTAACTGAGGTTAATGAAAGCAGAATATATTCATATAAAAAAGGGGTTTTCTCTAAATGTTCTTGGAAGGAACTGACAAGAATATAAGACAGGCTGAGGAGTTTGGACTTTATTCTAAAATACACAGGAGCCATCAAAAGTTTTGTAAACAAGAAAGCATGATGTTTAAATTTATTTCAGAAAGCTTGTAGCACAGAGGAGGATTGGGAGAGTCAATTAAGGACTGAAGACATTGATGTCAAGGAGAACCTTTAAAACACTGGTTGTAGAGAGATTAGAGTTTCTAACTAGGGAAGTGATTGTGAAAATAGGAAAAAACTTTTGGGAAAGATATTTCAGTGGTAGATTCAAAAGGAATAGGAGACTAATCAGACATAGTACAAAAGTGGTATGAGAGAGAGAGGAGAATCAAGAGGGCAGTAAGGTTTTGTCTTGAGTCGAGGAAGAAGAAGAATACTTTATCAGGAATCAGGTGGCATGTTTGTACAACATTCTCTAATGGAGATGTGGAGAAGTAGGCCAAAACAACAGCTAATGCAGTTTTTTTGTTTGTTTGTTTTGCCTGGACTACATTCATTTATAGTCTCAGATTATTGACAGCTAAAATATGATTGCTGAAAGGAAAGTATATTATGTACTGAGTTAATTTGGACTAGTTGTTTCCAGTGGTATTGACATTAAAACTACTATGTTGTTGGATTGGAATATATATACAAGGACAGGTGTATCTATTTCAAAAACAATGTTCTACTTACTGTTGTGAGGCTACATAAATGAAATGTCAAACAGTAATTAGTTGGGTTTTGAGGTTCTGGTTCTTAGAAGTTGCCTGGGTGTACAAGTTTATATAAAATGAAAGGAAGCATTTCACAAGTTGGAGGTGTCATAAACTTTTACACTGTAGATCTTCATTGTAAGGAAATATAACTTGCTTTTTGAGAGATCTTAATTTTTATGATTGCTTAATATCCTTAGTACATAGCAAATAATAAAGTTAAGCAATTAAAAGTTTAGTTGGATGGGTCCTTGATTTTATAGTGAGGTCAGGGGTTACTAATACTAGTGTTCATGTACATAGCATTAGTCTGAGCTTTTATGTTGTACTGCCGTAGAACTTAATATAAAATACTCATATTTTATTATTTTTCTCTAAATATTTAGATGTTTTTATTACTTCATAAATGCAACTCTCTTTTTTTATTATGTCCAAAACTGCCAATAAACAAAGCAATAAAATTGAAACATAGGAAATTACAATATTAAACATGAAAACTTTCTTGAACAAGTTACCACTGATATATAATATTGACATAACTTTAAATGAGAATCCTATGTTTCTTTTGGGAAAAGAGAGAACAAGTAAAAGAAACAGCCATTAGGAGAGAAATTTCAATTTTGCAAGTGCAAGAAAGAAGCGTTAAGCTGTAATTTAAAAAGCTATTGGTGACCTCTGGAAAGCTTGAAGCAAATTTAATTAATGCAACCTATCTACTTTTCTTTGTACACTATAAAAAAATTAGTAATCTGAGAATCAGCTTTTCAAAGTTTATGGAATTTTGCAACATATATTTTAAAAGCTAAATAAATTTTAATATTCCTTGGAATTAAAATAATCTTAAAATTATCCTGGGCTATAGATTATGATATAAATAAATCATCACATTACTAACAGGAGTCATATGTAGCCATATGAAAAATTAATACAATCTATTTTAATAGAACAAAAAATAAAGATATATTAGATATTATCTTCTGAGTTTTGATATGCCATAAAGAAAGAGAATTACATTGAGAGACTGCCAAGTAATATATCATGCAGTTCTGAAAGGACTATATCATTGGCGTGCCACAGGTATTCTAGTAAGTATATAGTGGAGTATTCAATGTCCTTTCTAGAGCAGTTTCAGTGTTCACACAATAGAACTCAATTATAGATACAAAACAAATTCATTTAAAAGGAGACCATTCTTTTTGTACTAAAGAGTGTTATCTCAGTAGGAAGTACTTGGAAGGAGTATTGAATAAAGAGAGAAAGGAAAAGAAGACAGAAAGATAGTGTGTGTGGCGGGGTAGAGGTGGAGAGAGGAGGGTATTCATCTGGCAGGTAATAGAAGTAGACTTCTGACATGGATACACAATATGTTATAAATTATCTTAAGATACTTTCTTATAACAAACATGAATAGTTTAGACATTTACATTGATTCAAAAGATATATAATAAAAGGAAATTATTTTAGCACATTTATTTAGTTGTTAATTGAAATCCAAAGATTCCTTTATTAGCCAAGATATTAATCATAAAACATGATGGTTTATCTAAGGAAAAGAATAACTTTTCTAGGTTTTAGTTGACTAATTAATATTACTAATTTAATATATCTTTAGATTTTCTTCCTATTAAGTTTATATAATATTGACAATAAACATGTTATGTTAAATTTAATTAAGTATTTTGATACCAATATATGCTTGTATCTAACAGATTCCTCAAAGATAATACCAAGCTGGTATTTGGAGACAGGAATCATTTAATAAAATTATTGTGTAATTGCTAATGATAATTGTCAATAGTTATTAACTCAGATAAAATATTTTCAGTCTGCTTACACAGGTACTCTTCTTTTAAAATAGCTTCTGATTATATAAAGTGGTATTTACTTCAGGAAGTTGTGGTGTCTTATGCAACCTTTTTAAAGCATTAAAGTAGAAGTGCACATGCTAAAATTCATGAACTATCCATTTCTTCATTCTCTTACCCATCCATGTATCCATCGACATGATACAGTGTACTGAACAATAGTCAATGAAGGACTAATTGTATTTTGTGAGATTATTAAAAAGAGATGATCCTCTCTTGTAGTAGTTTTACTGAGCAGTATGGTGCTAAAGAAAAACTTGTCCGTAAACATTTCACAGCTTAATGCTAAAGCCTACGCATAAGATATAAAGGAACAATACTTTGTTACCTTACAGCTGGAAAGTGTCCATCAAATATTTTATAATGAATACAGTCTTCAGTAACAATGGGCATTATACCCAGTTCAACCAAATTTAAAAATAGATATCAGCCATTTATTCCCATGCCTTAAGTAGGATAAATCTGTTAGACACTGTAATTCAAATACTATATTCTAAGATCAGTTGGGTTTTTTCTTTCCCAGAATGTCATGTCTATTCAAATCCACAAACCTGATATTATTATGCATCACTGACTGTGTTTCTTGTTGCAGTGGGCAACAAAATTGACAAACTAGAGCATAGATTAGGAAAATCACTCAGTGTAAATCTATAGTTCAAGCAGGATGTGGAGCAAGTAAATTGTCTGTAAATTATAGTACCTTATCTTCAAAATTTTATAAATTGAATAAGTTGTACTTCTTAAAATTAGAGTAGACATTTAGTCAGTTTTTTCCTGTAGTAAGAAATGGTTATGGTGTTAAAATATTCATTTTATCTTCTGTTTGGAGCTTGAGGTATGATGATGAATCTCATCTTTACATAAAATCAAAGTGCATTTCATACAGTGAACTTTTTACAAACCAGTTTGTGCAGAACAGTCATTAAGAGTAATGGAAATTGAACATATACAGACACTGTTACAGCACAACAAAATTTAAACCTCTAATGTACAGGATATTACCAAGCATGAAAGATTCATGAGTTAAGTTGGGATCTTAAAATTAAAAGGTATATAATTTGGTTTACAAATCAAGTTGATCCTTCCCATGTTTGCAGAACTTGCTAATTTGTCACCAAATGTTGCTACAACTAGAAAGATAGTTCTTCACTGCTTTAACCAGGTGCAGTACATCTAGCATGAAATAAATGTAGGGTAAATGAATGCGCGTGTGATCATATAGGGAATTTATGGAAAATTTTCCAATGGGTGTCGAGGGCCTAAAATGTATTCTCTCCTGCTCTGGAAATGTTTCACTAGCATTCTATCTTGTTTTAAAATTCTTTTTCAGACCTTCTCTCCCACACTGTTCTTTAGTTACCAAATTTTTACTAGAGTTTGGTGAAAGTCTTAGTCAGCTAGGGCTCCCATAACAAAGACTGGGTATTTAAATGACGGAAACATATATTCTCCCAGTTCCAGCAACTGGAAGTCCAAGATCAAGGTGCCAGCAGGAATCGTTTCTCCTGAGGCCTCCTCTCAGCTTACAGGCAGACATCATCTCACTGTGACCTCACATGCCTTTCTTTTGTGTATGCACATCCCTGATGTCTCTCTCTCTCTTCTTATAAGGCCACCAGTCCTATTGAATTAGGGTCCCCACCTATATAACCTCATTTAACCTTAATTACCTACTTAAAGTCCCTGTCTCCAAATATGGTCACATTGGGGATTAGGACTTCAACATACAAATTTTGAAGTGAGAAAACTTGATCCATGCATTCAATCATTATTTGTTCTTTCTCTTGTTACACTAAAAGTTAAGATTTGATCTCATTTGCAAGCCTCTATGGGTATTGGACTAATTTCATATATTTAGACCTCACTTTACACAATTATTTTGCTGGTGGAAAATGTTTAAATTGAAATGAATGTTAATGAGAAGCAGTTTAGTAATTGAGTTTAGTAGTTAATCCCTTGGATCTAGGCCAGGCTGCCTGGATTTGGATCCCATCCCTACCACTCATTGTCTGAGAGGCCTTGAGAAAAGTTACTCCCTGTACCTAAGTCTTCTTATTTGTGAAGTTGGTATAAGTAATGCTTTGAAAGCGATTCACAAAGTATTATAAAAACTTGTGGCAAATAGTAAATGCCTTATAAACAATAGCTATGTTTATTATTAAGGATATTTTTCTACATATTCTAACACTTAAAGGAATACTTTTATTTTAAGTGAAGGAGAACTTTTTAAAAAAATGTTTCCAATTGCAAGTTAGTGAAATGTGTGGACTCTGGTGTCAGGCTGCCTTGGTTTGTATCCCGGTTCTACCACTTTTCAGCTTGGTGTCATTTGGGAAGTCGCTTAACCTCTCTAAGCCTAATTTTGCTTATGGGCAAAATGACAGAAATAGCACTTCATGGGGGTGCTGTGAATATTACATGTAGTAATTTAGATAAAACAAAGCATTGCCAGGCACAAAATGAGAATTATTTCTCATGACTTTTCACTTATATAAATATTAAGATGAACATCCCTTGATTTAACCGTTTACTAAAAGTGTGCTTCATGCTCTGTTTTATTTATTTATTTATTATTTTATTTTATTTTTTTGCAGTATGTAGGCCTCTCACTGTTGTGGCCTCTCCCGTGTGGAGCACAGGCTCCAGACCCGCAGGCTCAGTGGCCATGGCTCACAGGCCCAGCCACTCCATGGCATGTGGGATCTTCCCAGACTGGGGCACGAACCCGTGTCCCCTTGTATCGGCGGGCGGACTCTCAACCACTGCGCCACCAGGGAAACCCTCTGTTTTATTTTTTAATTCAGCCAATCCTGAACCGTAATCAGAGTCTTCCTAACTTCCATTACTGCAATTCAAGGTTTTTCTTCTACTTTGGGGGACAGTTCTGAGCAGGAAAATGGAGAAGGAGACTCCCAAAGCAGTCTCTGCAGATTGATTTTGTTTGTCTGAAGTTTGGGTACATGATGAGCAGTGCCAGTGTGTCATGTCAAAATCTGTGGGAAAGAAATGTTTAGGTAAGCCACCTTATTCTGATGAAACAAATCCAAGTCACCCCATTTATGGCCACTCACTAAATTATGGGTGCGGTAGAGGAATGATCTCCAAGAAAATATAAAATTTTAAGGAGGAACTGGGTGATTTAACTGGGTCGACAGGCTTAGTAGAGTCCTTACAACTTTGCCCTCTCTTTGACCCAGAAGTTACACGTCTTATAATTTATCCTTAGAAAGTAATAGAACAAGTGCACAAAATGTAAGTATGAAGTCCCATAAAAAAAGTGAAAAAATAGTTGGCAGCCTAGTATGATTATACTTATTTGTATGCTTGTTTTCACTGTGTATGATGTGAAAAAATATATAATACATATGTATATATGTACACCTATATCTTAGGATGCTTAGAATTTCTTTTCCTCAGGATGTTTGATATTTGATCTACAGTTATATACACAGTCTAATAATAATAACCTTAATAATGATAAATAGGACCTGAAGTTAATGATAATGTAAAATTCAGATGCTGCAAGTAAATGTCATGACCCTAGACTGAGTGATGTGCACTTTCTGTTTCTTAGTTTGCTCATTTATTGAAAGGAAACAAGAAAAGAGACCTTCTCTATCTTGTAAGATTATTGTAGGAATAATATAGGATGAAAAATATAAAAATATCTTGCAGGGTCAAAAGAACAATTAGGGTTAGTAACAATAATAAAAGTCATAATGATGATTCTCATCCCAGATGATTAAGGAATACAGTGTACATTTTGCTTTTTCTGTAAAGCATATTCTTTAGAAACACAGTTCCCAGTAAAAGCCCATTCTAGGCAGAAATTTAAACTAAATGCATCATAAACTGACAGGAATGACTGTATCTGGGCACTGCTAATGAAAGAATGGGGCCAGCATAATGGAAACTGTGGTGCTCAGGGCCACCGTGCTCTGGTTTGATTCCAGCTGACCGAGCCACAGGAGCTTTTGCACAGACACTATCAACATATTGCTTGTTCAGTCAGAGTTTATCTTACTTCAGTTATTGGGGCACTAACAAAGCTGCATAGGTAAAGGAGCCTCAGCTCCTCTACATGGCTGGAGAGAGGATTAGAGGGTTTCTTTCCTTTAGGTAACTGTGTCTGGTTTCTGTTTTTGGAGGACTTATTTTTAATAACTGAAGAGAAAAAGGCAAAGTGAAAATGTTCTTTCTGAGAGACTGGAAAGGCAATACAAGTTGTGCTAAAGGCCTCTTCTTTCTTCAAAATAAATGACACAGACTTAATTACCCATCATTTCTCTGTGGCCGACTTAAGCCTTGTCCTCCTGGATAGCACAATTTTGAGTAAAACAAATGCAAGAAAGAAGGAATTTTTTCTTTTTACTTTTAGATATTTCTTTTTGCCCCAATATAGGAAAATTTATAAATGCACCTTTTGAATTGTTCTTTAAGCTGAAATTCAGGCTGTAAAGCCATCTTATCACTGGGCATTATTTTACAGGATGGTAGCTGTCAAAAACTACATTAAACCTAACACATGGCAGAATGAATCTTGGAGGGAGATTCTGTGGTTATAAGTCTTCAGAGAAGGATGTGGCCAAGTGTAATCAACACTGAAATCTTGGCTTTGTAGCTGGTTACTGCACTGAGGGCTAACAGTCACATTTCAGATGTGCACATATGTACATGGTGGGCTACCCCCTGGATGCTAATTTTAGGATGGCATGTCATATGGTTTTATGAGCTGCTGAAATATTTCATCTACATTTTTAAGTCTACATAGTTACATTTATAATAGAAACCACACCCTAGATTCATAGTCTGCTAGAAATAAAAGTAGTTTTAGAATATGTGAGACTCAGGTTTGGATTCAGCCTCTGTCATTTACCAAATATGACCTAAAACAAGTCAATATATACATATGAAACACAGTGCCTATGAGCCAAGGAAATAGTAGATTACTCAGGGAGAATATTTAGCTTAAAAACTTATAAATTTATCATATAAAATATTTCTTTTAATGATCCAGATTCATGAATAATTTGGAACTCAATAGAGCTTATTTGTTTCAGAATAAATACTGCATCCTGATCTACTAAAGATTTCCAAAATAAATGTATCTTTAAAACTGCAACATATAGGAAGAGCTTCCTTCTATGCCTTTCTTCTCACTTTTTAGTGTCATTGATTTTGTTTCACTCAGCTTATGTACTAATGTGTGTCCTTCTCAATAAAGAAAGAATAGAGTTGGAGATAAATTCTCCCTGAAAATGGCCACCCTTTTAAAATTGGTTAATAAGACTGCTGGGCAGACACTGGTTTCCTCTTCAATGCCAGCTATCTTGGGAAAACATACCCACTTGAGGTCTGACAGGCAGAAACCACCACGGGCAGCTCAGTTGACAAACTGGCTCCTGCCCCAGATATTTAGAGGAGCACTTAGTCCGCATTTACTTTACATCAGAAAGCTATTTGCCACCATGAAAAAAATTAAATGATAGCTCAGGCTTCTGAACTTAAATACAAAAAATAAAAAATAATATCTAAGACACCAGGTGTGAGTTTAGGGAACCAACTCTACCGTAGGGATTGGCTCCAGTCAGGGGGCCAGGGCACACCCCCAAGGACACAGCCAACAAGGCATTACTGCAGAGACACCACAGGCCTCCCTCAAACCCAGAGGCTTGGTGTAGACACCAGGCACTGTGCAAGGCTGAGGGTACAGGACCACATAGTCCTAGCACCATGGGACTCACCTGTCACTGGACTCGAGTCCTTTCAGGAGCTTTCTCTGTCTTTCTATGTTTTTAAGGCAACATCGCTGTCACTTTGTTTTGTCTACAAATATATTGAAAATCTGTCAAGAATACTATTTTGTTATTACCCTTTATGAATTTTCTTGTCTATGTTGCCTGCTTGTTCTTTCAGATAAAATGATAAGTAAAATAACAATTATTGTAATAAAACAGTTTTTTGAAAAAACAGAACAAAACAAAACAAAAAGAAAGCTATTTGCCAGCACTGAGACACGTGCAGGGCTCTCCTTCTCTGACAATGACAACAAAAGACTATAAGATGCTGCACATGTCTGCAGGGAGTTCATCAGTCTAGTCACTAGGCAAAATGTGTGTGTCCCCAAAGTCCTTTGTAACCACTTTATTTCATGCTCTGTTTATATTTATTGAACTATTCTTCATCTTCACACTATTCTAGAAGCTAGGGATTTAAAGATGAATAAGGAGAGTTTTTTTCCTCTCAGAAGAGGGAGAAATATAAATGCATGTAGGACAAGTTAAAGCACCTAATAAATACTAATATTGAACGTGGTCAGTGCCGTCACAGAAATACATATTAAATAGTATGGTATCACAGAATAGGGAGTGATTAATTCTGCCTGAAGGATTCTGGAAGTCTTCAAAGAACGGGTAATATTGGAGCTTGGTTTGACAATTGAATACAGCGAATTGGAAACTGAGAAACATTTTGTAGGCAGAGGAAACAAAATAAACTAAGGCTGAGAGAAAGGTAAATTTGTAATTCTTAAGAATACACTTATATGCAAACAGTAAGTACATTTGGTTTAGAGTTGTGGTTCAAGAAGTTAAAGTTGGGACCCACTTAGGAAAGATCTTGAATGACATGCTGTGTAGCTTGGACTTTATTTCTGAAACAATGGTATGCTAGCTGTTTGAAAACTGTCATTAGGGAAAGACAAGGATGACATCTTGTTGCAGAAAATTATCTCCAGTAGCAAAGTGGGAAATAGCCTGAGGTTAGGGATTTAGCTAAGTGTAGACTGCAGGCAAGGAGTCCATTGTAAGAATAGTGAAATAATCTGGGAAAGGAACACAATAGGATAGACATTGTCACAATTCAGTGGCAGAGTCATGTAGCTCTTCCTTATAGAATGTGATTTTATTGACTGTAGAACATTAAGAATCTCCATGAGGTAAGAAAATTTAGACCAATAATACAAATAATTTTAGATAACTTACTTGGATGAGGCTGAAATTTCTCTGAACTTTTTATGAAAATTATGTTTGTAAGAGTTAGTCTTCCATCTTGTTCTAGGCATATATTGGTGAGTGAGTAAAAGTCTGCTCATTCAATCATGTATTCAGTCTTCATTTAATAAATCTTTATGGATTGTCTTCATTTTCATGTGTTAGATACCATGCTAAGTGTAGGGTACTGAATTAGGCACAACCTCTGTCTATGGGCATCTCCCTGTGAAGTAACTGAAAAAAAAAATGACGCTATTTGTCAGAAGATATTATAATGATTCTATGTTTCAAAATTCTATGTGTGGTATTTCTGGAAAAATTTGCATTAAATATACAAAATAAATCCATTTTAAATGTAATTTCAGGGCACAATTTCTCAATTACATTTTGAGGAAGTAATTGCACACTGCTGGTAACAAAACAGATGACATTGTGCTAGACCAACAATACAGTGAGAGATTAATCAGGTTAGTGTATTTGCATATTTTAGATAATTTTGGACCACAGAAAACAACTTTTACCTCTTTAGTTCAGTGTGGAAATGGAGGATGTTGATTTTCTTTTCCTTTTCTTTCTTTATTCTTTTTTATCTGACATAAATCCTTCTAACAAGATAAAACTAGAGTGCCCACAATAGTTATCAGACATTTCATTGGAGGTATGGAGTAGCTATGTCATAGATTCTAGCCCAGAGTGAGGAAATCCACAAGTGACCATTTATTTCCCATTTTGAGACAGGGTGAATTTACCCAACCAAAACCTTTGCTCAGCAGAAAATATAGTTTGGGTGTAGGTGAGCATTTGAGAATGTGCTACAGAAAATGTTAGGGTAAGTTGCAACAGTTTTGTTGCTGAAAAGGAAACAAATCACCTTTAAAGGACTATTTATCCATAAAGTAAATCAATTTTTCAAATTCAGTCTTGTCAAAATGGCCCTGCTTAATGGCCAGGAGTCTGGAGTTTACAGAATGGAACCTAATGGATGACACTAATGTATCCATCTTATTTAATTACATGGAAACTTTTGGAACTTGTATTATGTTTATTGTTGATGTCCATCTCCTGCTGAGAGCTGCTGCAATTGAACCGTTGCAGAATTTTATTTATTCTCAATTTTAAAAGAGTGTTCTGCAATCTGGGAGCTTATTGTATTAACTCCTCCTCTAAACAAGGGCAGAGATGCAAATAAAGAGGTTATTAAAATCGGCTGTAAAAGACATAGATCTTTCATTAAAAGTTTCTAGACAAGCAGAAACACATAAGCTTAACTCAAGGAGATTAACATGGTTAGGTTAGAGGCTAATTGTGTTTTGCATCTGAAATATAATAAACGTCTGTACCCTTCTGGGGGAAATACAGCTAAGGTTCATCAATTTTTACCATCTTTAATTCTGCAAACCCTAGAAAACTATTTCAGAGCAATAGTACAGCTAGTTAAAATGATAAATCTCTAATTAAACAAGGAGCTATCTTCTTAAATGAATAATCTGTATCTAGATCTCAGTGTGTCTCTGCGTATTTGTCTGTGTGGGGGAGAAAAATCAAAGTAGATTCATAATTTTCAAGGTAGAGAGCTTGAGTTATTTTGGAAATGCTATTGACATGAGTGTAAATTATTAATATCGTAATTTCCTAAAAGCAATTTTTGTCACTTCATGAATATGAACTTTATGAAAATTTTATTATAATTTTTCCAACCAATTACTTTGTCAGAGGACTGCAAGATGGATCCTTTAAAGCTTGAGTTTCTGTCTAAATCATGTTGAAGCCTGAAATGCTTCAGGCCCTGTCATGGAAGGGACACTGGTGTTATGTGTGAAACAAAGATTGCAAGTCAAGCAGGAATGTTTTCTTTGTTTTCCAGATGTGATTTTTGCTATTTGTTTTATGTTTGTAAAATATCCATTAGTAAAAATATGATTAAGATTTAACATGCATGCATACAAATTTATTGGAAGTACTTGATTTCACAATTATTAAAACACGTTTGTTGAATGAATATTCATGGATAGTTCAATCTGCAATAGACTAAAGCTGAAAATTTAAAAGGGAGGAAATTACTCTGTTCCACTTTGTTGCTTGTATATATTATTACTCAAACTATATATTAAAAATTGTGTATGACTATCAGAAAAAATTGTTGGCAAGATTGTCCATGTGCTTATAATTATATATTGGATAAAGTCAACAATACTAAAAAAGGAATAATTTTAAACTTAAAACAGTTACTATTTCTAAAGTGGAATGAGTAAATCAGATTTCATTTGAAAGAGTGTCTGGATCTGGTAAGCAACAACTGGGCCAGTTGAAGCCAAAAACACTTCTACCCCCCTGCCTCCCAAAGAATGAATGGCCTGTGAGTCTACAGGAGAAGGGGTCTAAAAAAAGATGGAGGGTCTTCAGTGTTAGTGGTGATTAGACCATTTTTTGTGAACTTACATTATAGATAGAATTTAGTGACTTTAGATGCACAGAATCCTTACCCCCAGGCTTAAAACTAGAAAATCAAGGACTCTAATAAAGCAGCCTCAAGTTGTATCTAGATGCTAGCCTCTCTGCAGCTGCTTTGTTGACACCTTGTCACATTAAATTCACTAGAAGTTTGAAGTAAGAGAAAAGCAACAAGAAAAAATGGGGGAAAAAAATCAATGTGTTCAGTAGGTCTGGGGACCAATCTGAAAGACAAGCTTCTAGTTGTATTTCCAATGTGCCTTTTTCATTTTGTGATGTTGTAAAAGTAAGGTCTTCATTAGATACCTCTGGTGTTTACAATCCCCACAACAGAAATAAAAAGGAAATGAGATGTTCCATTTTTAATATTCCACATACAATCATTTTAGAGCGTGGAGGTTAATTCCCCCCACAGAAGTGCATTAAAGAAATCAAAGGAAACAATTTGATATTTTAATTCTTTTCATGCATTTCAAGGAGACGAATTAGGCACCAAAACACAAAACAGTTATATGTGTAATTTAAAATACGTATAGATTTTTTCCAGGGCAATATATAGGCAATGGCACTACAGTGTAAAGCTTACCTTGCATAAATGAAATGTTTGCCTACCTAACAACACAAAACTTAAAAGAACAGCTGTAGCAGATGCCTAGCTCACCACGATAATATTGTAATAATAACATGAAGCATAGTATTTGTTATTTAAAAGCAACACATGGAACAAACTAGACATCCACAAAACTACTATTTAAATTTTCCTTCTAACTCCTTACTATATTACAAACTTTATTGCTATGCTTATTTAGAGACCACTTGAATTCTCAGAAACCTTTGACAGAATCAGCAGCCCGGAATGCTTCAACTTGCTGATAACCAGATAGCATGCCAGACATCATAGAATCTAATCGAAGCATGCTTTGAGTTCTAATGTTAGAGGTTATAAAGGAAGTCTTTCCTGTGGTACTCTTTGCCAAGTTCTTCTTCTTTTGGCACTTTCTTTTTTTTTTTTTACATCTTTATTGGAGTATAATTGCTTTACAATGGTGTGTTAGTTTCTGCTTTATAACAAAGTGAATCAGTTATACATATACATATGTTCCCATATCTCTTCCCTCTTGCGTCTCCCTCCCTCCCACCCTCCCTCTCCCACCCCTCCAGGCAGTCACAAAGCACCAAGCTGATCTCCCTGTGCTATGCGGCTGCTTCCCACTAGCTACCTTACATTTGGTAGTGTATATGTGCAAAATTTGTGAGCTCCATTTGTGATGGTTCTGTCATTTCTTTGCAAATTACCAGACTGAGTCATATTACATGCAAAGATTCATCTTATATTGGGGATGGTGAAATGGCGTGTGAAGGGAATGCCCAGATCTGGAACCCCAAAGGTGAATGTATCCTGTGAAACTTAAATGTGTGTCTTGTTAGGTACAGTGTGTTCAGATGTGTCCAATTAAGTCAAGAAATATCAGGAAAAGAAATGTAGGAGAAAATCAAAGGGTGTGTGTGTGTGTATGTGTGTTATAGACTGAACCGTGTCCCCCAAATTTTATGTTGAAGCCCCAAACCCCAATCCCCAACCCAAAGATCCCAATATGACTGCATTTGGATGATAGGACCTTTAGGAGATAATTGAGGTTAAATGAGGTCGTAAGAGAGAGGCCCTAATTCGATAGGGCTGGTGCCCTTATAAGAAGAGAAAGAGATACTAGAGCTCTCTGTCTCTGCCGTGTGAGGACACTGTAACAAGGCATCTGTGACCCAAGGAGAGAGCCCTTACTAGATGCTGACCCAACTGGCTCCTTGATCTTGGACTTCCAGTCTCCAGAACTGTGAGAAGATAAATTTCTGTTGTTTAAGCCACCTAGTCTATTTTTTGGTATTGTTACGGCACACCAAGCAGATTGATACAGTGAATGTTAGGGCAGTGTTTGGAGGGTGTCTTCTCTTGAGCTGTGCAGAGCTGAGGAAGATACCTCATGTTTCTTAGGTCCAGCAGGCTTTCAATCATACCTAGTGGCTAGGGAGTGAAGCATGGAAAAATCTTTCTTTTATCTTTGGCCAGATCCTAAGCTAAGTGAGTTGTGAAGCTGTTACTTGAAACTATGGCCTAAGGAAACTGTGAAACTATGATAGATGTGAGCATTTGAATGTTTCTGTAGAATCCAGTTACCTGGACTAGTACAGAGTGCTATCCATGCCAGTCTAAGGTGTAGAAAACATTTATTTAAAATGCTTAAAAAAATTAAAGTTGAATTTAGTTGTATTCGAATAAGGCACAATCTGAATTTTATAGACATGAATTTAAGAAGGAATTACTTTTTGCTAAAATTTAGACTATGGTAAGCAACTTTTGCAATTCATTATATTATCCATCTATTCATCCTTCATCTCCAAAATAATTTTATGTACCAGCAATAATACCAGATACTTAGAATACTAATAAGGCAGTGCTGCCCCTTTCAGGAACTTTCAGCACTGGAGGTGTGTGTGGGAGGTTGGTGGCTTTAAAGAGGGTGAATACTGCTGAGGTAGAAACAGTGTATCAAGAGCTATGTGAGCAGGAAGCAGAGAGGACTGGCTCTGTCTCAAGAACAGGGAGTCTTCACAAAGTATGTAACTGAATGACCAGTATACATGGGAGGACTGTGTAATTTACCCGTGTGGAATCAGAACAACAGTTCAGAAGGAGAGTAAATAGAAATTGGTGACTAATTCAACATATTGGCAAGCAAGTAGAGAAAATAGGGCTCAAAGAGACTTCGAAAGTTAACTTTTACATCCTATTAATTCTTATTTAAAGCACTGTTATGTGTAATGAAAAGGAACTAATTCAATAAAAATGAATTCATAGATACTGTTCTACATTTTAAATGTAATCAAAGGACATAGATCAGTGAAAATAATATTTCTTAAAATAATAACAGTGAGAAGCTAATGATACTCTTATCGCTTTGATAAACTTCTAAAGTTATATTTCCAGCAAGGACTCTAATTCCAGCAAGGACTTCACTTACTAGATAGATTATTCTAATTTCAATTTCCACCACAGAATCTGGAAAAACACTGACAATGCTAACACCAAGAGGTTTTGAAGAAAAAACACTGTTCTCATTTTCTTATCCAGGCCCAGCCAAGAATCTCCCTTTGATCTTCTTTGTGGTCATTAACAAAGTAACGCTACTTGAACTGCCAGAAAAAAAATTCAATAAGTAAATAAATGAATAGTAAATAAATTTCTCATTCTGTCTCGGGCATGTGCAAAATTAAGGTCTCTCTCTCTTCACTCAGCCTCTACCCTGAACCAAGCAAGACCCTCACAAAGAAAAAAAAAGAAAGGTTTGATTAACTCCTTAAGAAGAGTAGATCATTAGCTAAAATCAGAACATCAAGAAGTATTATTGACCCATTATACATAATTTCTTCTTTGGGAACTCAAATCCCACATAATACATACTCATATCACTCAAAGAGCTTACTGACTTACCAATGTGGTAAGAATAATAAATAGGAAATAAATTGAGAAGAAAAAAATACACATTCAAATCATAAAATCATGGGATTAACTCCAGAATTTTAGTAATGATGAAACTGGAAACCAGGAAAATTAATTTAATCATGATAACACAGCTATTTTCAGAACTGGTATTAGAAGCCATATTTCTAGTTATGGAACTTTTTGTTTCTTATGCTTTCCATAGGGCTAAATAATTGGGTTGTACATATAGCATATATAATATGTATTTTATTTTCCAAAAATTTTTGACCAAGTGATATTTTATATCTTCCCAAAACATCCTTATTGATTTTTTAAAACTGCTAACATTATTTCTATAAGCATTTACTATACTTGGGAATAGAATAGCACCCTTTTTTCACATAAAATTGTCAACAAATAGCATTTGATATTTCTAAATGTTGAAATCAAGGCATAATCTGTGTATCTGAATATTCAGGCATATTTCATTTTCCACCATTTTGTTGGTAAAGTTTTAAAAAGTTACATTTTTATCTCCAAAGAATCAAGGGAAAGACATTTAAACAGCAGAGAATTTAAACAGGGCCAACTGAGAATCGCAGTGGAGAAGACAGAGATGCCAGTACAGGGTAAAGATTTAGCTGTGTTAATTGAAACTGTAAATGCCTTGTTCAAAAGGCCTGTACATCATTAAGGACAAAGATAATGTAAACTTCATCTTTAACCTTCATTTACTATTCTTGTATTAGTGAACTTGAGCAGATATTTACAATGACTAGTAGAGATACAAAGTCGTGGTATTATGTATCTGCAATGAATATGTACACAGTTTACCACAAACAAATCATATTTTTTAAAAAAAAGAAAAAAAAGTATGTGGTTCTCATGTCACCTATTCAATGTGTAATCTTGCTAATTACTTAATATTCAGAAAAAGACTCTGAAGATGAGAAGTACCATATGTGTTAATATTATTACTTGAGTACTATAGCCTTCATAAATTGAATGTATTTGAAAATGAAGTACCATTTCTTTGATATCTAGGGGAATTAGTGGTTTCTGCCCTCTTCTAACATTGAAAATCATAACTTCTCAAAGCTTACATTAGAATTCCAACCTACTAATGCAGAGAAATAACTCTTTTTTTAAATATGGATATTAAGAAGAAAGTTTTTATTTGATGTACAAATAAGGAAAGATGATGTATTCAAAGGTGGTATTTTAATTGTATAGGTGGCATAGATGGAAAGTCAAACATTGCGTAAAACCCACAGCAAATTAACAATGAAATATTGTGTGTTTATGGTGAATACTAGCTTGACATGGCAAATACTAGAAGACTAACTTTACAAAATAAATCTATCATCAAAACAGTTAAATAGGTATTTACTGTTAATAGGGTACCATGATATTTGTAGATATAAATTAGATGTGTTTGGGAGCAATTTTCAAAAATAAAATTCATTTTCAAAAATTAGTTGCTTTACAGCAGAAACTAACACAACACTGTAAAGCAATTATACTCCAATAAAGATGTTAAAAAAAATTAGTTGCTTGAAATCATTCACCTTAGCTTGTAGAACTGAGCCAGGCTAGTTGAATAATAAACTGTTCCAAAGAATCTGTGGCCTAAGACTGAAAGTTCAGAAAAGGTTCAAAAAAGCCAAAATAAAAGAAAGAAAGAAAACACAAACAGATGGAAAATGCCATGAAATAGCTATAGATGTGAATATTCAGAGTCAAATGCATCATTCATTTGCTCAGCCGCAGAGAACTTCCTAAATATCTTCCCTGCACACTGAAGGTTTTCTGGTTTAATATGAAAAAACTCTGATGACTTACTTTGCACTAGGTTAGAAAAGACATTTTCTTTACAATTTTATTTTTGCCACATGTCCTATTTTTTATGCAGGAGATATTTTGCTGTAATGTTCTTTAGCTAATGTTCCTATTATTTAAAAAATTATTCCCCAGAGCTAATTAACTTCAGCAGGTTTAGATCTTATCATCTTACCTTATGGCTTTATACTCTTCTAATTGCTTGAACAATGCTTTCTGTCAGAAGAGATGGTTTCATTCTGAATATTTGGAGTATTAAATTAGGTTCAACAAACATTTAGTTGAGGTTCTAATATGCATACCGTATAAGAAACCTTAAATAAAACTAAAATAGAAAAAAGTTCATGTTAAATTTTAGAGATAATTAAAATCTTCTGATACTGAAATTCTATTGTAAATATAATAATGAAACTAGTATGTTATTAGATATGTAAGACAGGTCTCTAAAGGGCAAAAAGAGATTAGAAACAAGTGCAGTAATCTAAATAATTCAACATTTCTCATTTTTCTTTAAGTTGTATAATTTAGCTAATTAGAGAGAGGATTTGGCTGGTGATATGTGGCCTTTGCGTTTAATGTTAATTACCTTACTGTGGTTCCTGACAATTATGCTTAAAGAATGGATCAGGTGAATTATATCTAGAACCAAGCACAATTTATGGGATGAGAAAAATTGAAAGGTGATTCTTTTGAAATCTCCATGCTATATAGGTTTTTAATTTAATTGAAATGAGCTTACTATGTTTTCCTATGTATAAGCTATTGATTCTTATTTTAATATACTGTAAAGTATATTTTTTTATAATTTACAGTTGACAGCTTACTTGGTATTAGGGAAAAAAATCCTAAACTATCACATCTAATTTGTTCATGTATGATTGGCCTTCACCAGGTACAGGTCAATTCCCTTTACTAACAATGAAGAAGAAGGACCTATTTTCCCACATATAACCATTCACAGTCTCCGGGGGGGGGGGGAATCAAATAAATAAAAGAAAGAAAGAGTGTGTTTATTTGCATTCATTCACTCATGAAACATTTTGTCAGCACCTATCATTTGTAAGACCATACTAATTAATGTGTGTACTGAATATATACTTCCTGTCCTGAATAATATCACAATCTAGTGAAATGAAATAAAACAAAAACTACAATAAAACTTGATCAGCACAAAGTAGGAACAGAGTGTAGTGGGAATACAGAGGGTGGCAATGTTGACTCAGTCTAGGAAAGTCAAAGCAAGCTCTGCCTATGAGGTGAAATGCATGGTTCTTAATTAGTGCGGTTACCAAATCCTTTGAGAATCTGATGAAATCTATGGAGGCCCTATACTGGAAAAATGCAGCTATAACATAAATGCAAAATTGTTCATAAAGTTTATGTAGTGCATTAGCATGTATCTTATTCATATACCAAGTTAAGCTATTCACAAAAGTTAATGGGCCGGTTCTATAAATAAGAAAGAACAAGAAATAGAACTCATGCAAATTAAATAAACTTTAACTCTGTTCAAAATTAGTTTTCTTGATAAGACAGCTGCTTGAATAAGAATTTGAATTTGTATATTTTGTGTGTGTGTATGAAACACAGTTATGTACATATTATCTTTGACATTAATTGAGGTTGTCCTCCTTTTGATTGGAAATGTTGCAAATCTCGCCAATGATACCCAAAAGAAACAGGGTCCCCATATTCAGCTCTGTTCATGAGGGGTTAGCTATTTTCTATAACACCAGAGTTTTCCAAAATCCTTCATTTAAATTTATGTGCACAAGTTTTGGGGGTCAGATTTGACCAGGACTGCTTCTTTTTTTTTTCTTTTTCTTTTTTTTTTTTTCGGTACGTGGCCTCTCACTGTTGTGGCCTCTCCCGTTGCAGAGCACAGGCTCTGGACGTGCAGGCTCAGCAGCCATGGCTCACGGGCCCAGCCGCTCTGCGGCATGTGGAATCTTCCCGGACCGGGGCACGAACCCGTGTCCCCTGCACCGGCAGGCGGACTCTCAACCATTGCGCCACCAGGGAAGGCCCAGGACTGCTTCTTTAATGTTTTTTAAGTCAATATCAGAATTAATTCAGTCTGTGCTTAATTTTAAAGCCATTTCAGCAGAACCGATAAGAGTTCTGCTGTGATTCCAGAGGTTGAAAGATATCTTCCTGGAAGAATTTGGCAACGTTTTGTCACTATCAACCCTGAAGAAGTGTTTTTTATAGCATTTGGTTCATGTAGCTGTCAACCTCCAAATTTCTCTCCAAATTAGGAAGTTGAACAAAATAATTTGTAGTTTATCATTACTACCAAGAATGGCATCACAGGCCCATACAGGAAAAAGTTTATTCATTCTTACAACCAGAAATACCTGCCAAGTAAGTCAAGCCACTAAGAAGCTCTATAAAATTGTTCTGAGGGCGAACTTGCTTTCTCTTGAACTTTTTACTCAAAGTTCAAACAAGGGCTTTGGAACATGTTCTCTGAAAGGTTGGCAAATTTCTATGTAGTGGAAATGAACTTTGTATTCTCTTTTCATCTTCTTGGCAGATTTCTTAAAAAGGCAGTGATTCAAGACCCTGGCTCTGATAAAGTTGACAACTTTTAGGACAGTAGACAAAAATCCTCTCAGGCTTGCTGGCAGTGTTTTTACTGTCAGTATATGCCAACTTCGAAAGCAGTGAGTCCCACTGTGGTGTGGGGCTCCTTTCTTCACCAAGGCAGCAAAACCATGGATATTGCCAAGCCCCACAGGTGCTCCTTCTGTGCTCTGAGTTACCAAGGCTTTTCTTCCAAGCTAAGTTTTCCTTGGAAAGAAACTTTTCACATTTCAAGCATGTCACTGGCCCTTGTTATTTTCAAAGGGGACCTAGAAAATAGGCAATGTTCTTCAGTGCTATAAAAAATAATACATCATGATAGAAATGTCAATAGTTTTGTGGATACAGTCACTGACAATATTTTATTTTGCTCCAAACCATGAATGAGCTGGATTGTTTCCAGGGTTCATAGCATCATCATGTTCAGTCCAAAAGAAGTATTTCTTACTTTGCTTGAAATGTAATGCTTAAAACAAAGGTTTTTATATTGGAGAAATCCAGATTAAGTACAAATGTATCCCTTTCATATCAAGTTGTCCTCTCATGACAGGAATTTTGATTCTACTGTGTATTTTCATGATGGACAAATGTAAGATGCTTCATCAAAATTTGTGACATCAGACTTCTTTTCACTATTCTTGCTATACATTAAACACTAATTATGTGTTCTATAAAATTTAATGATGAATGAGTCACCATTAGCCATTCAGATAAGGGTTGGACTTAAAATGCATAAGGGGGCTTCCCTGGTGGCACAATGGTTAAGAATCTGTCTGCCAATGTAGGAGACACGGGTTCGAGCCCTGGTCTGGGAACATCCCACATACCACGGAGCAACTAAGCCTGTGTGCCACAACTACTGAGCCTGCACTTTAGAGCCTGTGAGCCACAACTACTGTGCCTGTGTGCTACAGCTACTGAAGGCTGTGTGCCTAGAGCCTGTGCTCTGCAACAAGAGAATCCACTGCGATGAGAAGCCTGCGCACTGCAATGAAGAGTAGCCCCCGCTTGCCACAACTAGAGAAAGCCTGTGCACAGCAAAGAAGACCCAACACAGCTAAAAATAAAAATAAATTAATAATTTTAAAAAAATGCATAGGGAATGTCACATGCAAAGGCAAAAAGTGGAAAGTGCCTGTGAGATTTTAAGGATAGTGGATAGTTTAATAGGGTAGAAGCTTAGCCTATTCAGGGATTAGGGAGAGACCAACTCCAAAACATGAGATGAGAATCAGTGAGCAAGCTCCTCAGGTCTATGAGCCAACTATCAAAAAAGAAAAGTAGATTTTTTCTATTTCCTTTTTTAACTAGGAAAAATAGTTTCATGTCAAATGAAGACAGTCTGTTGTTTCAATTTGAACAAATTTTAAATATCATAGATTATAATTATTTAAAGTGAGATCTGAAGGCTTGATTTGACCGAAGGATCTGATTCCAAGATGGCTTACTTAGATGGCTGGTGAACTGGTAGAGACTTCTGTTCTTCACTATATGAGCCTCTTCATACTGCTCCTGGAGTGTCCTCATTACATTAGCTTCCCCCAGAGTAAAGAATTCTGGAGAACACAAGATAGAAGCCAGAATGTCTTTTGTGTCCTAGCCTCCGAAGTCACATGTAGTTCTTTCTCTAACAGACAGTTGGTAACACAGCTTTATTCAGTGAGGGTAGGAGCTTTACAAGGACATGAATACCAAGATGCAGATTATTGAGAGCTCTTTTAGAGGCAGAATACCTCGTCTGATAATACACAATTGCTGTCATCGCACAAGTGGAATATCTGGAATAGTTACCCATGGATAAGAATAAAAAATCATTTTTTTTTCCCAAGTCACTTAGAACTGAAATGGACAAAACATTTTAGAGAGTAATCTAGTTCTTTAAGGAATTGGAGTAAGTCAGCTAATAGATCCAGCAACTTACTTTCAGTGAAATTTCCAGTCAGACCAAAAATAATATTCACACCTTTATTTGAAATGGTGTGGGCCACACAATTTTGTGACAATTGTTGTTCCCAACTTGAGATTTAAAAGCAATTTAATTTAAGCTTATTATTGATTTTTATTGTAGAAATACCTTTCAATATCAATGAGTGCATTATGTGTATCAACTAATTCACTTATAAAGCATTTAGTTTATTAAAGATCTAAATTTATTTTCCCAATATAATTTTAACATTATTATAACTAGATTTAAGTTTACATAATATGTTAATTAATTTGGGAAACATTTATGATTTTCTTAGATTTTTTGACCTTTCCCTTTTTAAAATAGAAAAATACTACTTTGTCCTAAAAACAGAACCAAATATTATAATGTAAATAAAATTTATTTTTATCATAGATTGGCAGCCATTTTTTTATACAGCAATGAAAGAATGCTCAACTATCTATAAATCAACAAAAAGCCTTTCTGCCAAATATAGAAGCAAAACATGTAAGCACTTTCCTCCACATTAGCCAAAGGCTGATATATATATATATTGCTTTAGCCATTCAGACTTGCTCTTATGAGAGGTTCAACCATTCTGGACTTTAGCTTAATTTATGGAGTACAATAAGGTGTAATGCAACAACAACAGAGAGGTTCAACCATTCTGGACTTTAGCTTAATTTATGGAGTACAATAAGGTGTAATGCAACAACATTTCAGTTTTTATTAATGCCCTGCAATATGCTAAGAATTGGAATACAAAGATGACTAAGAGATGGTTCTTACCCCCAAAAGTTCATCTTTTAGTAGGGAACTGACAAGTCCCTGTTTAGCCTGCTCCCTGGTTAAGGTGATACATGTTAGCCATGTGCACAATGATCGTGGGAACAGAGAGGAATGAGCTTGAGGCTACCTGCTCTGTGCTGTGGTGCCCCACATCCACATCAAAACTGTATGCAGACAACTTTCTGTTCTACAACTTTACATGGTTGGTTCATTTCATTTTAAACCATGGAAAAATTCAGTTTCTGATCAATAATCTATGCTACCACTTGTGGTCATGTAAAAACATTTTTGCATTTACTATGGGTTGGCCAAAAAGTTTGTTCATATCTTTCCGTAACACCTTACAGAAACACCCGAACAAACTTTTTGGCCAAGCCATATTTCCTCAGCCTTGAATAAATGTCATCACGTTCATCCTGAGGCTGGTTCACTTTCATATCCCATTCTCAGTTTAAATGTCAGATAAATCTTAACAACCACTCTATCTAAAGTGGGCCCCCAAATTTTTTCTATATCATTACCCTATATATTTCATCAATAAAATTGCACAAGCTACCATTTTCTTGCTTATTTCTAAATACTTTTCTGGCTACATTATTAGAGTGAAGAAGCAGCCTATATGATTTTGGGCAGGTGGTATAAGGATTATACTGGGAGAATGGCTATTCTGATGTTCTTTTTTTATATTTAAGGTTGTTTAGTTGTTTGATTTAATTTTTTATAATGGTTCAAGTATATGGTAAAGGCAAAAGAACTAGCCTTCTGAATATATTTTTACTTTAAAGATGTAGGATTACCACTGCAGTTGGGGAAAAGCCTAAAAGCTTTTTTTTTTTTTTTTGAGCTTTAGTGTATTACTGATCATTTATGAAATTTATATTTACTGGTATCTGAATTGTGCAGGATATCAAGCGCTCATTGTTTTATATTAAAATGTGTATATTTCTTTAATTATTTATCTATATGTTATTTAAAAATCAAGGATTAGCTACAATTTTAGCAAATAGGATCACCTAGCATAATTACTTATTAGAATTGAATGACCTTTCCTTAGATTTTGACTCTATTTCTGCTCCTCTTTTTGATTTAGTTACAAGAGATACTTAGAGATAAATATTGAAATTGTTTTCTAGGGATTTAACTTTGGGTATCTCATTAATATTAAATCTTATTCTTCCTCTGTATGTTTGAAATGCTTGCTAAAATGATTGGTAGGTATTTGAAAGGCAAAGAACAGAATACTGGTATGGAAAAAAAATAGAAAACAATCAAACTATTTTTTTAAATGAACTTGGGCAGAGGCCAGGAGTACAAGAATGGTCAGATTAAAGTAATCTGAGCTTTTTTGTTGGTAAGTGTGGGAGAGCATTTAATCTTTTTATACAATCTGTGTACCATTCTGCCTATTTAAAAATGATAGCTATCAGAAGGGGTTAGATGTTTATAGGTTATAGACCACATCCCAGCTAGTCTGTAACATAGCATTCCAATATTTTTGACTGTAATATTTTTCTTTGTTTCTCATTGTACACCTTCTGAGCATTTTATTAGGATTCATTTTTTATACCTCAAGTTTCTTTCTGGGAAATTTCCTTATTTTGAATTGTGTCCTTTTTCTAATGTCTGTTATATTTAACTATGTTTATGCTGGTGAAATAAAGCATAATATACATAGAACTCCATAAAAGTTGTATAAAACTACTTTTACTTACCATTGGAAAAAGGATTATATCCTATTCTCCTTTGATTTTTTTTTATTTAATGCTCAAGTTTTAAACAACTAAAGATTCTTTCATTTACTGATAACTAAATTGAATCATTTACCTGATTTAATCTATTGTAGATTCCTGTTGCTTCAGGTCATTTATATGGCTATAATCTAGAACCTATAATTTATTTATTATTTTGAAGGATTGCAGTGATCTAAGTTCAATGTCTCTGAATTGAAGACTTATCTCTTTCTAAAGTCAGTTTCTTGTTCCTTATATATTTTTCCTTAAGAAAACTATCTTAAAATTATAAACTTATATACTTACTTTTCTCAGTTCTTTCTTTGTTCTCTTGGCTTTATTCCTTTTGATGCATCTTCAAAATATTTAATTTTCATTATTTTATTCTTTAAGTGTCAAATTAATTTTCCTACAGTTTCAATATTTACTCACTCTCAAACTTTACCCTTTGTTCATTATAGGACATTTATATTCCTTAGGTCTAGGTCTAGTAATTATATACATGGGAATGAACTTTCTGGTGGATGACTTGTTTGACAATCAGAAATACAGGTTTTTTTTCATTAATCTTCCTCTTTTAAGACGCTTTTAATCTCTTTGCCCTATTAGATTATTATATTTTCCATTGATGCTTTTCTTTCTTCTCATGCATCTTTTTTTAGATTTGAACAAGTTTCATTCATTTACCAAAGGAATTCACAACATCTGATAAAGTCATATTTCCTCTTACTCCTTCAAAATACATCTGGACTCATGTTGTCATTATAAGATACTATGTCATATAGTTATGTATATAGGTCTATGAAAATTACATATATTTCCTTCTAATCTCTCCTACACTATTATCTTCAAGATCTCCCATACTGGATTTTGAATTTGACCTGTCATTGGTAAGAGAGAAACTTACAAAATGTGGTGTATTTGGATGCCCTCCAAGTAAATATGAAGATAGACACTGACTTATCAAACTTGTTTGTTTTCTAGTTTTAAATAGATTATTTGATGTAATGTTAAAGATTTTCTCATATAATATTTTCATCTTTCTGCTACTAGGATGTACATTCAAGTGGTCATTAATATATCTTACTTTTGACCCCGTGAGACTTGGAATAATTTTCTTGCATCAATTATGAAAAGAGTAGGAGATTTTAAAGTTGCAGAAGTCTAATGGAAGTTATCTTTTGCTGAATAAGGTCAGAATAACATTGAAAAGGTAAAAATCCTCAAGTATCAGGTAATTGCAAACACCTAATAGCATGGTTCTTAGCAGTGTCAACACAATTATGCTACCTTTTTGCTATAGAATACAAATTTATTTTGGGGAATTCTGTATTCAACTTGACTTTTACCTTATTTTACATGAGTTAACTTGATATTTGACATTAATTCTGGTCATTTAAAATTATTTATGAATACTATATAAGAACACTTTGTACTTTTATTTCAACTTTATCCTCCAACATTTCTATTTATATTAATATAGTCAAATATGATTTGTAAGCCAGAGTTGGTGAGTATGTAAGTCAGGGCCCAGTCAGGGAAGCTTAAAGCAATGCTAGTTATTTCAAACAGAGAAGATTTGATAAAAGAAATGATATACAAACGTATTGGAAAGGCCAGAAGAGGAAAAAGGGGAATATGAGATAATCCAGAGATTACTAATTACAGAAAAAAAAAGTTGTAAAGAGAGTTCAGGAGTGAATTCAGGGCAGCTGTGCTCACCTGTAGACTGCAGACTAAGAGGCTTTGTGGCCTAAACAACATTAGGTAACGGAGTGGACTAGACAGTTGATACTGGTCGTAAGGGATATATGGTCTGGTAGATTTCCCAATAGAGAAATGAGTGCAGATTCATGTGTACATGACTGGGTATGCTTTGAAAATTGAAACTCTGCAGAGTGCAGCTTTTGGCTGCTTTGGGTCTTCGTTGCTGCATCGGGCTTTCTCTAGCTGCAGCGAGCAGGGGACCACTCTTAGTTGCGGTGCACAAGCTTCCCACTGCGGTGGCCTCTCTTGTTGCGGAGCATGGGCTCTAGGTGCCTGGACCTCAGTAATTGTGGCACATGGGCCCAGCCGCTCTGCGGCATGTGGGATCCTCCCAGACCAGGGCTCGAATCCGTGTCCCCTGCATTGGCAGGCGGACTCTCAACCACTGCGCCACCAGTGAAGCCCCGAGTGCAGCTTTTAAAAGCAGTTTTATCTCCATCTGTGTTTCTCATGTTTGAATCTACTATACGGAGCAGGCATGTTGGGTGATACTTAGGCTAGATCCTTTGAATTCCCAAGGTGATTTAAAGAAAAAAGTGTCCTGGTTACATTTAATCAGAAATCATATGTATGTTAGGAGTTCATGTGTCTACTACTTCTATGCAAATGTAATAGACAAAATTCCAAATCTTATTCCCTCGGCTCTGGCATGTCTTAAACTTATAGTCTGTTGTAGGAAGGAGAGCGTGAAGATTGTCAGGTGACTTTGATTCCTCTATTTCCTAATCTTGTGCTTATGTGATTTCTGAACATTCCAGAGTTGATGAGGGCAACGATGGGCTGAGAAGAGATATGAAGCAAAGAAATTGCTTTTTGACTTGTGCTATTGTGTTCTGATATCAGTGTTTTCTGTGCTTGGCAGATGTCCAAAACTAATACTTTCCTGAATATTTTCCTTGGACATATCTGCACTGAGGATATCCAGGTACCCTCCCTTTTATGCAGGATGTGCATTCTCTGGCTGAATTCTTTTGACTTTACCCTTCATTCTATAGTTGCTCTTGGTTCACAATGACCCAAGAAACAGTTTCTTAAGGTAGAATGCCTCTAAGTCATCCCAGGCTGGCTTTCTCTCCATCATGGTCTAGTAATGCTCTAAGTGAAATACTCATGCCCCTTTGCTCTGACAACCTCAGGAAGTGTTAGAAATTCCTTACCTGGGTACCTCACCACCTCCTGCTGTTTGAGGAACATGGTAGATGTAATACCTTTCCTCAAAGCCCCCATGCATTATGAGTGTTGAAGGTCCTTTTACCTGTCATGAGGTGAAAAGATGTACCCCATAGACCTGAGAGCATTTCTCAAAAAAAAAAAAAAATCCCCTCTCCCATTCTCTTTAACATCAACCGTTATTTGATTATTCTCTTGGAAGCAATAGCACATAGGTGATTTAGCATCTCAATTTGGAACATCAGGGTGCCTTGCTATCCATGTTTTAATCCTCAGTCTTTGAAAATGCAAATAATTAAAGAAGAAAAACATCCTGTTTTAATAGAGTGTACAACTTTGTAAGACAAAAAGAGAACTGCAGAAGAAATAGAAAACATGGGTTAGAAATCATGTAAAAGGAAGAAAGCATAAAATCCTCAATATTTGTAATTGACAACAAAATGCAACAGGTACATATTAACTGAGTATTAAACACATGAAGAAGCAACCTAAATCCCTGCAAAACATGCTGGAAGAGTATCTAAAGGGATATAAAAAGTAAATAAAGGACAAATGATTGTGATTATAGGATTGGAATTCAACCTATTACAAGCAAGTGGTAGAATTTCTTGCTTGCCAGTCTACTACAAACAAGTAGAAAAAAAGAATTGATGGCCAAAACTAAACTGATATACATATAGTTTATTTTCAATTATTTTATGCTTAATTTAACTTTTTGATTAAAAAAGTAGCTACTTTGTCTGTAAGGAAATTGGTATTCTCAGGCAAATGCCCCTTTTGAAACAAATTTCAGTTAGAACTCTGAAGTGCCATTGACTGCTTGAAACACATTGACATGTGGAAGAACCTAAACAGAAACCAGATTATTAAACTGGTAACCAGAAAGGGGATAAGACTGCTTTGATTGGGTTTACCTTAAGGAATGTTGAAGATTCTGAAAATGATGTCCTGGAAATAGTTACAAGATGTTATTTGAGTTGGATTCGGTATTTAACCAAATTTAAAGTGCTGTTTTTCATAACTTCAATTGGAGTTTTCTTTTACATTCATCATAATCTTCATGTACTTAGTCACATACTTCATTACAAGAATCTTGTAATAGTCATTAGTCTTCTTTCTTGCATGAGTATGCATGCACACTCTCTCTCTCTCTCTCTCTCTCTCTCTCTCTCTCTCTCTCTCTCTCACACACACACACACACACACACACACACACACACACACAATTTCTTCCCTTTTAAGAAGGTTCACAGTTGATGGACTTGTTCTCTGAATTTTTTGTCAGTGCTCTTACTGCACTTACCAGTTTAACTGCGAAGGGTTAGCAGACTAACAGATTCATCATAATCAGCATCTATTCCAGTTCCATTTTATACTCAAGGTCTATTGTTGCCAATTCATTCAAGAAGGTGTTTTTATGTAAGTGATGCTTAAGTGCTGGCTCTATGCTCTGTGAATGCAGTCCTCCTAGGGAATGATTCTGTAGAATGGTTCATTCTATGTAATTCTAGGCTACTGTAATGCTCTTGTATATTGCAGATTCACCTGAGAATTTTCTTCTCTCTAATGCAAAAAGTGTTTATCTGGCTTGCATTATTATCCTCCAGCACTTTATGAGCCACTATGCAGGATTCAGGGGAAGACTTTGACAAAGCCTTTGCCATCAAGGAGTTCCAAATATATTTTGGGATTGACAGTTATAACATGTAATAGAGAATCTACAGATAAATTGTTAAGTGTAAAAATATGTGGTTTAAGTAGTTAATTTTTCAGGAAATGAAATTATTGAAGATTTTGTATACATCTTAATATCTTATTCCTTAGCTGCTTATATGTCTAGCAATTATGTTTCACAGCTCTGTGTATTGGATACTTTTTTCTTTACCTCAGGATATATAGGAAATATGTTTCTGAGTTAAATGCTTACAACCAGCATTTTATTTCATCAGATTCTCTTCTTAAATATTTTGCCAGAATTATCAACAATTATTAGTATAAGTAAAAACTGAATAAGTCTTTAGATTCCTCTGATCATAAAAGAATTCCATATTTCTGTGAATCTGAAGATCTCCTCTCCACATTCTTGACATGCTCTTGGTATTTTGTACTTAATACAGAAAGATAGTCCTTGAGTATTTATTCCTTGATACCATATTCATTCCTTTTATCAAGTTGCTGAGAGTTTCTCTATTATGCTTTATATCCTTCAGGGATTCTGCATAGTAGAAAATCCAAAATCCATTTTGTCCTCTTGATCATAATATTGAACTGGTATCCAGGAAAACAAAGGATTCTTTTTTTTTTTTTTTCCCTCAACATTCACGGGGTTCTTTCTGTTAAATGAAAAATAGATTAATGTTGGAAAATTAGATGCCTGAAGAAATGTAATTCTTCATTTTATAGTTTTATAAATCTCTTAGTTTCTCTTGCTAATTTTACCATTATTGCTAGCATGAAGTTGTGTCTGGATATCTACAGTAGCCATTCCACATCCATTAATCCATCCTTTATTTGCTTACATGTTGTTCTCTCTGAAATGAAGAAGGTCCACGTCCGTTCCCTGATCAGAAGCCTGAATGACTTCTCCATATTTACAGGAAAGAAGTTATCCTCCTTAGCATAATATTCACATTCCTTCAACATCAATCACTGTTATCATCTACATATACTAGATGTATCTTAGTTTAGTATCTTAACACATACTAAACTATAATCACATTGCATAATGATGTTTTCTGAACTTTTCACAATCTATTCCACCTTCATGCCTTGACTCATTATGTTCTGTTTGCCTGGGATGGCCATTCCCTACATTGTTAACTGTTAAGATCCTAATAATTTTTCAAACTCTAGGTCAGATTCTACTGCCTTCATTCTTAGGGAAAATTTCCCTTTCATGTATTCCCGGTTTATTTTGTTTATAGTCATATTAAAGAATGTGTCATATTCTGACTCACCTGATAGTTAGATGTGAGTGTTCTCCTTATCCTCCACTCAAGGACCTGAGTGTTGCCTCCCTCAAGAATCTAGCAGTGTCTGGTATTCAGTGCCTTCTATTTGGTGTTACATTGGAATCTCTTTATTTTATTAAAATATGTTGACTCATGGAATATCTATAATAACATCTTTCCTGTATTTTTCTAATGTTTCCTGGAACACAAAGATATTTGCAAGCTTTACTTTAATTATCATCAGTGCTCACTAATGAAGTGATTATTTTAAAAAGATTACAAGCTTTTGAAGACAGAGGTGATCTTTGTAATCTTTGTACCCCAATGTGTTTTGAGCAGAAATCATATTCAGATAGAGATATTATATAAGAGACATTTTTAAAAAAATTGATTGAGCTTGTACATTCACTGGCAGAAGGCAGAACACAATGCAACAGCTGAGCCTCCTAACATGCTGAATAGTTCTCTTGACCTTGAAAACTACTTTTTGTTGAAGCATCATGGTTTAGTGGAAGGAATATGAACTTCCCATGGGAATAGACCCAGCTCCAATCTCAGCTTAAGCATATTAATCTATAATTTGTTATTTAAATAAATATAATCATGTTATTTATGTATATAATGTTTTGCAAACTGCTTTTTTTAAATCTTAATGCTGCATCATGGTTATTGATCTTTGTGTGTGTAGAACTAGCTTATCCTTATTTGCCACTGCAGAACGTTTGATGGTATGGATGTAACAGACTTATTTAAAGGTTTTTCTAAGAGGGAAGCCACTGTAGCATAGTGATTTACATACAGCTTCAGTTAGATTCATACTTTAACCCTTTTAAACCTTGATATACTACTTACCAGTTATGTGGCACCTTTGCTAAGGTCTGATGTGGGCAAACCTAGTATTTAGAAAATGGTAAAGAATTACTATGCTAGAAAATATGCTTAGCAAAAGAAACTTTAGCTCTTTTATAATAAGGGAATACCACCAGCAGGTGGCAACAACTTTGAGTGGTAATCAAACACCAAAACTATCACTTTGTTAATTATAGGTGGTTCAGGGAGCAAATGAAAATAAATGACCTGGTAAATATTACAAACTGGAATTACACTTTGTGTTACATTGTTACATATTGCATAGTATTATATAAAAATTAAGTAATATGTGTGCCACACGTGATGAAAATATGTTCAGGTAGTCTTAAACTATATTTTGAATTTCTATTAAATATCTATCCCTATGTTTCATTCAAATCTTTTGTACTCAAGTCAGTCTCATTGTTTGTTTCCTGGATTTTATGCTTATCAGAGGTGATAAAAAAAAAAAAATCTATAGATTTGGGGCTTCCCTGGTGGCGCAGTGGTTAAGAATCCATGCCTGCCAATGCAGGGAACAAGGGTTCAAGCCCTGGTCCGGGAAATTCCCACATGCTGAGGAGCAACAAAGCCCGTGAGCCACAACTACAGAAGCCCGTGAGCCACAACTACGGAAGCCCGCATGCCTAGGGCCCGTGCTCCTCAACAAGAGAAGCCAACGCAATGAGAAGCCTGCGCACTGCAACGAAGAGTAGCTTCCGCTCGCCGCAACTACACAAAGCACGCACACAGCAAGGAAGACCCAACCCAGCCCAAACTAAATAAATAAAATAAATAAGTAAATTTTTAAAAATCTATAGATTTAAAATAAATATCCAGATACAAATTCATGTTGGAGTGGCAAGACATTGTCATAGGCAAGAACACAAAGTCCAAGGGTCACCGTCAGCTTTGCTCCATTAAGTGGATCTGATGTGTGTCTGAAAAAGTAGTGATTTTCCTCGTAAGTAAAAAAATACAAGGTTTACGTCGTCCATTTTAAAAAGCTCTGGTTTTACTGTGTTTTCCTCTACTTTGGTGCTATAAGCTTTAAATTAATATGTACTTTATGATACTCTGCCTTTTTACTAAGCAAAAAAGAGAATTACTGTGTTGGTTATTTGAAATTATTTGGCCTTATTTACAATATCCTTAATTTTTATCTTCTTATAACTAGTTTTAAAGCTGAGAGAAACAGTTTAGAAATATATATATATATATTTTTTTGTTTTGAACATCCTAATATAATAGCATAATAGGACACAATTTTTAAATAAATGTAGATATTTAATTTTCCATCTGTGAAATTTAATATAGCTTTTAATTGTGACTCAGTAGATGTGCATAGTTTTTGCTACCATAGTCTTGGAGGACACAGAGCCATATGAATATTTGTGACATTCAGAAATGTTAAATGCTTATTAGGATGCTTCATACTTTTTTGTAGAGGTTTTGCATTTTAAGACTAAATTCATTTCTATATAAATAAATAATTTATATGGAATATCTAAGTAGTCAGACTAGGAAGACAAATTGCTGTAAACATTTCTCTTTTAACAGTATTCCATCAGGGCTCACTAAGTCAGTACAAGTACATTTTAGAATGGGGGGGGACCGTTTTAGAAATTGTGAATTATTTTCATGGTATTTGAAAGAATCAAACATTTATAGTATCTGAGAGAACAACTTTTGAATCATTTACCTTAAAAATTTTCAACTATGATGTAGTTCCTTATATATAAAGTTACTCCTAAATCTGTCTACCTGTGATTTGTGAAACTATTGTAAAACAGTGAATGGGGCTGTAGGAAGAACTTTCTTGAGGGATAGGAGAAAGGTAAAGCTATCCTAATTCTACCAAGCAAGGGCTACATGAGCTTTCACAAATTATTTTAACTTTCTGGTCTCTGTTTCCTCATAAGTAAATAAGAGGTTTTAAAAGGACCTAAGCTTATATGGACTTTTTGTGAAGATTAATGAAATAATAATGTGTCAAGCACAGGGTCTGGTTCATAGACCTTCTCAATTATGGCAGCGATTTTCATTTTTATGGAATATGTCAACCCTTTAAATATTTTCTTTCTGAGTATGCATTCCAAATGGTGCCACTGGCTTCTTTACCCCACCCCCAGCCATGCTCACTTCTAAGTCATGGTGTTCAGAAATAACTCTAGACATAAGTTCTAAAAAATAGGCTTTTGTGTCTGAACTCCATGATGTATTAGACACACAGTCAAGCTTCTTGAACCTTGTCTCTATCTATGAACAAGGGGAAATGCTGCTTAATCCAGTGAGATCATGGGGAAGATGTAATTCTCAGTCCTGGTAATGTGAAAATCATTTACAGACTATCATCAATTCTTTATGATTTCTTACTGTCATTCCCAGTATGGTCCAGAAAAAGCCTATTAATAGGCCTTGGACTCAGGGAGGTAGCAGCAATTGTCCACTAATATTCCAGTTCCTTATGGACAAGAAACACTTCTTACCTCCTTTATTTGATTCTGTTCAATAACATATCACAAAGTAAGGTTTTGTGGATGAGAAGGAAATGGAATATGTTTACCAGAAGAGAGAAACAGAGATATGTAGAGGTTTTGATTTTCCCAAAATGGACCACTGAGTTAATTAGTGACAAGCCAGGAAGTAAATACTCAAAAGCACTCTTCCCTTTCCTTTCCTGCTCATCTAAAAGGAGATACAATTTATACTCCACAGTAGGTGATCAAACCTACATGCACAATAGAACCCCTTCTGGTGTTTTCCAAGGGCCAAAAAAATAAAACAGTGATACAAGGAAGTAACGCACCTGAGTGCTTTTGTCTAGGAGTACCATATATTGTAACTGGCCAAATGTTTTCAAATAAGAGCGTTCTGAAGCTAATTGTATATAAAAAGCAAAAAAATCCTGTTATTTCACTCTGTCTGTATTCAAGGCTGCCTCTGCTGCATGGCTGCTGTGCTATTTTCATTATGTGAAAGGAAGAAAGAAAATAATATTTTTCAGTTTTTTTTTCCCACCTTCCTGAAACACATGCAGTAATTGGGATTTGCATTCTTCAACAAAAGGAGATTATTTTGTTGCTTATCTTGTTTAAAGTAAAACTATGAAAATTAAGCAATAGATCATGGCAGACCAGTGTTACTATGTGATTATAGCACACCTTAGGAGGTATTTTAAAGTCTGAGTCCAAGTGGTTTTATCCTCTTCAGGGACATGTAATAATCCCTCTGAAAAGCACTGCCTGGAGTATTATATTAATATTATGAAATATAATTTATTTATTTAAAAAGGAAATCGTGTAAATCTGTGCTTTTACTAGGTGATATACACATGGCAAAAGATGAGAAAAGTATAAAAAGGAAGGCAAAAACAGTCTTGTTCATAAACCCAGTTGGATGTCTTATACTGTTGATGTCTCAAAAATTTGCTGCATTTCCTAAAATCAATTAAATGATTAAAACTAGACAAATGAGCATAAGATGATTGCCTCTGTTAATGTGTTTAAAATTCAAGGTGTATGAATTTACTTGAAAGTGAAATAGTGTGAAAATTGATGATTAACGTTTCATACTTTAAGAAATGGCATCATTTATGGTAATACATAGTATCAGAATAAAATTCTAACCTGTAAAAGTCTCCCTTTTGACAATGCTTTAAAAAATCTTTCCATTATTGCAGGGTAATAGCTTGACTGTAATGTCTGCTGTTAAAGGAGCAAGTGCCTGTACAAATATTAATCTTACATTATTACTGCTAAATATTCAACTGATTTGAATATTAAAATAGCCCAAAGGCTCTTCAATAAAATATGTGATTACTGAAATAGTGCAGTCCCTTTTATTATGCCAGGCATATTCCATACATATATTAACAGATATCATAGTTGCTTAAGTTAAGTAAATATATTAATTGATAATAGTGGCAAAGCCCGAAGTTTAATTTTGGGCTTTTAGAAATGTTCTTCCCATTATTATTTGAACTTATCTAGTGCATTGCAAAAGAATTTTGATTCTGTGGGTAGAAATTTAACTGTTGAAACTTTATATTATATTTTTAGTTCTGGAAACTCAAATATGTCTTAAGAATATCTTTTTAAATAATAATAGCTAACATTTATATAGCAATTTCTATATCAGGCTCTGTTCTAAATACTTTAAGTTATTAAAGCTTTTAATACCTGTAACAAACCTATAAGGAAGGTTCTATTACTAGTCCCATTTTATAAATGATAAAATTGAGTCTGAGAGTGTTTAGGTGTACTATTCAAGGCCACACAGTTGGGAAATGTTTAAGCAAGACTCTAGTCCATGTGGCCAGTTTCATAGTTTCTGCTTTTGCTAAAATTTATTTAATGAAGATGAATATGAAATAATCAAGGTGCTTTTTTAAAAGAAAATATACAGATGTTAAATATTACTATGTGAATAATAACATTCTGTGAAAACATTTTATGTGTGTGAAATGGCCTCTCCATTCTAAGTGTGAATGAAACTGAAGAAAACTGATGAAAGTCAACTATGAACTTGAGTCCTGGTGTCCTATTTTACATGTACCTTATAGTCTAGAAATGACTCATTAATGCTAAGAGGAGTACAGAAAAGCTGAAGAATTACCTGAAGTGCTTTATTGCTAGCTTTCTCTCTGCCATTGCAAGGTCAGAGAAACTATAAGCAAGGACAGATCAAGTATAATTTCAAAGTTGGCAAATGTTCCTTTCAGTTTCCCACTCTAGTCTGTGCACTAAATTCTCTGTGGTTCCTGCTCTCTCTGTTCCCAAGCTTCTAGTCTTCTTCATTTGCATCTCAATTATTTAGAATTGTTATGCTGGCTTGCCCCAGATTAGCCCATACCCACAGAATCTAGATGTTAGCCGTTTTAGAATTATCAAACCCAGCTATCTTAAAATAATTGAATCAGTTATAAAAACATATTTAAGAAATAATAGTCTTTTGCTCGCAGGATGCTTCTTGTTAATGTAGACACACAAGTGTTTTGTAGTCAGACAAACCTGAGTTTATTTTCCAGCTTTGCTACGGTTTTAGCTCTCTGAGTTTGGGTAAGTTACTTTATCAATTTGTCTGTTTTCTTATATGTAAAATTGGAGAAAATAGTATGTACCTCATTGAGCAAGGGGGTCGATTTTTTTTTCTTTTTTTTCAAGTACATGTAAAGTGCTTACCTCATGGTAGATACTTCATGAACAATGTTTCCCTTTCTCTAATTGAACATTCCAGTGGTGGAAAACATATGACATGAGTCAGTTCATTCCATTGAATGTCCTTGTATTAGGCTCAGACCTTCTACATTCAGATCTTGTCTGCCCTTTCCTGGTTATTTCCGTATCCTGCAGGATCTCTGACTCATGTAACTTGGTATAAATCCCAGAACCTCTCTGGACCTCAGTGTTTCTCACCTAAATGAAAAGATTTCATAGGAGACATTTTTCAGCCCTTTCTATCTATAAAATTTGGCAATACTTTGTGACACTCTCATATTTAAGTCTTTCCCAGTTTGCTGCTCAGTAACTGTGAAGCTGGTGACAATATGAATATATTTTCCTGCCCCCTAACTTGTCATTTTGGGGGGGGTCAATTTTAAGGAGGTAATTCTGATGACAATGTTTAAGGCAGAAATACGTTTCATTTTTAAGCAAAATCTTAAGCTGAATTTCAATATCCAATACAATTACAAGTGGAATAGCTCCTGAATAAAGTAGGGTTAAATACAGAGGACACCTCTCTGCTTGGCCTTCTTGCTTTCTCAGCCTCAGATTTATCCTACTGCCACATCTTCCTTATAACCAATGGCTCTTAAAGTAACTCCACTGAGAGTTTGAATTTTATGAAACATAATTTAAAAACCACTGCTTTAAGTCGAGGGACGGTTCTCATGGTGGGTCTTTCAATAACTATGGTAAACTAAAGTAAGCTACCTGTTCTGCTCAGGGGCTTAAAGCCCAGGAAAGGTCTAATTTCAAAGCAGCCTCAGGCTACTATTTTTCTCTCTCCTACTTCTCAAAGAACTGATTATCCTAGTAATTAATAGGAAAACCTTTTAGGGTGGTAAAAGCTCCATGCAAACAACAGAGAAAACAAGCATGCGATAGAACAATTTAAGGCAATTTTGGTTGCCTTAAATTTTTAAGGCCAAAATATGGTTGTTTTAAGAGTACTATGTGGAGAGTCTCTTTCCTTCTGTTGGTTTTCTTCCTGTGTCAATGTCTTCTTTCCCAGGAAAGTGTGTAGAATTTTCAATCATTTTTGTATGATTCTTTTGAACATTAAAATATTTGTCATCCTTTCCTAGGGTATGGGGTGTTAACCCCAATGACTTGACAATTTCAATGACTCTAACTACATTTGCTTTAGTTAGTGTTCTCATGTGGTTTCAGTTTTCTTCTTTGAACAAAAATTATCTTTAGTTTTTGTCAATACAGTATAATGATTACATTTAGGAAGAGCCCTGGTTGTTTTATCTTACTTATGTAATTGATAGGATTACTCTATTACTCTATGAGTAAATATAACCACATATCATATACTATTATAATTTTTAAATTATGAAAGTATGTTTCTTCTAATGAGACTCATATACCAAGTATTAGTGTATGGTATTCTGTCTTAAAAATGCCTCCCCATAGACTTGTCTATGTTTCTCAAACCTTAAACAGATGATAGTAGTTCAGTAGTATCCCTAGTAGTGACCTTACATGTGAGAATTTTACAATCCAGATTTTCACTTGTGCCAAGTGAACAATAGAGAATGCTGATTTGACATATTTTGCAGCTATGTGAGGACTGGCTTCATATTTTTTACCACCTGTTTGCAAAATCATAAGCATTTTTCTGCATTTCATCTCCTTTTTAACATTTCTTAACATTTAGAAATTTTAGAAGGGAGAAGGAAATCAGTAACCATTTTTATAGCAGGTTTACATTTTGTAATATGAATATAACTATATTTTATTCACATACTTTTTATCCATAAACCTACTTCAATTTCCAAATTACACAGGGCATAAAGACTGAATAGGGTTACTATATTTTGACTTTCTGACTTATTTCTCTTTAAGATATTATTCCCTTAATTAGATCATGCATAAGCATAAGTTTCTGCACATTATTGAGGATTTCTTGGAATATGCATTGAGCCTTAGAATTATTCCATACTATTCAAATACTTCTTTTTCTTCCATTTTGTGGCGTATAACTTTTGAAGCACAGAGTATAAATTGTGATTTTCTTTTTAACTTGGCACGTTGTTTTCTATTTAAAAACCCATATTTTCCAGTGAAATATGCTTATGTTCTATAAGAGATAGAATTACTTGTCAAAAAATACATAAAAATGACTCTGTTATAGGCACACAATACTTGATAGAGTGTTAATGATCCATTCTATGAGTGCCACAGACATAATGATCCAGAGCTTCCTGCTCACACAGCCATTCCAGTTGCTAACTAGCCATGCCCCTTGCTTGCTTTTTCTTATATCTTGATCAGCATACAAAGCAGTACTGAAGTTGCTTCTGTTCCTTTCCCTTTTCTTCTTTCCATCTCTAAATAGATGTCTTTCCCATTTTGTTCCCTTTCTCCTTTACACTAGTCTATTCTATATTTTCAAATTGTGTTTGTGGACTTTAAGATTCAATCTTTGCATATCAAAATAATCGATATGCATATCTAAATAATTGATTGATCTTATATCTTCTTTAACCAGTCATTTGATTCAATTTTCTTTGCCCCTGAACATTTTAGAGGTGTTTATACTATTGAATATTCTTAACTTTTTATTTTTATGATTGCTCAATTCTTTTGCCCCTTTCATGTTATTTAGTTCATTTATTAAACATTTTGTTGAGCATCAGGCTGTAAGTTAGGGATATAAGACATGGTTCTTGCCTTCAAAGAGTTCATGGTTTAATAAGGGAAATAAACATTGAAACTCTTGCAGTTTTCAAAGTGCTATGATAAAGAGAAGAGTAACATACAGTATAAAAAGCAGAAAGTGATAAAGTTTATCTGGAGAAGGTCAAATAATTGGCAACGGCAAAAATATTTGAGCAGACTCTTGAAGATTGAGTAGGATATTTCCAATTTAAAAGGGTGGGAGAAGGCATTCTATGTAAAGGTATCAGTGTTTACAATGACTTAATGCTTCAGACCCAGGAAACGGTGATTTGTGGGTGAAGTGGTTGGAGAGATAGGTAGGTACCAGGAGACAGAGGGTTGTTTGATTTTTATCTGATGGGCAGAGAGGAATAAGCTCATAAATTGATTTAAATTCATTTATCAGATCTCCTGGTCAATAACATATATTTTCATGGGAATTTTATTTATTCCTATGTGAAAATAGATATCTTTTGTGTGAAAGCCTTTAATTAAGGGAGTGTAAATAAGATTTATGCTTTTGTAAAACAATTTCAATATAACGTGAAAGATATTAGAACAAGGATGACGGAATCAATTTGGAAGCTGTTGAGACAGCCAAGTTAAGGGATGATGAAGGTTGGAGGCTGGATTACTGCCATGCTGTGATAAAGAGAGGAAGAAAGATTTTGAGGACTATTTAAGCTGTTGATTAAATAGGATTAAATGATTGGATGTGTAGGGTGAGGAAGTCACCGAGATAACTGGTTTGGATAGCTGAGGGGATTGGTGGAGCCAATTATTAGGATAGAAATTTCAGGAGAAAGAGTTAGTTGGAGATAGGGCAGGGAGGGGATGTGAAATATATTGGAGGTAGTGTTTCATGAGTGTGCAGTGTTGATGGAAAATCCAGATGGTAAAATCTAGTATAAAGTTTCTCAAAGCTTAATGTACATACAGATGAGCAGGGAGTCCTCTTCACATGCAGTTTCTGCGTCACTAAGTCTGGGTTGGGGCCTGAGATTCTACAGTCTGACAAGTCCCTGGGAGATGGCCATGCTGTCTGTCCATGGACAATACTTTGCAGAGCAAGGATCTAAGAGATAGTTGGATTTAATACTCAACAAAGAGATATGAGCCGGACACATAAATTTACAGGTTCTCAGCATATTGGTGCAGCTGAAACCAGGCTAGTGATTATTGGTGCAGACTAACAATTTAAAAAATCTTTAATATAAAGCCAAAATTTGAGACATTAATAAAAATTGCCAATTATGCTATTCTTTTTTTACAGTTGTGATTAGCGTTATTTTATTTTATTATTTTTTAATATTCTCAATTTCCTCTCTTTATTACTCAAAAAGCATACTTTTCACATGGTTCCATATCATGTATTTTTCACTTAACAGCATTTTTTAAGTATCTTTATTGGAGTATAATTGCTTTACAATGGTGTGTTAGTTTCTGCTGTATAACAAAGTGAATCAGCTATACATATACATATATCCCCATATCTCCTCCCTCTTGTGTCTCCCTCCCACCTCCCTATCCCACCCCTCTAGGTCTTCACAGAACATCAAGCTGATCTCCCTGTGCTATGCAGCAGCTTCCCACTAGCTTTCTATTTTACATTTGGTAGTGTATATATGTCAATGCCACTCTCTCACTTCATCCCAGCTTCCCCTCATCCCCCACCCCGTGTCCTCAAGTCCATTCTCTATGTCTGCGTCTTTATTCCTGCCCTGCTACTAGGTTCATCAGTACCATTTTTTTAGATTCCATATATGTGTGTTAGCATATGGTATTTGTTTTTCTCTTTCTGACTTACTTCACTCTTTTTTAATTTTCTTTTAAACTTTTTATTTTATATTGCAGTATAGCCAATTAACAACGTTGTGATAGTTTCAGGTGCACAACAGAGTGACTCAGCCATATGTATACGTGTATCCATTCTACCCCAAACTCTCCTCCCATCCAGGCTGCCACTCTGAGCAGAGTTCCCTGTGCTATACAATAGGTCCTTGTTGGTTATCCATTTTAAATAGGGAGTTTGGGATTGACATGTACACATTGCTATATTTAAAATGGATAACCAAAAAATAAAATAAAACAAAAATAAAACGGATAACCAAATTATGCTTTTCTTGACAGACTTAAGATTTAGTTTAAAGTGTACTTTTTTATTCAATTCTGCCTTTTGTTCATTTAGCCTATCAACCAGAGAAGCTCATATTTGCAGTTTATGTAGGAAGAAACTTATATATGTATATTTCACATGGACTCTGATGAACTAATGGATTGAAAATATGGCACCAGTAAAGGCCAACCCCTTCTTCAATGAGAAAGATCTCATTCTTACACCAATCGGTGAAACTTTTCTTAAAATATGACAAAAACAACAAGGTCCTACTGTATAGCACAGGGAACTATATTCAATATCCTGTAATAAACCATAATGGAAAAGATAGGAAAAATAACATATATGTATATACGTATATATATAGCTGTACAGCAAAAATTAACACAACATTGTAAATCAACTATACTTCAATAAAATAATTTTAAAAATATGATAAAAACAAATTGGCAAGTGAGGGAACTCAAACATTCAGACCTATAGTACTTTAATCAAGGAAGGGTATAAACAATGAGAAGAAAAATAAGGCTGCTCCCTGTGGAACAAACCTGTTTGAAAGGTAAGTAGAGAAGGAAAAGCCAGCTAAGCAAATGGAGAATAAATAAAGGCAGGAATTCATCAAGTTATTGCAAGCAAAAGAAAAGAGGGCTTCTGGGAGGAAGTGGTCAACAATATTGTAACTCACAGTCAATGGCAGTAAGAATGGTGGCAGACAATATTCATTGTCCTTAGAATTTTTGCACTTATACAGTTGGTGGCTATTTCCAGACAATTTCAGCAGAGGAAGAAGTTCAGAGGAAGCCAGATATCTGTGACTTGAAGAATGAATTGGGAGGTGAGAAATTAGAAGGAATGAAGGGAAAACAGTGCTTTGATGGTTTGTTTAAGGAATTTCACTGTGAACAGTATAAAAGAGGGAGAAATAGTTCATAAAAACGTCATTTTTAAAGTTGCATTTTAATTTCAGTATGGCAGACAACTAGTTTTTACTCCTTTTTGGTGTGGGAGACTCCAATCAGTACCTTAGGATTTCAATAGATTTGAAGTAGAAACAAAGATTTTAGCTTCAGTCTGCCGTTAATAATCCATTTACTAGAACTGGAAAATAACTGCTAAAAGCAACCAGACCAAATGCTGTATTCCCATTTCTTTCCCATCTTTTAATTCTTAATAGTAAATCAGTTGAAATGGGAATGACTTCACTGGTGGAACAGGGATAATACTTTATTTGATCCAGTGAACCATCTGCATTAATTATATCACTTCTGGAAAGTGAAGCTACCTTCTTCAGAATTTAGATTTGGGCAGAAAGTACAAAGAAAGACAAAAATTACCCTGCTTTGCATCAGTAATATTATTAAATGCTGCTAAATGAAAATCAGAATTCAGTACATGATTCCAGGTGGATCACAGACATTAAAACTTTGCTTTATTTACTGAATTTAACTCTAGGTTTGTTCCTTCCTTGGTTATTTTTTTCTATCTTGGTGCTACTGACTGGTTTGAGATTGATTGTGAACTCAGAGTTTGGATAATATCTTGTTAACTTTTGATTTCCAGGGATTAGCATAATGTCTGGAAACTTGGAAGATGTTCTCTAGACATTTACTGACTCAACCAATAAATTAATGTATTCCTCAATAAGGGCTTTAAAAACCATGATACAGTAGTATTAAGCTAGTTAAAAAACATTTTGTGAATAAGTTTTGTGAGGCCAATTGGGCATTTTGGAAATACCTGGTCTCCAATGTGGTAAGACTATTCTGAGATAATTTGGGTTCAGTGAGAAGTTCAGTAACTATATAGACCTCCCTATTTTTAAAATGTTGTAAATACATGGAATTTAAGCAGTGTCTGGGTTTTTTTTGGTGGGGTCAATGTGAAGGTTATACTATATGAGACATAAAAACTTAGCAATATGTTTTATGAGTTATGTTTTATTGTCTAGACTGAAGTGTTCCTTAGAGTTTAATAGACTTTCTTGATTTTTCCAACATAAATCATTTGTAGAAAAGTTAAATTGGATTGTTTCACTATAACTCCCAAGTGCCAAATCATTTCAAGAGCTCTATGAATAGGTGCATTTGCACAATCTGATTGGCTACCCTAAAGGCAAAAGCAATTATATTATGCTAATGTGCATATTTTGCTCAGAAATCTGAATTTACCATTCAAATACATCAATGTATATTGTCTTTTTCAAGAGGTGAGCTTATAGATGTCAAGTGTTGTGTAAAGAAAGGTTTTAAAGATTAGCAATTGTCAAGTTTAGGGAGCTTGAAGCATACTTGTCTTTCATGATAATGATTGAATCTTTCCTTTGACAGTAAATACAGAGTGAATATAGTGATAACCTTGATTAAGTATAACATGGCTGTGGAAACATTCTGGGAAAGGCTTTTTGCATCTTTATGTAAAGTTCATAACAATCTGAGGAAAATTATTTGGAAATTTGCTCATTAAGAGCCTTGCAGAAAAGCATTTTGTTTGCATTGCCTAATAAAATGGACCAGTGGATACATAATTTTTCCTGAAGCATGTAATTTATGCTCAAAAATGTTGCAGTGCTTTTGTGACACCATTTACCAAGGATTTTTATTTAGTTTACTTTATAGCTCATCATAAGTTTTAACAGGAAGAATTTCCTTTAAAATTGAGTAAACAAAAGTAAAGCCTGCATCTCTTCCTTCAACTGGCACAGAAGCATGAGAAAATATATACTATACACTACAGACTTTTCACTTCTTGTTTTAAATGGAGAAAAAAAGTGAATGATGTGATGGTTAAAGTCTTTAGTACGTTGAATTTTTCTCAAATAATTTCTAATATGTTCTTCAGTAATAAGTCATGTAGCCAGATGGCTATATATGAGAAATTGCCTGTGCAAGTCAAACATTTTATTCTAAATTTTAGCAGGGGTGATTCCATGATTTAAGAGAGAATTAATAACTTTTATATAAGAGCTGGGTTATAAAAGGTGATTTTCTTTGGAAATATGACAGTTTATATGGTGCTTTTAAAGGTTTGTTTTTTTTAATATGATGAAGTGATATGTACCCTAGTTGCAAGCAACCGATTGAGTTCACTGCCATTGTCTATGACTATGATTACCCTTTTGTTTAAACAGTACAATGTATCAAGACAGCAGTGTGACATAATTTGATAGAATGTAATAAAATATAATGACATTTACTAGTCCCTAATACCCCCACTATGTTATTTTGTTAGTTCATTAAAGGGTTTTCCCTTTCACTATAATTTTTATTGATCCCCAGCAAATATGAAAGCCTTTATGTAGCTCAACTCTTTAATTTGTTATTTTAGTAATTATTGTTCCTTTGCTTCTTGTTAAGATTTTTTTTCATTAAAATGTTTTAAACATGGCATGTAATCTAGCAGGGAAGCATTATATTAATTTAAAATCCCTTGCTTTAATTTACAAGATTTTTAAAATCTCATTATGGGGGATTTAGCATCATAACTCTCATATTTACACAGAAACAGGCCTATTGGCCTCTCTATGTGGGGGAATTTGCATCTGCATTTTAAAGCACTAAGCCTTTTTAATATCCCCTTGATAAATTAGCTTTCAGGATTCATCCAGCAAATAGGTATGGGGAGAAACTGTAAACACTTTGCAAAGTAGTTACAGATACATAAGCAATTAAAATGAGGTAATTTTATTTGTGTAAAGGGTTTGGGTTTAATTTGAATCAGAAAAGTGTCGAGGGCTCTACTCAGTTTCCAATGCCACCACTGCCACTGCCACCACAGTACAATAAAAACCCAATAACCTCCTCATGGGCAAAGGCAGAGAAGGAGTTAGGAGTTATGTCAGTTTCTTTCCAAAAATTTCTGTCACAAAAATGACAATGAATATGACACTGAAATGCAATGAATTGAGGGAATGAAACACTCTTCAATTAAAAGGAGTTGGATATGTACATATTTTATTCTTACTTCTTCAGATATTTGTATTAATTCAGGGCATTTCATTGAAATGAAATGCAATGACTTATGGAAATAACATTTAAGAAAGGAGTAGGATATGTAAAGATTTTATTCTTAATGCTTTCTGTTTCCATTGTTTTATATCACAAGTACTTTAAAAAAATACAACAAAATTAAAAGACCTTAAAATTGTCATTTCTTCTTAAGAACATTTCAAATTCAATGAACTTCTTATCTTTGCTTCATTCAAAATATTTGACACATTAACTTTTTTTTAAATACCTTTATTGGAGTATAATTGCTTTACATTGGTGTGTTAGTTTCTGCTGTATAACAAAGTGAATCAGCTATACATATACAAATATCCTCATATCTCCTCCCTCTTGCATCTTCCTCCCACCCTCCCTATCCCACCCCTGTAGGTGGTCACAAAGCACCAAGCTGATCTCCCAGTGCCATGCAGCTGCTTCCCACTAGCTATCTATTTTACATTTGGTAGTGTATATATGTCCATGCCACTCTCTCACTTTCTCCCAGCTTAACCTTCCCCCTCCCGACGCCCTCAAGTCCATTCTCTATGTCTGCGTATTTATTCCTATCCTGCCCTAGGTTTTTCAAAACCTTTTTCTTTTTTTAGATTCCATATATATGTGTTAGCATACGGTATTTATTTTGCCCTTTCTAACTTACTTCACTATGTATGACAGTCTCTAGGTCCATCCACCTCACTACAAATAACTCAGTTTTGTTCCTTTTTATGGCTGAGTAATATTCCAATGTATATATATGCCATATCGTCTTTATCCATTCATCTGTCAATGGACACTTAGGTTACTTCCATATCCTGGCTATTGTACGTAGAGCTGCAGTGAACATTGTGGTACATGACTCTTTTTGAATTATGGTTTTTTCAAGGTACATACCCAGTAGTGGGTTTGCTGGGTCGTATGGTAGTGCTATTTTTACTCTTTTTAAGGAACCTCCATACTGTTCTCCACAGTGGCTGTATCAATTTACATTCCGACAAACAGTGCAAGAAGGTTCCCTTTTCTCCACACGCTCTCCAGCATTTATTGTTTGTAGATTTTTTGATGATGGCCATTCTGACTGGTGTGAGGTGATACCTCATTGTAGTTTTGATTTGCATTTCTCTAGTGATTAGTCATGTTGAGCATCCTTTCATGTGTTTATTGGCAATCTGTATATCTTTGGAGAAATGTCTGTTTAGCTCTTCTGTCCATTTGTGGAATGGGTTGTTTGTTTTTTTCATATTGAGCTACATGAGCTGCTTGTAAATTTTGGAGATTAATCCTTTGTCAGTTGCTTCATTTGCAAATATTTTCTCCCATTCTGAGGGCTGTCTTTTTGTCTTGTTTATGGTTTCCTTCGCTGTGCAAAAGCTTTGAAGTTTCATTAGGTCCCATTTGTTTATTTTTGTTTTTATTTCCATTTCTCTAGGAGGTGGGTCAAAAAGGATCTTGCTGTGATATATGTCATAGAATGGTCTGCCTATGTTTTCCTCTAAGAGTTTGATAGTGTCTGTCTTTACATTTAGGTCTTTAACCCATTTTGAGTTTATTTTTGTGTATGGTGTTAGAGAGTGTCTAATTTCATTCTTTTACTTGTAGCTGTCCAGTTTTCCCAGCACCACTTATTGAAGAGGCTGTCTTTTCTCCATTGTATATTCTTGCCTCCTTTATCAAAAATAAGGTGACCTTATGTGTGTGAGTTTATCTCTGGGCTTTCTACCCTGTTCCATTGATCTATATTTCTGTTTTTGTGCCAGTACCATACTGTCTTCATTACTGTAGCTTTGTAGTATAGTCTGAAGTCAGGGAGCCTGATTCCTCCAGCTCCATTTTTCGTTCTCAAGATTGCTTTGGCTATTCGGGGTCGTTTGTGTTTCCATGCAAATTGCGAAATTTGTTCTAGTTCTAGTTCTGTGAAAATTGTTCTAGTTCTGTGAAAAATGCCATTGGTAGTTTGATAGGGATTGCTTTGAGTCTGTAGATTGCTTTGGGTAGTATAGTCATTTTCACAATGTGGATTCTTCCAATCCAAAAACATAGTATACCTCTCCATCTGTTTGTATCGTCCTTAATTTCTTTCATCAGTGTCTTACAGTTTTCTGCATACAAGTCTTTCATCTCCTTAGGTAGGTTTATTCCTAGGTATCTTATACTTTTTGTTGCAATGGTAAATGGGGGTGTTTCCTTAATTTCTCTTTCAGATTTTTCATCATTAGTGTATAGGGATGCAAGAGATTTCTGTGCATTAATTTTGTATCCTGCTACTTTACCAATTCATTGATTAGGTCTAGTAGTTTTCTGGTAGCATCTATAGGATTCTCTATGTATAGTATCATGTCATCTACAAACAGTGACAGCTTTACTTCTTTTCCAATTTGTGTTCCTTTTATTTCTTTTTATTCTCTGATGGCTGTGGTTTAAACTTCCAAAACTATGCTGAATAATAGTCGTGAGAGTGTACAACCATGTCTTGTTCCTGGTCATAGAGGAAATGGTTTCAGTTTTTCACCATTGAGAATGATGTTGGCTGTAGGTTTGTCATATACGGCCTTTATTATGTTGAGGTACATTCCCTCTATGCCTACTATCTGGAGGGTTTTTGTCACAAATGTGTGTTGAAGTTTGTCAAAACCTTTATCTGAATCTATTGAGAAAATCATATGGTTTTTCTCCTTCAGTTTGTTAGTATGGTGTATCACATTGATTGATTTCCATATATTGAAGAATCCTTGCATTCCTGGGATAAACCCCACTTGATCATGGTGTATGATCCTTTTAATGTGCTGTTGGATTCTGTTTCCTAGTATTTTGTTGAGGGTTTTTGCATCTATGTTCTTCAGAGTTATTGGCCTGTAGTTTTCTTTCTTTGTGAAATCCTTGTCTGCTTTTGGTATCAGGGTGATGGTGGCCTCGTAGAATGAGTTTGGGAGTGTTTCTCCCTCTGCTGTATTTTGGAAGAGTTTGAGAAGGATACGTGTTAGCTCTTCTCTAAATGTTTGGTAGCATTCACCTGTGACGCCATCTGGTCCTGGGCTTTTGTTTGTTGGAAAATTTTTAATCACAGTTTCAATTTCAGTGCTTGTGATTGGTCTGTTCATATTTTCTATTTCTTCCTGGTTCAGTCTTGGAAGGTTTTGCTTTTCTAAGGATTTGTCCATTTCCTCCAGGTTGACCATTTTTATTGGCATAGAGTTGCTTGTAGTAATCTCTCATGATCTTTTGTATTTCTGCACTGTCAGTGTTGTTACTTCTTTTTATTTCTAATTCTATTGATTTGAGTCTTCTCCCTTTTTTCTTGATGGGTGTGGCTAATTGTTTATCCATTTTGTTTATCTTCTCAGAGAACCAGCTTTTAGTTTTATTGATCTTTGCTATTGTTTCCTTCATTTCTTTTTCATTTATTTCTGGTCTGATCTTTATGATTTCTTTCCTTCTGTTAACTTTGGGTTTTTTTTGTTCTTCTTTCTCTAATTGATTTAGGTGTAAGGTTAGGTTGTTTATTTGAGATGTTTCTTGTTTCTTGAGGTAGGATTGTATTGCTATAAAATTCCCTCTTAGAACTGCTTTTGCTGCATCACATAGGTTTTGGTTTGTCGTGTTTTCATTGTCATTTGTTTCTAGGTGTTTTTTGATTTCCTTTTGATTTCTTCAGTGATCTCTTGGTTAAGTAGTGTATTGTTTAGCCTCCATGTGTTCGTATTTTTACAGATTTTTTTTCCTGTTGTTGATGTCTCTTCTCATAGCGTTGTGGTCGGAAAAGATACTTGATATGATTTCAATTTTCTTAAATTAACCAAGGCTTGATTTGTGACCCAAGATATGATCTATCCTGGAGAATGCTCCATGAGCACTTTAGAAAAAAGTGTATCTATTGTTTTTGGATGGAGTGTCCTATAAATATCAATTAAGTCCATCTTGTTTAATGTATCATTTAAAGCTTGTGTTTCTTTATTTATTTTCATTTTGGTTGACGTGTCCATGGTGAAAGTGGGGTGTTAAAGTCCCCTACTATGATTGTGTTACTGTTGATTTCCCCTTTTATGGCTGTTAGCATTTGCCTCATATATTGAGGTGCTCCTGTGTTAGTGCATAAATATTTACAATTGTTATATCTGCTTCTTGGATTGATCCCTTGATCATTATGTAGTGGCCTTCTTTGTCTCTTTTAGTAGTCTTTATTTTAAAGTCTATTTTTTTGTTATGAGAATTGCTACTCCAATCTTCTTTGATTTCCATTTGCATGGAATATCTTTTTCCATCCCCTCACTTTCAGTCTGTATGTGTCCCGAGGTCTGAAGTGGGTCTCTTGTAGACAGCATATATACAGGTCTTGTCTTTGTATCCATTCAGCCAGTCTGTGTCTTTTGGTGCGAGCATTTAATCCATTTACATTGAAGGTAATTATTGATATGTATGTTTCTATTACCATTTTCTTAATTGTTTGGGGTTTGTTATTGTAGGTCTTTTCCTTCTCTTGTTAACACATTAACTTTTAAATGTTGTCTTGCCTAATTTATTCTTAGATACCCTGCAGTTTTGTTGTTGTGTATCTTTTTCAAATTAAATAATTCAAAAATTACTACTAGTATGTAAAAATGCAATTCTTTTCTGTTATGTTGATTTTACAACCTTGCCAAATAATTTTTGAATATAATTATGAATTTTAAAATTCTTTTGGTGCCTCCATGTAGATAATCATATTATCTGAATAATGACCATTTGGATACTTCTTTAACAAGATTTAGCTCTTATTTGTTTGTCATGTCACATTGTACTGGCTAAAATTTTTGTTAGATTTTAAAAAGAAGTGATGGTAGCAAATACTTTGTCAAGTTCTAAAGGAAATAATTTACTTTTGCATTGTTGACAGTACTATTAGTCTTAGGTATGTCATTTAATGCATTTAAGCTATTTGCTTTTTTCAGTTTGCTAAGCTTTTTTACAAAAATAGATATAAATTTTATTGAATGTATGGTTAGCATCCATTCATCTAATCCTATACTTTAAAAAAAAATCATTATTAAAGTAACCAGATCCTTAAATAAGAAAACACAATGTGGTCAAGTGGCATTATTCTTTTTATAAACTGCTAGATTCAGTTTGCTTTAGAATATTTACATTTGTATTTATTAATGAAATGTGGTTATAATTTCCCAATATCATAATTTCATTGTCTGGTTTTGGTAGCCAATGTATAATTATCTCAACAAATGAGTATACAGTCTTTCCCTCATTTCTATTCTTTGAAAGAGTCAAACATTGGATTATCAGTTCTTCAAATAACTGAAAGAATTTTTCAGCAAAAACTGAGCTTGATGGTCTTTAGGGCATGGTTCATTCCTTTAATAACTAGTTGAATATTATAAAAGTTCTTTTAATTTTTGAGTTTTTGAGTAAATTTTTCCAGTACTGTTAGCATTTTACCTATGTTCTTAAATGTATTGGCATAACTTTTTCAAAATATTATTTTATTGTCAGACAGTTTCTATCACACTTATAATTATGTTCCTTTTTTCATTTGTAACATGGTTTTTATGAGTTCTCTTTTTTTCTGTATGTACTTTGTTAGATATTTTTTATTTTTATTAATTTTCTTGAATTAACATTTAATTCTTTGGAATATTATGATCCTCTCTGTTGTATTTGATTTTCTATTATGTTATTTCTGCTCTTTTAAAAATTAATTTATTGTTTTTTACTTTCTTTGAATTTGTTCCCCTTTTCTTTTTCTGACATAAATTTAAATGCTTAGTGCATTAATTTTCAGTCTTCTGTCAAAATATAATAATTTGAGTCTATAGTTTTTTCTCTATGTGCTGTGTATGTAGTATGTATTCCTCAAGTTTTGATAACATAGTACATTTAGTTGTTGGTATTGTTCTTTTTTTTTTTAAACATTCATTATTATTTTTCTTTAACTTATAAGTTACTTAGAAGTATGTTATTAAATTTCCAACAAATGAGGTTTTTAAAAATGAAATTTTCTATTTTTCATTTCAAAATTTTATTGTAATCAGAGTATAGTCATTATGAAATTTGATGGGGCTTTTTAGTATGCATTTAATATTTGTAAAGATTTGAAGGTTCTTGGAAATCTGTGTTCTTGGGGACACAGTTCATTTATGACTGTCATGTCAGTCTCATTACTTAATTTGTTCACATCTTCTGTGTACTTTCCTATTTTTTTCTTTAAGGCTGCATCATCTAACAATTACCAGAAGACTTGTTAAACATCTTCCAACAATAATGATATATTTGTCATTTTATTCTAGTAGATGTGTCAATGTTTTGTTTAAATATTTTGTAACAGTCTTACCAGTCCATCTAAAATTAAGCAGTATTTATCTTTGTGCTGAATTGAACCTTAAATCAATTTGTAGTGACTCTTATTATCTCTAGTGTTTTTTTTTTTTCTTGTTATTTGTTTTACTATTTTGTCTCATGATTTACTTTGATATTAATGTAACTATATCAGATTTTGTTTGTTTGTTTAGAATTTGCCTGACATATCTTTTTCTGTCCTTCAACTTTTAACATCCAGTGTACTTATTTATGTTTTAGGAATTTTCTTGTAAATGGCATAAAGCTGGGCTGTGTTTACATTTATCTAGTCCAACAGTTTTTGTTTGGTCTACTTATAAGGCCCAATTTAGCAAGTATGCCTACTATACTTTTTTCTGGGAGTGTTTTTCCTGTCTTACTTACCAAGAGTATTGCTTTTCAGAAGTCTGGTATTATGAGAACTAATTCTCTCAACCTGCTACCTTTTCTGGGTTCCAGGTTTTGTCTGTTGCCTTTGAGAGTGGCTTGAGATATCCAAACTATGCTACTTAAAAGAAAATTTTTAGGATTTATTTCTTTTTCTTCAGGCATTCTTATAATTTTGGCTCCTGAAGATTTTCTTTCCCTGAATTTTCTGCCATCTCAACCACACATATAATATTTTTAGGTGATCTATATCAGGACAAGTTTTCTCAAAATCTGTTATGCTTTATTGCCAGAAACAAAAGGGTTACTTTTAAAAAAAAGTGCATATATATATATATATATATATATAGAGAGAGAGAGAGAGAGAGAGAGAGAGTCAAAATCTTAGACTCCAAAGGAAAGTTTAGAAATGTCCTAGTCAATTTTTTAATTTATTTAGGCTCTTAGTTTCTTCATCTAAATAAAATAGGAATTTTCATACCTGTTTTGCAACATTAGTTATTTTTATTATAATTAGAATATGTGAAACCCTTGGCTCATCAATAGCCACATACTAAATAAATGGTAATTAATATTATTAATAGTCATGAAGACTATTATGTTAAAAAGAATATTTAAGTGAGGAATGCCTTTAAAGGGGAACTAGATGTGATGAATCATAAACTGCTAATGACACTATGAATGATTTTAGGTTAAAATGTATAACTTCAAATTTACAGTGATACATGGAACAAAATAAGGAAATGTGATATTTTATGGCAAATTAGGCACAGTAATGGAGCTCAACCTTTATTCAGCTTTTATCAAAAAAGAAGTGGCAACTTCAAAATTAATACACAGCCAATTTAAACATGCCTTTACTGTCTCAAAGCTTCACTGGGTTGAAATTTATTCATTGATCTGATCAAGAATTCATGTCCATCTTTGATACTTTCATTTTATTTGTTCTTCCTAGCTTTTATTACTCTGAAAGAATTTTCAGGTTCATACTGATGGAACCAGGATATGGTAGAGCTGCATTATAACACAATACTGTCTTCTACCTTTTTTTTTTTTTCTGTCACTATTTTCTAGTGTGGAACGAGAAAAAGCTCTTTAAACTTAGAGTGTTTTATAGCTGTGCATGTACTTAATGCAAATATTCTTGTATGCTGTGTCCATATGATTAGGACTATATATAGATGTGAAAGAGAATCTTGAATAGACTGTTTTACCATCCTGCTTTAAAACACTAAGACCCATCTTTATTTCTTCAGTTAGATGGAAATATATGAGTGAACTCTAAGAGTTATGAACACAATACTGCCAGCCACTTCATTGCTTGAGCTAAAAAAACCTGGAATCATATTTGACTACTCTCCTTTTCCCTTACATTACATCCATGGAGATATACTCTCATTTCTAACATCAAAATACATATTTAATCATATTTCATTATTTCTAGTGCCACCATCCTCCCCAAAGCCACCGTCATCTCTTGCATTTCCTGCCTTGTCTTGCTGTTTCTACTCTTGCTCTCCATAGCATATTCTCTGCAGAGCAGTCTGACAGATGTCTTTGAAATCTATGTTAGATAAGGTTATTTTCACTAAGGTTCCTCCAGTGTCCTCCCATTACACCTAAATGAAATCCTTGCAATGGTCCCTGACTATTCCTTTGGGAAAAAAAAAATGTGCCATGCTTCTTTCTGCTTCATTACAGCCTTACCCACCTTCTTGTGTCCCTGAAATTTTCTCCTTTGATAAGCACAGGGCTCTCTAGCAGCCCTTGCCAGTTTCTTTTCCCTTAGTCTCTGTTATTTTGCTTCACAGCACTTATTAACTGACATTATATTTTCTGTTTGTTTATTGTAGATGTTCTTTACCCTAGCTGCCCATCAAAATTACCTGAGAAGTTATCAAAAATCAAGAATTATCACATACCAGAATTACCTGAGACATTTTATATATATGAATGTTTTTGTGGGGTAGGGGAAGGGAGACAGCTTAGGCATTGGTAATTTAAAAATTCTGTAGCCAGAGTTGAGGACCAATGTATATTTATTTTTGATTTTTTCCTCCTCTCAATAGTCTAGAAGTTCAATAAAGGCTAAGCATTATCTATTTTTTTCACTACTCTATTCCTAGCTCTCAGAATAGTACCTGGTACATAGCAAACTTTTCATAAATATTTGTTCATAATTTAAAAAAAACCAGTTCCTTTCATCTAGAATATATAAACAAATATGCATCACTCGCTCCATATAATTGAACAAGCTCTACACCTCTCATTCCTTCATTCAGTTTTTTCACTCATTTAAGAAATATATATTTGGTACATTTAAGGAATCAGATAATATTGTAGGCTCTCAGGAATCAAGAGTGAAATAAATAAATATCTCTGCCCTTGCAGAACTTGCATTCTCATCTTGGTGGTACATTTTGTGGATAATTGTAGTTTTAGAAATAAGAAAACTTAAATTCTTTTAAATAATTTTTCATTATTCAGTGTGCTACATTGAAAAGCCGTTTAACCTCTTTGGGACTAGTCCTAAAACTATTTTAAAGAATCCTTCTCCTTTAATTCAATGTAATTGGAACTGTTATTTTCATGCTGCTGTTTAAAAAAAAAAAAAAAAAACTTTCCAAAGTAATTTCAGAAGATTCTTTCTTTCTTAAACTATGACTAATTAAAAGAAAACCAATTTTCTGAAAAAGAAAATAATTAGATCATAACAGATTTATAAGATGCACTACATCTGTGTTAAGAAAAGCTCATAGTCTGCAGAATAAAGCCAGCTGGAATGATAACTCTGGGATATCCCAATGGCAAAAGTGTTGGAATCATTTAAAAGTTCATTTGAGTTTTGCACAAACTGATCATTCATTTATTTTTTTCATCCATTTATTAAACAAACATGCCCAAGTGGTAAACATTTCTAGGCTTTTTGCTAGGTCAGAAGGTTATATTATAATATGTGTTCTCTGCTCTTAAAAAGCTCATTTTATCATATTAATTTTGTAAAGAAATAATAGCAAATATCATGTCATAGATAAAATAAATATTGCACATTTCAAAGAAGCATATAGAACTGAACTTAGCCCTTGCCCTTAACAAGTTCACAAAATCTCTCCCTCTTTTGATGTTTTATAACATTCAGCTTGTTTTGAGTCAACTGACATAGTCTACTTTTATTATAGTTGTTTATCTACTCCTATTACTATCCTTTAACTCCTCTAGCTTATGCATATGTGTATTACATTTATATTATACTTACATAAAAATATATTTATATTTCATTGTATTCCATATTCACTCAATACACATATTTTATCAAATTATATAGAATAAATTTAAATGACTATGAGTTATAATTATAAAAATCTAGAATAAAGTCCAGTAAATCCAAGTGCATATCATCCTGAAAGACTTCCAAAGAAACTAAATAAATGCAAATAAATAACTTTGCTCAGGTGTAAGACAAAAAGAACCTGAGGTTGTAATTAACTGGGTACAAAGCCAGAATCTCTGAAAAGATTAAAATCTTTGCAGTATTATATTAAACACAGTTTGGTAAACCATGTGCCTCACCTCTAAGATAAGGACAGAGTGAATCTAAGCAACAGGGTTCTTGGAAAGTGGGCTTTTATAAATTGATGTATACCTTCTTCCAGGTTTACCAGTTAGTATTTTCCCTGTGCATGAAAGCAAAATCTCAACATTGAAGAGAAAAGTATTTTGGGCTCAGTCCTTCTACCTTCATCATGGAAGTATTTGGGGGAATTCCAGGAACGTTATAAGTTTTGCAACTTACTGCCTGTCCTATCAAATCTTGGATGGTTTTCTCGTCCTTTTCATTTGGGGAAGCAGAGGAGTGTAGAAGACGGAACATGGGCTCCAGAGGCACACAGGCCTGAATTTCCAATCTGGTTCTGTCATTCATGATTTTTCCACCTTGGAAGAATGAACTTCTCTAAATCTCAGTTTCTCTGTTTGTAAAATAGGAACACAATCTTTATATCACAGGTTTCTCCAAATGATTGCATTATTCATTTTTTGTAAAGGATGGTAGATAACAAATGTTAATTTCTTCTTGCACCTTTTTATGTTATTTTTTATTTTTTTTGCATATTACATCAATTACTTTGAGTTTAATCTCCTGTTCTCATTTGGGTTAGTCTGGGTTATTGTTCCTCAAAGATTGGATTCATACTTATCAGTGACACAACAACTTTATTTAATAAATAAAGGACACTGAAACACAAAAATATAAGATGACATGAACTCAGAATGAAGGACAATATCTTAAATTGAGAAAATTTAGCTTTATATAAAAGTCCCTGCACTATTCTTATTTCTCTTTGGACCAAACAAAATGTCAGCCTAGTACCTTATTCATATTTAGAACTAACTAGATAACTTTGGAGGCCTGTTTTCACTCTAATATTGAGATTGTTTTGGTCATGGACACTGGAGTTATGAACAAATTAGCTAAAAAAAATATTAATGGTCATTATTTCCATGGTAAAAAAATCTAAAGAAGGTTGTAAATGACTTACAGCATTTATCTACATAACCGCTTTAATAGAATAGTGTAGATATATACACAAGACCATGAGACAATAAAATGTGAATTTTCTGTGACTGTAGAATTTTATTATATCAATGTATTTGTTTTACAGAAGAAAAAATGTCACAGTAAATATTTTAGATTAAAAAAATATATACAAGGCAAGACCAAGTAACAAATTTCATTTATGCTTTTAAAAGCATCACAACAGTGATGTCCTTTCATTCAGTGTGTTTCTTCTAAATATGTTTATATGACAAATTCAAGGAGTTTTTATTCTAAAGTATTGAATTTTCTTTCTTAAATTCTATTTTATAGTTTAACTTATATTAGTGTATCTTTCTAAAATATGTTTCCTGCATGTTGACTATAATTGGAACAAATAAGGTGATAACTGTGGTAATATATAGAATATAGTCTTATTTCCTTGAGTTTCTTAAAATAGATCCTTAGAAAACAACAGTGTGGAAGATACCCTGTAATACACTTTTCTTTTTTTACATCTTTATTGGAGTATAGTTGATTTACAATGGTGTGTTAGTTTCTGCTTTATAAAAAAGTGAATCAGTGATACATATACATATGTTACCATATCTCTTCCCTCTTGCATCTCCCTCCCTCCCACCCTCCCTATCTCAACCCTCTAGGTGGTCACAAAACACCGGGCTGATCTCCCTGTGCTATGCGGCTACTTCCCACTATCTATCTATTTTACGTTTGGTAGTGTATATACGTCCATGCCACTTTCTCACTTTGTCACAGCTTACCCTTCCCCCTCTCCATATCCTCAAGTCCATTCTCTAGTAGGTCTGTGTCTTTATTGCTGTCTTACCCCTAGGTTCTTCATGATTTTTTTTTTCTTAAATTCCATATATATGTGTTAGCATACGGTATTTGTCTTTCTCTTTCTGACTTACTTCACTCTGTATGACAGACTGTAGGTCCATCCACCTCATTACAAATGGCTCAATTTCGTTTCTTTTTATGGCTCAGTAATATTCCATTGTATATATGTGCCACAGCTTCTTTATCCATTCTTCTGATGATGGACACTTAGGTTGTTTCCATCTCCTGGCTATTGTAAATAGAGCTGCAATGAACATTTTGGTATATGACTCTTTTTGAATTATGGTTTTTTCAGGGTATATGCCCAGTAGTGAGATTGCTGGGTCATATGGTAGTTCTATTTGTAGTTTTTTAAGGAACATCCATACTGTTCTCCATAGTGGCTGTACCAATTCACATTCTCACCAGCAGTGCAAGAGTGTTCCCTTTTCTCCACCCTCTCCAACATTTATTCTTTCTAGATTTTTTGATGATGGGCATTCTGACCAGTGTGAGATGATATCACATTGTAGTTTTGAGTTGCATTTCTCTAATAATTAATGATGCTGATCATTCTTTCAGATGTTGTTGGCAGTTTATATATCATCTTTGGAGAAATGTCTATTTAGGTCTCCTGCCCATTTTTGGATTGAGTTGTTTGTTTTATTGATATTGAGCTGCATGAGCTGCTTGTAAATTTTGGAGATAAATCCTTTGTCAGTTGCTTCATTTGCAAATATTTTCTCCCATTCTGAGGGTTGTCTTTTCGTCTTGTTTATGGTTTCCTTTGCTGTACAAAAGCTTTACAGTTTCATTAGGTCCCATTTGTTTATTTTTGTTTTTATTTTCATTTCTCTAGGAGGGGGTGAAAAAGGATCTTGCTGTGATTTATGTCACAGAGTGTTCTGCCTATGTTTCCCTCTAAGAGTTTAATAGTTGCTGGCCTTACATTTAGGTCTTTAATCAATTCTGAGCTTATTTTCGTGTATGGTGTTAGAGAGTGATCTAATCTCATACTTTTACATGTACTTGTCCAGTTTTCCCAACACCACTTTTTGAAGAGGCTGTCCTTTCTCCACTGTACATTCCTACCTCCTTTATCAAAGATAAGGTGAGCATATGTGCGTGGGTTTATCTCTGGGCTTTTTATCCTGTTCCATTGATCTATATTTCTGATTTTGTGCCAGTACCACACTGTCTTGATGACTGTAGCTTTGTAGTATAGTCCGAAGTCAGGGAGCCTGATTCCTCCAGCTCTGTTTTTCGTTTTCAAGATTGCTTTGTCTATTCGGGATCTTTTGTGTTTCCATACAAATTGTGAAATTTTTTGTTCTAGTTCTGTGAAAAATGCCAGTGGTAGTTTGATAGGATTGCTTTGAATCTATAGATTGCTTTGGGTAGTATAGTCATTTTCACAATGTTGATTCTTCCAATCCAAGAACATGGTATATCTCTCTATCTATTTGTATCATCTTTAATTTCTTTCATCAGTGTCTTATAATTTTCTGCATACAGGTCTTTTTTCTCCTTAGGTAGGTTTATTCCTAGATATTTTATTATTTTTGTTACAATGGTAAATGGTAGTGTTCTCTTGATTTCATTTTCAGATTTTTCATCATTAGTGTATAGGAATGCACCAGATTTCTGTGCATTAATTTTGTATCCTGCTACTTTACCAAATTCATTGATTAGCTCTAGTAGTTTTCTGGTAGCATCTTTAGATTCTCTAGGTATAGTATCATGTCATCTGCAAACAGTGACAGCTTTACTTCTTCTTTTCCGATTTGGATTCCTTTTATTTCCTTTTCTCTCTGATTGCTGTGGCTAAAACTTCCAAAACTATGTTGAATAATAGTGGTGAGAGTGGGCAACCTTGTCTTCTTCCTGATCTTAGTGGAAATGCTTTCAGTTTTTCACCATTTAGGATGATGTTGGCTGTGGGTTTGTCATATATGGCCTTTATTATGTTGAGGAAAGTTCCCTCTATGCCTACTTTCTGCAGGGTTTTTATCATAAATGGGTGTTGAATTTTGTTGAAAGTTTTCTCTGCATCTATTGAGATGACCATATGGTTTTTCTCCTTCAATTTGTTAATATGGTGTATCACATTGATTGATTTGCGTATATTGAAGAATCCTTGCATTCCTGGAATAAAGCCCACTTGATCATGGTGTATGATCCTTTTAATGTGCTGTTGGATTCTGTTTGCTAGTATTTTGTTGAGGATTTTTGCATCTATGTTCATCAGTGATATTGGCCTGTAGTTTTCTTTCTTTGTGACACCCTTGCCTGGTTTTGGTATCAGGGTGATGGTGGCCTCATAGAATGAGTTTGGGAGTGTTCCTCCCTCTGCTATATTTCGGAAGAGTTTGAAGATAGTTGTTAGCTCTTCTCTAAATGTTTGATAGAATTCGCCTGTGAAGCCATCTGGTCCTGGGCTTTTGTTTGTTGGAAAATTTTTAATCACAGTTTCAATTTCAGTGCTTGTGATTGGTCTGTTCATATTTTTTATTGCTTCCTGATTCAGTCTCGGCAGGTTGTGCTTTTCTAAGAATTTGTCCATTTCTTCCAGGTTTTCCATTTTATCAGCATAGAGTTGCTTGTAGTAATCTCTCATGATCTTTTGTATTTCTGCAGTGTAAGTTGTTACTTCTCCGTTTTCATTCTAATTCTATTGATTTGAGTCTTCTCCCTTTTTTTTTTGATGAGTCTGGAATAATGGTTTACCCATTTTGTTTATCTTCTCAAAGAACCAGCTTTTAGTTTTATTGATCTTTGCTATCATTTCCTTTATTTCTTTTTCATTTATTTCTTATCTGATCTTTATGATTTCTTTCCTTCTGCTAACTTTGGGGTTTTTTTTGTTCTTTTTTCTCTAATTGCTTTAGGTGCAAGGTTAGGTTGTTTATTCGAGATGTTTCCTGTTTTTTAAGGTTGGATTGTTTTGCTATAAACTTCCCTCCTAGAACTGCTTTTGCTGTATTCCATAGGTTTTTGGTCATCGTGTCTCCATTGTAATTTATTTCTAGGTATTTTTAAATTTCTTCTTTGATTTCTTCAGTGATCACTTCGTTATTAAGTAGTGTATTGTTTAGCCTCCATGTGTTTGTATTTTTTACAGATATTTTCCTGTAATTGATATCTAGTCACATAGCGTTGTGGTCGGAAAATATACTAGATACAATTTCAATTTTCTTAAATCTACCAAGGCTTGATTTGTGACCCAAGATATGATCTATCCTGCAGAATGTTCAATGAGCACTTGAGAAAAATGTGTATTCTGTTGTTTTTGGATGGAATGTCCTATAAATATCAATTAAGTCCATCTTGTTTAATGTATTATTTAAAGCTTGTGTTTCCTTATTTATTTTCATTTTGGTGAAAGTGGGGTGTTAAAGTCCTCTACTATGAATGTATTACTGTCTATTTCCCCTTTTATGGCTGTTAGTATTTGCCTTATTTATTGAGGTGCTCCTATGTTGGGTGCACAAATATTTACAATTCTTATATCTTCTTGGATCAATCCCTTGATCATTATGTAGTGTCCTTCTTTTTCTCTTGTAATAGTCTTTATTTAAAGTCTATTTTGTCTCATATGAGAATTGCTACTCCAGCTTTCTTTTGGTTTCCATTTGCATGGAATATCTTTTTCCTTTCCCTCACTTTCAGTCTGTATGTGTCTCTAGGTCTGAAGTGGATCACTGGTAGACAGCATATATATGGGTCTTGTTTTTGTATCCATTCAGCCAGTCTGTGTCTTTTGGTGGGAGCATTTAATCCATTTAGATTTAACATAATTATCGATATGTATGTTCCTATTCCCATTTTCTTAATTGTTTTTGGTTTGTTATTATAGGTCTTTTCCTTCGCTTGTGTTTCTTGCCTAGAGAAGATCCTTTAGCATTTGTTGTAAAGCTGGTTTGGTGGTGCTGAACTCTCTCAGCTTTTGCTTGTCTGTAAAGGTTTTAATTTCTCCATCAAATCTGAATGAGATCGCTCCTGGGTAGAATAATCTTGGTTGTAGGTTTTTCTCCTTCATCACTTTAAATATGTCCTGCCAGTCCCTTCTGGCTTGCAGAGTTTCTGCTGAAAGATCAGTTGTTAACCTTATGGGGATTCCCTTGTGTGTTATTTGTTGTTTTTCCCTTGCTGCTTTTAATATGTTTTCTTTGTATTTAATTTTTGACAGTTTGATTAATATGTGTCTTGGCGTGTTTCTCCCTGGATTTATCCTGTACGGGACTCTCTGTGTTTCCTGGACTTGATTAACTATTTCCTTTCCCAAATTAGGGAAGTTTTCAACTATAATCTCTTCAAATATTTGCTCAGTCCCTTTCTTTTTCTTTTCTTCTTCTGGAACCACTATAATTCGAATATTGGTGCGTTTAATGTTGTTCCAGAGGTCTCTGAGACCATCCTCAGTTCTTTTCATTCTTTTTTCTTTATTCTGCTCTGCAGTAGTTATTTCCACTATTTTATCTTCCAGGTCACTTATCCGTTCTTCTGCTTCAGTTATTCTGTATTGATCCCTTCTAGAGTATTTTTAATTTCATTTATTGTGTTGTTCATTGTTGCTTGTTTCATCTTTAGTTCTTAAAGCTCCTTGTTAAATGTTTCTTGCCTTTTGTCTATTCTATTTCCAAGATTTTGGATCATCTTTACTATCATTATTCTGAATTCTTTTTCAGGTAGACTGCCTATTTCCTCTTCATTTGTTAGGTCTGGTGGGTTTTTATCTTGCTCCTTCATCTGCTGTGTGTTTTTCTGTCTTCTCATTTTGCTTATCTTACTGTGTTTAGGGTCTCCTTTTTGCAAGTTGCAGGTCTCTAGTTCCCGTTGTTTTTGGTGTCTGTCCCCAGTGGCTAAGGTTGGTTCAGTGGGTTGTGTAGGCTTCCTGGTGGAGGGGACTAGTGCCTGTGTTCTGGTGGATGAGGCTGGATCTTGTTTTTCTAGTGGGCAGGTCCACATCTGGTGGTGTGTTTTGGGGTGTCTGTGGACTTATTATGATTTTAGGCAGCCACTCTGCTAATGGGTGGGGTTGTGTTCCTGTCTTGCTAGTTGTTTGGCATAGGGTGTCTAGCACTGTAGCTTGCTGGTCATTGAGTGAAGCTGGGTGTTGGTGTTGAGATGGAGATCTCTGGGAGATTTTCACCATTTGATATTACATGGAGCTGGGAGGTCTCTTGTGGACCAGTGTTCTGAAGTTGGCTCTCCCACCTCAGAGGCACAACACTGACTCCTGGCTGTAGCACCAAGAGCCTTTCATCCACACAGCTCAGAATAAAAGGGAGAAAAAGTAGAAAGAAAGAAAGAAAGAGGATAAAATAAAATAAAGTAAGGTAAAATAAAATAAAGTTATTAAAATAAAAAAATTATTTATAAAAAAAAATTTTTTTTAATTAAAACAAACCAAAAAAAAAACGGGTAGAACCCTAGGACAAATGGTGAAAGCAGAGCTATACAGACAAAATCTCACACAGATGCATACACATACACACTCACAAAAAGAGGAAAAGGGGAAAAAGTAATAAATCTTGCTCTCAAAGTCCACCTCCTCAATTTGGGATGATTCATTGTCTATTCAGGTATTCCACAGATGTAGGGTACATCAAGTTGATTGTGGAGATTTAATCTGCTGCTCCTGAGGCTGCTGGGAGAGATTTCCCTTTCTCTTCTTTGTTAGCACAGCTCCCTGCGTTCAGCTTTGGATTTGCCCCCGCCTCTGCGTGTTGGTCGCCGGAAGGTGTCTGTTCTTTGCTCAGACAGGACGGGGTTAAAGGAGCCACTGATTTGGGGGCTCTGGCTCACTCAGGCCGGGGGAAGGCTGGGGTACGGAGTGTGGGGCGAGCCTGCAGTGGCAGAGGCCAGCGTGATGTTGCAGCAGCCTGAGGCGCGCCGTGCGTTCTCCCGGGGAAATTGTCCCTGGATCCCGGTACCCTGGCAGTGGCGGGCTGTACAGGCTCCCGGGAGGGGAGGTGGGGATAGTGACCTGTACTCTCACACAGGCTGCTTGGTGGCGTCAGCAGCAGCTTTAGCGTCTCATGCCCGTCTCTGGGGTCCGCGCTGATAGCCGCGGCTCGCGCCAGTCTCTGGAGCTCCTTTAAGCAATGCTCTTAATCCCCTGTCCTCACGCACCAGGAAACAAAAAGGGAAGAAAAAGTCTCTTGCCTCTTCAGTAGGTCCAGACTCTTCCCTGGACTCCCTCCCAGCTAGCCGTGGTTCACTAACCCCCTGCAGGCTGTGCTCACGCCACCAACCCCAGTCCTCTCCCTGCGAACCGAAGCCCGAGCCTCAGCTCCCAACCCTGCCCACCCCGGCAGGTGAGCAGAAAAGCCTCTTGGGCTGGTGAGTGCTGGTCGGCACCGATCCTCTGTGCGAGAATATCTCCGCTTTGCTCTCCGCACCCCTGTTGCTGTGCTCTCCTCCGCAGCTCCGAATCTCCCCGCTCCGCCTCCTGCAGTCTCCACCCACGAAGGGGCTTCTAGTGTGTAGAAACCTTTCTTCCTTCACGGCTCCCTCCCACTGGTGCAGGTCCCGTCCGTATTCTTTTGTCTCTGTTTATTCTTTTTCTTTTGCCCTAACCAGGTACGTGGGGAGTTTCTTCCCTTTTGAGAGGTCTGAGGTCTTCTGCCAGCGTTCAGTAGGTGTTCTGTAGGAGTTGTTCCATGTGTAGATGTATTTCTGATGTATCTGTGGGGAGGAAGGTGATCTCTGCGTCTTACTCTTCCACCATCTTCCCCCTCTCCCTGTAAAACACTTTTAATGACAACCAAGTGCCTGAACTTTTGGTGCATTACTTTATGAAAGAATATCTTCATTTGGCATATTTCAGAGACCTCTTAACTGTTGCATTTCTGCTCACTCCAAGAGCTGTGAATAATTGTTATGAAGTCTGTTGCAAAGAATATATAAGTAAGTATTAATGGCTTGATGGATGCATCATAATTAAGTGAAGAACTACCTTTAATAGCCCAATATCCACACTGGTTTAATGAGAATGTAATATGTTGATATTGCATTTATAAGCTGAAAATAATTATTTGAATATATTGTTAAACTAAACCTTGGTATATAAATCTTTTTAATATATCTAATGAAAGTTCACTCTTTTAAAGTTTTCATAAATATTTAAATAACCTTTACATATTATGCTATGTACAGGAATATATGTTGACTAATATAACTTAGAAAAGCATTAAATCATCTGAATTATAAAGTGAGGTTAGTAGTAAAATAATAATAATAATGTAACTGGGAAATGTTACATAAGCTCCCTCAGAAAGCATTTTTCAAGTGAGTTAAAGAACAAAACTTCTTTGTAAGTAAAGTAGTATTACATGCCTAAGTATATAGTTCATGGAACTCAACAGTATTACATGCCTAAGTATATAGTTCATGGAACTCAACTTAATCCCTGTCCTGCCAGTTACCACTTGTGGTACTTCAAGACAGTTCCTTGTATGAGCCTTGGGTTCCTCATTTGAGCAGAGCTATAGTAACCCATAAATAACAAGACTATTAACCAAGATAATGTTCGTACTGCAAAATTCTTAGCAAAAAGAGAGCAGTCAATAAGTAATAGTACTATGATGATAATGTTAATAAGTATCACTTTAAAATAAAAGAAAGTATATGGCTAAAGAAATTTTGGAAACACTGCATGCAAAAAAGACAAACAGCTTTTATTCCCTTTGGTGTTCTTCAGAGCTTTTAAGATGCTAATATACATTGTGAATCCCTTAAAATTCTACAGTTCCCAAGTTTAATTAACTTTGGAGCTGCTTTTTCTTTTCTTTTTTTTTTTTTTAACAGAGCTTCTCTTGGGACTAGTATTCTTCCCACACACTTTCTTAAATGACTTCTTAGGTAAAAACCTACCTATTAATCATAATTCATGTAAAATTAATGCTGCTTAGGTTTTCAACTGCTTGAATTTTTAAAAAAATTAAATACTAAATGTCATATGTCAGAATAGTGAATGTTTAAAAACTTTTTCATGAACATGACAGTCTGATAACCAGATTTTTAGAAATGAAATTTTCAGTGGTACCAAAATTAGTCTTTCCATTCTAGAAGTGCCCATAATCACCAGAGCATAATAGTCCATCAATGCCTTCTATTATTAATAATTATTTATTAATAAAATATTTATTTATAGTTACTTTATGTTAGCAAAATTATTACATTATAGTGCTTGAGATTATTTACTGTGTACAATTATATTTATATTCCAACAGTTTACATTTTTGTAGAAAAATAATTATAAAAACTAAGAAGTATTAGTTTTACCTAATACTACCTTGCCCTCCAAAAAATTTTTTGCCCTCCAAAAATTTCATGGATTATTAATATAGTTGATTATAAAACCAGGCTGTTCAAAATGTTTATTAGTTGTATATAAACTTGAAATTTAAGTTTTAGAATCTCAAATACTGTATTCACCTTGTATTATATTTATTGTAATTGGTCTGCCTGTCTACAGTTTGGAAAATACACTGTCCACATTGCACCAGAGGGATGCACTTTAACAAACAGCTGACTATTTTTTGCTTTCAAGGTAACTCTTAGCTCTTTGACACACCATAAGATTCTCCACAGCCTTGCACCTGCCCACTCTCCATCCCCATCACCGCAAGTCCTGCTATGTACTTCAGCACTTTATGCTCTCTCACCGCTTAGATTTTTATAGGTCCCTGCATACTTTATGTATTTTTGTTTGTTTGTTTGCCTCTGTGCCTTTGTGCATATTGTTATTGGTAGCTAACTCATTGTTTAAAATTCCACTAAGATACCACCAGTTTTGGAATCCTTCTCTAACCCCTGAATCAAAAACTGGATTTAACACCATTCAATTATGTTCCCATTTCACACTACTATTTCTATTATTTGCAGTGACCATGCTGTATTTTAATAAATTGTTTGAGTGCCTTTTTGTTCCTAAGAATATCAGTTTTTTGAGGGCAAATATTGTGGCCTATTAATTCCTAGCATCTCACTGGTATCTTGCTCAATCTACGGTTGTTAGTTGTGATCTACCTCACTGTTTATTACGAAATATTTCCATTAGACAGGTTAACTTTAAAAATGTGTGAACCCTCCAAATTTTCCATCTAGTATCTGGCAGTGTTTGATCTACTAAGTCATTATTCCTATGTGCATGCTATTGTATAACATTGAAAGATTGTCCTTTCAAACCCTAAACTTCCCTTTCCCAAAGATATCAGCTCACCCACTGTTTTTCTGAATTATTCTAATACCAACTGCATCTTATTCAGGCACTTTCTGGTAATGAACTTAGACGTGGTGAGCCCAGTAATATCCTTTGAATTCTTATGTTCTCCCTCAGCCCTCTTTCTGGGTAGAGTCTCAGAGGGTTCATCCACCCCCATGGTGCCCAAATTGTTCTTCATCGACATGACCAAAATCATGCAGAGGGTACTATATTAGATAATTAAAAAGCAAGACTTTGAAAGGAATATTAGTTTTAAATACATACTTAATTTTTCTCATCTTCCTTTATTCTTTAGCTTAAATCAGTCATTCTCATGGTATCACTTTTCCATTTTCCATTGTCAGTTGCACTGAAGTACTATTTCTAAGGCGTCTTTTAGAACAAGACATCACAGGATGCAGATACTGATGAAGGCCAGAGCACATATTATCATGAGTTGCCATGTGTAACTATTTTGAAATTACCTTTAAAATCTAACTTTATCATGACAAATGATGAGCTTCTATGCCCCCCAAAACCACTCCCATCCACCCAGTTCTCTCCCAGACTTCCAGCAACTAGTAAATGCTCACGTCCTCCTACACTTGTGCTGACATGACCCCTCAGAGCTGTAGCCAAAGTCAAGATTCCTTTGAGTTCCACACATTTCTGCTTACAGAGAATAAATCCTTTATTTTTACTGTGTTGGTGTGGGTGGGAGGGTGGGAAAATGAAGGGAAAAAAAAGAAATATAAATAGCCAGCATAGAATATTGCAATGCTTTAGTTGAGCCTGGCAGGTATATAGAATTGTATACTGCACATAAGCCAAGAATTTTATTTTATCCATTTTCACACATCTTCTTTAGTGAACAGAAGGAGGAAATAGAAAGAGTATGACTTTGTACTAATTAGAATACAAAGATGAAAATGGACATTTTGAAATTGGACATTTTATGGGCGCCATTTGCTCTTTCTTTTTCTTCTGTTTTTATCCAGCACCATTTTTCTTCTGACTTGCTTCACGTACCTGTATCCTCGCCTCATTTTATCAGGTGTCTTTAACTGCTTCTGACCTATGTCACAAGCATGGGATGTGGCAACCACAGGTGTCTTCAGCTTTTCACAGCTGGCAGAGCATGCTTTCACTTGATTTTCTCCCATTAAAAAGAGGAAAAAACAAACACATGTTTTGACTCATCTCCCTTCCTTTTCTTCAATTGCAAATTAAACTGACAAGCTGGCTGGACAGTGGCAGAGGGGACTTACTTTTCAGTCAAATTATTTTTGTGTCTTTTTTGCCAATGTATTCTCTACCTGTCATTTCCTCCATGTATGCTTTTGACAGCTGGAATTGTTTTTATTGTACATGCCAATCTGTGCTTTTAATAGCTAAGATTTTTTTTTCACTTCCCAGATTCAACTAGCCTAAAATAACTGTCTGACCTCCATATTGAGCTATGTCCCCAAAGTTACAAATATCTACCCTGGATTTTATTCATTCTTTGACAACATAAGTGTCTATAATATGTCAGTGCTACCGGGTGTTGGGACCAAAGGTATGAATAACACATGGTTCCTGTTACTGAATAGCTCAGCCTGTAATGGCCAGTTAGATACAACATAGGTGAATATGTAGTGTGTAGCGATGTGTGGAGACAAACCTGGCAGTCCTGAATGGATAACCCCTTAGGTTATATGGAAACTATCATGAAATAGTCCCTGCCCTAAGCATTAGGATGCTACTTGTATGTTTGTAGATTGTAGTACTTTGAGGGCTACTTTGTCCAAAAGAATATTTTTATCATGAGGTTGTACTTTTCATCAACAAACAAAAAACCCTGTATTTAAAAAAGAGAATGATTAAAAAAAGAAGAAAGAAAAAATATGTTGGGGGAAACTATGCTAATTTTGGATTTAAATGAAATTAAAATTAGAACATTACTATATAAGGATTCATATACTAACCTTCACAAAAATTGGGAGAACTTAGAAGAGGAACTGTCCCTGAAATGTAGAGGGTAATTGGATAGTTTTGGGGATTTCCAGGCTGGATTCTGTAGTTGACAATAAAGGAGTCTCCTTATATTTGAGTTTTGATTACTTCTGTTATAGAAGATAAAGAGAAGGCTTTAGGAAAGATTAGACTTGCTTGTCATCTGTTACCTAATGATATCATCAAACAAAATGTGTGATCCATATTAATCATTTAATCCATATTACAGTTCTGTGAAGTTGATATTATTTATACTACCCTCTGTGGGTTTGGATTTTTGTTTGTTTGTTTGTTTCAGATGAGAGATGGTTCAGATAGGCTTAATGGTTCTTAATACTGGTAAATGCTAGGACTGGATTTTAATGCAGATATGTTTGACTTCAATCGTTTCACTAGAGTAATATCCAAAGAGGTTTTCTAAAACATCAATGATATAACCCAGGATTGTGCATTTAACAGACACTATAGGTAAGTCTAATGAAGACGATATCAAGGTGAAACACTGCACTTACGTGTTTTGATTTATCTTTTGTAGTATCATCACCTGTCATTCTGTACAGGGTACATTAAAGCACTGCCTTAATCATGAGACTGTACAAAGTGTTGTACAAAGAGAATTATATAGTTCAAGGCTTGACTTTCTGTGAGTTTACTATCAGAGATGGTTATGGAAATTCAGAGTAATAATATTTAAAATATATGAGCATTTACTGTATGTCAGACCCTATAGTAAGTAGTGCTTTATATAGACTATCTCTTAATTCTTAAAACATCCCAGTGAAGTAGGTACTATTTCTATTCCCATTTGCAGATGAGAAGTATGAGCTTGGTACAGTGAAGCAATTTGCCCTGTATTCTAGACTTATATATGGGAAACTCTAAATGTAGACTAGAAAAATGTAATGATGCATACTAGTAGATCACAAAGTGCATACATTTTATTAGAGTTAAAAAATGTCTCTTTGTAACAACTAAAACAGGCCCTATAGGAGTAGATGTCTAGATCTACTCCTGGAAGGAAATTTTTAACCCTGCTTTGATTAATTTATTAACTGTGTGACCTTGGGCACATCATTACTACTGAACTCAATTTCCTATTCTATGAAAATGTGGATAATAATGATTGACACTGATACTATAAAAACCACCAATGAACTTCTATATCCACACCATCAATATTTCTTCATCTTTACAAAAGTGATGTTTGTGTTTTCTAAGTAATATTGCAGAGGAAAAAAAATCCCTCAGTATTTATTCAAGCAACAAGTAATACTGAGACACATAGACTTACCTTTTAAAAATTAAAAAAATTCATTTTACCTCTTCTGATTCTTCTTCAAAGTCCAAAACCAGTCCCTCTGTCCTCCTGTGACTCATTATTACCCAAATATAAGATTAAGATGGCTCACTTGACATGTTTTCTTTGAGAAACAAAGAAAATGTAAGAGTCAGGTCTTCAGCAAAATATTAATATACTTAATGAAATGGCTAAAATTAGTAAATGACAGAAGATCACCTTTATCCTCACAGTGTATTTTGTCCAGTGAAATTAGGTTTTCTTTAAGTTTCCAAACTTAAAACATGTAGCTTTTGAACAGAAGAAAATGATAATAAATGTTGTATTTAACTAGTTCAGTTTTATATAGGAAGCTATAGTTTTGGTTCTCTACTTTTCTTTTTGTACTGTCTGTAGTACTTGACTTCTTATATCCATTTATTCAAATCTTGACCATAGGACAATGGATAAAAGCATAACAGTGGCAGAAAAAAGTCAGAGCTGGTGGAGAGAAATGACCTTCTTCAGGAGCACCCTGGCTTCCCCTTCTGCCAATCAACTCAGTTCCCAGTGAGCCTGACCCAGAAAATTGGTTAGGTTAGATAGGAAAGAAGAAAATTTCTTCTTCTTTTTTCTTTTTTTTACCCTTTTGACTTAGAGAAAACGTTTTAGAAGGATTTAATGCCTGAATTCACTCTGGGATACTAATTAAAACAAAACAAAACTCCAAACTGTGAGAAATGTATGAGAAGTTATGACAGAAATAGTGAATCTTAAAAATGAGCCCAAAGACATTTATGATCGCAAGTGAATTTCCTTCTAGGATAAACCCAGGTATTTAAACGATACCCTCTCTGTCTTTTTTTTAATTGCCCCAGTGTTACTGTTTACTCTCCTTTCTCGTGAAAAGGAAGCAATTATTTTAGATGGAGATTTGGGGCCTTTAAAAGGAAAAAAAAATAGATCTTAGTAACATAAAGACATATCGGAGAAATATGGGCTTATTAAAACATACAAAAACAAACCAAAAAAAATTTTCACCATTAACTTTGACCTTGGTCTCTCATTTTACACTTTCATCAAAAAACAGTTAATATAAGGGCTATAGAGGTAACCACAAATTTTAATAAGACACCAAATAATTTTATAAAAGGATGAAGAGCTCTGAAGCTGAAGTTAATTTAGTATGTCATGGTTAGTATTTAGTGCCTGATTTGTACCTGTTGAGACATCTTAACTATATGGTCATTTTGTTACTTTTCAAAAGTACTAAATTCCTTTTCAGTTGAAAACATTTCCAGAATAAACCTATTTGGTCGTTTCATGGGAAAAAAAAAAAAAAAAAACAGTTAACAATGTACCTATCCCCACTGTGCCCTGTAAGGAAGGTAAGGATGCTGCAGAGATAATTTGACACTGGGTCAAAGAAACCTGTTAAAGGCCATCTAAACTTGCCTTTACAAACCACTTTATTTTTGCATAGTTTTTACCATGGTAACTCATGACAATACTTTAGAAATGGAGATTTACCTCCACGTTATTTTAGTTGCTAATGTTATTATTTTTAGTGGGTCTTTTTGGAAACACTTTTCTTCTGTATTAATTCTCCCTCAGCACATTGTACACTTAGGTACTTGGCTAATCACTGAGTGCTTAATGCCCAAACACATAATATACCTGAATGGATCCCTCTTGCCAGCATTAGGTTGTGTACTGACCAGGAGAGAATGTGAGCAAGACAGTAAGTTTAGTGCCACGGATATTTATAGGAGGAAATAATTATTCTGATAGAACATATATTACATTTTGTGTTGGAGAATTATATTTATAGGCATTTAAAATGCATGGACTGTTTCCTCTTTACCTACGTGGTCTGAAAGGCCTTTTTTTTACACAAGGCTTATTTACTCTCAGAACCCTAAATTTACCATGTCATTTTAACACATTCTTGGGGGCTGACAGAGCCGGAATACTTTCATAGGCTAATGTAAGTGGACACACACAAGTGCCAAAGTGCATTAGGAAAATGGAAATCTATTCTGCTTCACGGTTGAATTTACCCTTCTCCAGAGACTGAATTTATTTACATATTTTATTTCAAATATATGTGAGTTACACTGAAGAAGCTTTGAAATTAAATAAACACCACAATTAAATGACAGACATAGCAATGGCATACCTCGTAGCCTATCACAAATTTTTCTTTTCATAGGAATTTAAATCCTTGTTACTTTTTTGGTAAAAAAGGTATCTGTCCTGTAATAGTAAGTGAAATGTTATTGGAAAAGGTTGGCCACTGAAAGGTATATTTGAGAATTACTGTGTGTATTACTAATACTTTTGGAGAAGTAAAAGATAAATTGAACCAAAATATAGATAAAATTATACAGTTGGTTTTCCTAAGGAGTTCCTTTTTCTAAATAAACATTTTTTCCTGAATCTCTGCATGATAGTCTGCTGCTGAATGTTTTCAAATATCGAAGTTACTGGAAACATTTTACAGATGATAAACTTACTACTTAACTAAAATAAATATGGAAGCAGTATTTATAAAAAACAAACATATTATTATACCATGTATTTATTATAACTCAACTAAAACTCTTTAAAGCAATTTGGATCCAAGTTTTAAGAATAATCTTTTATAAATTTCAAATACATACAAATGTAGATATATTTAATTATAAAACATGAATGCTTACTTTTAAAAAAATCGTTAACACTTTTGATGCTTTACTGTATCCTTTAAAAATTATAATTATAAGACAGATTATATAGGTGAAAGTTGCTTCTAATATCAAATAAGTATCTCATCAATTAGGATTTGTATTTGGCTTAGAGGCATGTATATATCCTAGTAATTGAATTCTTGATTTTATTATATGCAAGCATATTAAATTGGGTGAAGGGAAAAGAAAAGGGACTAATCAAATTGTGGCTTAAATGGGTTGTTGATTAAGGGAAGTTCATGTACCTCTGTTGCTATGGACTGAATGTTTGGGTCTCCCCAAAATTCATATGTTGAAACACTAAAACACTAATCCCTAGTATGATGGTATGTGGAAATGGAACCTTTGGGAGATAATTAAGTTGTGGAAGTGTAGCCATTATGATGGGATTAGTGTCTTTATAAGAAGAGCAGGAGAGAGCGTGCTTCCTTTTTCTCTCCACCATGTGAGAACACAGCAAAACTGCTGTCTGCAAACCAAGAAGAGAGCTCTCATCAGAACCCGACTATGCTGGCATCCTGATCTCAGGCTTTCTAACCTCCAAAATTATGAGAAATAAATTTCTATTGTTTAAGCCACCCCATCTATGGCATTTGTTGTAGCAAGAGCACTAAGTCATCTATTTTCTCTAAACTTGTTTCCTCCTCAACTAATAAGAGATGCTGATCATAGAAAATAAAAGACTTGGGAGGAAAGTGTACCTTTAGTTTTCTACCCATTAATTTCTCGATCATTTATCTATTAATTTCTCCCTTACTACATGAAAAATGGCTCCTGTAAATGAACTATGTTTACTAAGTTGAGTAAACAGTACTATAACAAAGGTAAAATATAAGCTTTATAGTATTATGAAGTGGAATAAAACACTTTAGTTATGTTCATGTCAGTCTTTAGGGTTTTGCCTATATTGAATTAGTTCTGGAAAAAATAATGCAGTGTATATTCCTTCAATTTGATGTTCCTATGTAAGATTTTATATCATTTTTTGTATCATGCTTGTTTACATAAACCCAACACAATAAGAAATGTCTACTAGTGTAACCAAGTTCAGTTAATATGATCTAAAAACAAAATTTAATCCTACAGTCCAATAACTTCATGCCTTCCTTCTTGGCTTTTTTAGTTTGCAAGTTTCCAATTTTTCTACCTGCTTAAATTTACCCAAATATTAACTTTTGGGGGTTTTTTTAATGTCTTTACTTTGCACTGCCATCCTTCTCCTCTTTCTTGTGTTATCCTCCCACCAGTATTTCCTCTTTGCTTATTTAACTATCTCATTAAATTCTGCCAAGATCCCTTTAGAGTAACATTGAATGTTTGCTGGCAGGCTGCATTTTGCTGTGCTGCTTTAGTTTGAGTTTAGGTACAAAATGTTGATATTCACAGAGCATTCTATACAAGTCAGTATTGTACCAGGCAGGGCAAAATAGCAGCAGGGTTGTAAAGACTAACTTGCAACATTTCAGGTAGGTGTAAAGACATCGAGGCTAAAAGGATACCTTAATCATTTGAATAAGTATTTTAGGTTATTCCTGAATCAGGAAGTTTCTAAAAAAGCAGCTATCTAAACACAGAATTGAATTTCTTTCGAGCTTTTCTGTAAATCTCTGTTTTTCTGTTGTGATTTGCTAACCTTGAAAGTGTCCATCTGAATGTTGCTTGGTTTTAAGTGCTACTTTCAAGTAACTTTACAGGTTAATAACAGGTGTAACCTCTCAAAATGTTTTTATTCATATGCTATTTAAATTGTAGCCCATTAACAGCAATTATTTTTAGTAAGCTTAGGAGAATGGAGCATTTTACATTTGATGTGTCCTTTGCATTGATTTAAGGAAACTGTGAAAGTTCTGTGGTCAACTCTTTGGTGCAATTTGTAAAGAATAATTAATGAATTGCTGAATTGCATTTTCGAAAGTTAGTATTGATTTACATTTAAGAGTGGACAATCCACATGACATTATTGATTAGCAATATGAATACTAACTTTTGAAATATCATTTCCTCATGTAATATGGTTTCATTATTCTAACACTCTTCCACCAAATTCTTTAAACTTTTATGGAACATTTAGTCTATAGGCCATATAAAAAAATTCTATCAAACAACCGTATGCTTTCGTTTATTACTCTCTAATGATCATATCTATCACTTCACTGGACCATGGGCTCCTTGAGATTCTATCACATTGCCATCCTGGCCCAGGTGTTGAGCAGCTCTTATTAATAAGTTGACATTAGAATCATCTTTTCATTTTCCCAGGTAGCACTGTCGAGTTGTGCTTTACTCATTTTCTATAGTCAGGGGACTATTAGGAATTCAATGGGGGAAACTAAAACGTATGTAATTGGAAAAAGGTCAATAGTTATCATCTTGCTGTACTTTTAAATTTTCTATTTTATATTTTTCTGATTTTATAACAAATTTCCTACACCTTTATATGAAACATTATTAAAACAAGAATAATAATAAAAAATAAAGTGACTACATTACCAGACTCCCAACTTGTTTTCCCCTTCTACTGCAACAGAGCACAATTTAAAGGAAGGAAATAAATGAGTGTAAGTCCAGGGTGAAACTAATTTTCTTACAAAGCAGTTAAGAATTTTCACATATGATCAAAGAAGTGCTTACATTAAACTTTGAGAAGCAGTGTCAAAAAGAAAAAAAAACAGCAGTAAACTAGAATTTGATTCATACCCCAATTTAATATATATATAGATATATATAGTAACAAATTATATATATATATATTTGATTTTAAAAACTGAAAATTTATGCCACCCCCCCCCAGGGAAAATTCTAAAATGAATTACCAAGTAATTCTAATTCCATATTCTATTTAGCATAAGGGGATAGTTTCCTTGGAATATGACTTGTAAGTGAATCAAGAGTATATTCATTTTAAGGTAGCTTCTATGGAGATGCATTTCTGGTATTTTTTTTTTTTTTATTGGCGTGTAGTTGCTTTACACTTCTATATCAGTTTCTGCTATATAACAAAGTGAATCAGCCATATGTATACATATATCCCCTCTTTCTTGGATTTTCTTCCCATTTAGGTCACCACAGAGCACTGAGTAGAATTCCCTGTGCTATACAGTAGGTTCTCATTAGTTACCTATTTTATACATAGTAGTGTATATATGTCAATCCCAATCTCCTAATTCATCCCACCCCTCCTTTTGCCCTTGGTATCCATATATTTGTTCTCTACGTCTGTCTCTACTTCTGCTTTGCAAATAAGATCATCTATACCATTTTCCTAGATTCCACATATATGCGTTAATATACGATACTTTTTCTCACTTTCTGATTTACTTAACTCTTTATGACAGTCTCTAGGCCCATCCATGTCTCTGCAAATGACATAATTTCATTCCTTTTTATGGCTGAGTAACATTCCATTGTATATATGTGCCACATTTTCTTTATCCATTCATCTGTCAATGGGCACTTAGATTGCTTCAATGTCCTGGCTATTGTAAATAGTGCTGCAATTAACATTGGGGTGTATGTATCTTTTTGAATTATGGTTTTCTCTGGGTATATGCCCAGTAGTGGGATTGCTGGGTCATACTGTAGTTCTATTTTTAGTTTTTTAAGGAACCTCCGTACTGTTCTCCATAGTGGCTGTATCAACTTACATTCCCACCACAGTGTAAGAGGGTTCCCTTTTCTCCACACCCTCTTCAGCATTTATTCTTTGTAGATTTTTTGATGATGGCCATTCTGACTGGTGTGTGGTGATACCTCATTGTAGTTTTGACTTGCACTTCTCTAATAATTAGTGATGTTGAGCCTCTTTTCATGTGTTTGTTGGCCATCTGTATATCTTCTTTGGATAAATGTCTGTTTAGGTCTTCTGTTCATTTTTGGATTGGGTTGTTTGTTTTTTTGATATTGAGCTGCATGAGCTCCTTGTAAATTTTGGAGATTAATCCTTTGTCAGTTGCTTTGTTTGCAAATATTTTCTACCATTCTGAGGGTTGTCTTTTTGTCTTGTTTATGATTTCCTTTGCTGTGCAACAGATTTTAAGATTCATTAGGTCCCATTTGTCTATTTTTGTTTTTATTTTTATTACTCTAGGAGGTGGATCAAAAAAGATCTTTCTGTGATTTATGTCAAAGAGTGTTTTGCCTATGTTTTCTTCTAAGAGTTTTATAGTGTCAGGCCTTACATTTAGGTCTTTAATCCATTTTGAGTTTATTTTTTTTGTATGGTGTTAGGGAGTGTTCTAATTCCATTCTTTTACTTGTAGCTGTCCAGTTTTTCCAGCACCACTTATTGAAGAGGCTGTCTTTTCTCCATTATATATTCTTGCCTCCTTTATCAAAGATAAGGATACCATATGTGTGTGGGTTTATCTCTAGGCTTTCTATCCTGCTCCACTGATCTATAGTTCTGTTTTATTGCCAGTACCATACTGTCTTGAGGACTGTAGCTTTGTAGTATAGTCTGAAGTCAGGGAGACTGATTCCTCCATCTTCGTTTTTATTTTTCAAGATTGCTTTGGCTATTTGGGATCTTTTGTATTTCCATACAAATTGTAAACTTTTTTTGTTGTAATTCTGTGAATAATGCTATTGGTAATTTCATAGGGATTTCATTGAGTCTATAGATTGCTTTGGGTAGTGTAGTCCTTTTCACAGTGTTGATTCTTCCAGTCGATCCAAGAACATGGTATATTTCTCCATCTGTGTCATCTTTGTTTCTTTCATCAGTGTCTTATAGTTTTCTGCTTACAAGTCTCTTGCTTCCTTAGGTAGGTTTATTCCTAGGTATTTTACTCTTTTTGTTGCTGTAGCAAATGGGATTGTTTCCTTAATTTCTCTTCCTGATCATTTGTTGTTAGTGTTTTGGAATGCAAGAGATTTCTGTGTATTAATTTTGTATCCTGCAATTCTACTAAATTCATTGATTAGTCTAGTAGTTTTCTGGTGGCATTTTTAGGATTTTCTATGTATAGTATCATGTCATCTGCAAACAGTGACAGTTTTACTTCTTCTTTTAAATTTATATCCCTTTTATTTCTTTTTCCTCTCTGATTGTTGTGGCTAGGACTTCCAGAAGTATGTTGAATAATAGTGGTAACAGTGAATATCCTTGTCTTGTTCCTGATCTTGGAGGAAATGTTTTCAATTTTTCACCATTGAGAATGATGTTTGCTGTGGTTTGTCATATATGGCCTTTATTATATTGAGGTAGGTTCCCTCTATGCCCACTTTCCCTGGTATGGTTTTTTGCCAGTTATTCTTCCATTCTCTTCAACCTTCTGAAGTTCTAACCCACCACTGGGCTAGTTTGTTATAACTACTATGCATAGGATTGCCAGCAATATATTGTGCCCTCTTAATTTCAAAGGACTTGACTAATCCCTAGTTGCCTACCTATCATTCATTTTGTTTCCTTCTGCCCTTTTTGGATAGCATCTGATGTTAACGTTTATATTTTAATATTCAGCACTTTTCTTTCTCTGTGGCAAGTCCAGTACATTAACTTGCCATGATCTTGTAATTATAGATCAAATTTGATGCCTAAATGAGTGCTTCTCAATATTAATATGTATACTAATCACCTGCTGAACTTGCTAAAATACAGATTCTGATTTGATGAGTCTAGTGTAAAGCCTGAGATTCTGCATTTCAGTAAGATCCCAGGTGATGCACATTTTGAGTAGTTAGGCTCTAAAAATAGAGAATAAATGGTAGAAATGATACAATAAAATAAACAACATGTGCTGCAAAGCACCCTCACCTTGGGATAGCTTGGGAAATTGCTTATTGGCTCATTGTTAGATACTATTTCAAAGAAAGAGGATCTGTGACATAAGACTGCAGAAAAAATTAATAAGCTGCTTTTAAGAACATGACACATTGTACCTGAAACTATCATAACTTTGTTAATTGGCTATACTTCAATATAAAATAAAAAGTTAAAAAAAACCAAAAAACATGACACATGATGAAAAGAATATAAGATGATAAATATTGACTAAAACAAATAACAATTAATGTATTATTATTAAATTTATGAAACTAAGTATTTAAAAGAAACTTAAATAAACTTTCAAATTATGTGTTTAGGGTGTAGTATTTATAATCCCAAAGTTATTAAAGCTTAGACTGCACCAGGTTTTTTTGGACATTTCCCTCCAACTCTATTTTCTCATCTGTAAAATGGAGACAGTATTATTGTGAGTATAAAATGTGATTATATGAGTAATATGCTTAGCACATAGTGAGTATTCAATAAATAGTATTCATTTTAATTATAAGCATAGTTATTACCTTTCCCCAATGTTCAAAATTAAAAAGAAATAAGAAAACTTACGAAATATGGTCATAAATGATGACTTTTCTAGAACAGTCATCACCATGATATTCCAGTTTTCACAATAAGGTAGGGATTTTAAAATGTAGGCTTTGAAGTCAGATTTGAGTGTACACCTAGAACCTTGATTATGTTGCTTAGCTTTCATGAGCCTTGGTTTTAGCATCAATCTTAGTATTATTTTAAGAACTAAACAAGATGATGGGTGTTTAGCTCACAATATGGTGACCAAAACAATTTAGAAGCTTGATTATGGATACTACCTTTGTATCCCAAGTCTCTTGAGAGAAAAAAAGGACAACTTGAACACAGGGAAAATTAAAGCAGATTAATTGGTGACAAAATAATCAAAATACCACACCTATCTAGGGGTAAGTTTTAAGAGTGATGCCTTCAAAGGTCAATAAGCATTATTAATATTCTGTAAATGAAGTGAAAGTTATATGTATATTCAGTGATTAAAAGTGAGTGAGGGAAAGCCAAGGCCGAGAGATTGAAGGGAAAAGAAAGTTGTGTTGGCCAAAATGCAAATACACTGGAAACTTGGGAATGAGAAAGAGTGTATCTTTGAATTTTTCAAAAGAAAAAAAATCAATAAACCTGAATGAAAATAGATGCTTGTAAATAGATGAGGAGCTTCAGTTCTGAAGCCAAGACCCATCTGTCATAGTCCTTGCAAATTCTGATACATTTAACTTTCTTAAAATCTTCTGGTGTTATGTCATCTTCCCAGACAGGGAAAAAAAAAACCAATAATTCTTCCATTACCTTGAAAAATAATCTCAAGACTGTGTGCAGGAACTAATAGTTGACATTATTATACATGAAAGCATTGAGTGAAAGGGGCAAGTTATAAAATCCTATTCAAAGTTGAGCTCTTTTAAAATAGAAGATGTTTTCCTAAGTAATGATGGCCTCACTGAATCCTGGGGTGGGCATTTTTGTTTTCCTTTTCAGTCCTATAATTTTGTGATGTGGAAATAATGAGACTCAGAAAGTACATCTTAAAAATTGATATATATCAGTGAGACAATACTGAGAATCACTAAAGCCTGGCATTTGTGTGTGTCATAGATGATAAAATAGAAGGTAACTAATTCAATCACATGTTCACAAATTTAAGAAAACTGTATTGATCATTTAATATGTACCAGGATATATATCTCACATAGCTTATGACCTAATGGAATAGAAAGTTATGTACCTGAATTATTATAATGCTAGTGTGTGTGCTATATAAAAATTTATTTATATATAATATATATATACACACTTGAGATTATAATATATATAAACTTATTTGTAAATATATACATTATTGTATATGTATATTTAAAACATATTATAAAGACATAATATATAATATGTATGAGCAAGAATCTATATAGGGAAAGGAGTAGGAGCCAGGGAGGGCATTGTAGGGAAAAGAAAAAAAACATGAGTCTTATCTTAAAAGTGCAGAAGAAAAAAAAAACTTTTATTTGGCTTTACTGTGCTGTGTGTGAGATAAACAATAGCATTATAAGGCTGGAATGGTAGATTAAAATTCTATTATGGAAGGTATTAATTCTATTCCAGTGACTTTGGATTTTATTTTGTGAGCAGTAGGTGGCTATGCGAATTTTCTGAGCAGTAGAGAGTCATGGTCAAGAATTTGTGTTAGAAAGATAAATATGACAATAATGGGAAGAGGTAGGAGTGAAGTATTTAGAAAGTTTTCTCAACAGTCCAGGCTGGAGATGTTAGAAGCCTGTACTGGGGGAGTGGCAATAGGAATTGGAAACTGAGAACTCAGTCACTGAAGATCTCATAAATTTTCAGAGAGATCTCTTCCCTTTTAAAAACGGACCTTTGTTAATTACAAGAATTCACAAAGTTACAGGAGACCTCACAGTTACTCTGATAGCTTTAGCTTATTTTACTTCTTATATACTATTAATATAATGTTGCACCATATAAATGAGGGCTTTACTTAAATGACAAAGCCAGAAAAACTGCTAAGAAAAAATTTCAGGGTATTCTTTGAATTTTAATTTTTATGACCTGGCCTATTATACAGGTATCTGATAAAACTATTTTCATTGAAACAGCCTCCTGTCTAGAAGATGGGGAGTAAGATAAAATTAATGAATAAAAATACACATCAGTTATTGAATTGCATGTCAAGAATCATGGAAACACTTTATATGCATTATTTCGTTTAACCTTCAAAAAAACCTTTGAGATAGTAGTAATAATAGCCCCATCTAACAAATGAGTACAGAGAAATTTAGTGAATTTAAGTAAATTGCAAACACAGGTTGTTGATTTAAAAGTCCTAGTATTTATCCCTTACGTCAAGCCTCTTAGCCTAACCATTCACAATTACAACTCCTGGAAAGTTTCTTCTTGGTTAGGGAAAATTAAGAACTCATTTCAAAATTATGAATTTTTACAAACGATAAATCTATTAATGTTAAGAAATGTTAATGCAAAATCTTAAAAAAGTTAATTCTACCTGGTATGACTACAGGTAGGGGGTGGTATAGTGTCAAACCTGATGTAAATTTTGAAACTTATTACTGGCAAAATGTTAGAGATTATTGAGACAAAATACCTAATTTAATAGATAGGAAGCAATTATTGAATGCTACCAAATAGATAACTTATGCATGTAAAAAGAAAATGTAAGAGACGTAAATATAGATTATTAATATGTGAATTCTGGTGCCATGCTATTTTTAAGAAATACATTAAATGAACATTTGTTGGATCTTAATGTATGCAAGGTGCTAACTATAATGGATTCTCAGGGAGAAACAAAAATTGTGTGGTTTCTGTCCTCAGGAAGTTCACAGGAGAGAAGAACATTGGACCTATTCCAAAGATCTATACTATAGGGTATAAAATTATAAGCACTACTGAAGAATTTAAAGTAGTATTATTATAGATATATTGTACTTCATGGGGAAAGGACATGAGTTTAAATGATGGATAAGATTTGTTCTTGGACAGTTGGGGGAAGGACATTGCACTGTGATTGGAGGCATGACTTTGATCAAAATGTTTACAGTTTGGAAAGCAGAAAGTGGTCGATTGTGGTCTACAGTTTAGGAAGAATAATGAGGAGGTATTGTGGGATTTAGACTTGAAAAGGCATATTGAAGTTTGATCATGCAGAGCCTGAAATAACCTCCTAAGGAGTTTAGATTTTATTCCATTAAATATTTTGCCTCCATGGATCTGTAGAAAGTCTTTGAACTTGGAGTCACCTGATAGATGGCTTATGACTATTAATCTGTCAGTAGGTAGAGGATTCATAATATGAGAGAAGATATTAGAGGTAAAAAAAAAAAGAAGAAGAATTTTCCATTAAGCTAGGCATGAAGTGATGAGATCTTGAAGTACAAGAGATAAATTGGAGGATAAAACAATGAAATTTGTTATCTAACTGGTTTGTGGGAAGGAATAAGGATTACTTCAAAGTTTGGAGGCTGGGTGAGTAGGATAATTTTTTTTTTTTTTTACATTTAGAGACATAGAACTGTAGTGGAGGAAAAATAATTTCCCTTCTACCCTTCCAGGTTCTCGGCTGAGACCACCCTGTAGTTAGGTTAAAAGACATGTTAATGGGAGAAAGACAAATGGGAATTTAACAGCATGTGTGTCTCCTGTATACATGGGAAATACCCAGGAATACTCATTAATTCTCCAAAATGGCCCCAGACACCACCTTAAATACCATCTTTTGCTAAAGGCAAAAGATATTGAGGGAAGGGAGCCAGTTTGGGGCAACTATGGGGGAAAACACAGTGAACAAGTGTAAGGTTGTTATGCAGATTTAGGTAGGAACCTTCTCCATTGATAAGGTTCTAGAAATTTAGTCATTCTTTCTGTTACAGAGGGGTAAACACCATTACAAATGGAGATTTGTAAAAGGGAAATAAACCTTTGGTGTTTTTCCACAGATGTTCAAGCTTCTCTGTAAACGTGAAATAAACAGACAGCAAAATGGTGCAAAAACAAAACAAAACAGACAAAAAACTAAAAACACATGGAAAGCAGTGATTGTAAATGTTGCTTACAAAAGGTTAACCTCTACTAGGTTTATGGAGCTTCTCCTTTGTCTGGTGTTTCTTAAAAATAATCAGCCTAAAATAATCCTCATGTGTATTTTAGGTTGACAAATTCTGCTCCCCTTCAGAAACAAATAATTTTATGGGTAAAATGAGAACATCAATTTTAGCCATGTCAAATTATAGATAATGGCAGGTTATTCAACAGGTAGTTTGTGTTATAAAACTGAAGCTGAGGATAGAGATGAGGGCTGGATATTTAGTGTTAAGAGATATCAAATACAAGTGACATTAATACGATGCAGTTGTATTGTCTAGAAACAGATTAAAAAACAAAAAAGAAATGGAGCACACTTCCCTTTGGTGGACTGTAGTAAGCAGATGGAGGTTAGAAAGAAAAGGAATTTTTGAAAATACAGTTTTATAGAAATAAAAGAAGGAACATGCTTAAAAGAAGATCAAGGACAAACAAGCAAAACCTGGGAAGAAGTCATTTCAGAGATCTTTAGTATGTTTAGAAAACACTTTACTCAGAGTATAAGCGTCAAAAGTAAGAGGTGCTTATGACAATGCAAGCGAGCTTTGCATTGCAAAGTGAGCTCTTTGAAAGCAAAGATCATCTTATTTATTGTTATGTTTTTTGATCCTTTCATAGTTCCTGGAACTTGGTAAGAATGAAAGATTAAAGATTTATCAGAGGTGAGGATTGATGAAAGAAGGGGAGAAGGAATGAAATCAAGATCATATGTTGAGAAAGTAGCCTTTAAGGATAGTTTCCCTGTAAGAAAAATTGAGCAAAAATATCAGAAATATTTTGAGGTGGTTAGAAAGACAAATTGTAAAAGTGTCCACCTCAGTGACTTTGATTTATTTTCCATGGTGTAGAAAGAGAAGTCATCTATTGAAAATGATGGAATTGATTAGATTTGGGGGTTTAGAAAAGAGTTGAAAATGACTGAGGAAATAATAGATAGGCACAGATGAATAAGCAGGAAAAATAGTGACAGTCTATTGTAGTAGTATAGCATGATCCTAACCTGTTTCAATGAAGATAATTTTGTGACTTCTTACAGTTATATTTGGCAGCAAGTGGGCTGTATATGTATATATATAGCATAAATAAATTATATTTTGTTTTATAAAATGTAAGCATGTTGGCTTGATTTTTAAATACACCCATAGTTTTATAATGTTGTCATTGTCACTCCATTTTTATTATACACCCAAAGGTAGAAAATATCTACAAGGGACTATATAGAAAATAGCTTTCTCCAGGAAATTTCCAATGTATTATTATTTTTTTCCATCAAGTTAATTGCTATCCCTAACTCTTCTTGCAATTGCAGAGTTGACAGGTATACATACAAAGATATCCCCAATTCTGAGGAAATTTATTCTCTATAATAATGTCAAATCATTTAACATCTTTAACAGAGCAAGCTACTAGAAAAAGCAAAGGAGATTTTTTTAGAATTTCATGAATGCTATTAAAAACAAAAGTTCAGTTAATTTTATATGGAAAGTTGTTATAGAATATCATGTCTGAGTTATAATCGGTGACTGATGAAGTGATCAAAGAAAGAAAATGTCGATTGCCTGTAGCATTAAAAAATGAGTTTAGGTTTTTTTACCATAATTATGCATACGTAGAAAGCATAGGTAGTATCTTTTCAGCATTTCCTTGAAAATGTTTCAGGCCTGAATGGTAAAGTAGGACAAAGGAAAGGAATCAAAATGCATTTAAGGTCTATAGTGATACACTCTAAATAAACTAATTTCAGTTGGTCCTTAAGTACAATGAAAATGTAATGGGAAAAGATTAAACACGTAAGAATTTCCACTATTCTTCAGATCCATGTTTATTTAGCCTGTTACTATTTCCCTAATGTATTTTCCTATAACCTGATTTTTTCCAAAAGGTTTTTCTCTGGCCGTGGCTCCCTAGGCATGTGTAAAATAGCAGTGTTATTCATTGTTTAATCAAAAGGCGTGGGATTGTGTTTCCAGGTATCCTTCATAGGCTCTTCCTTAAGGGCACTGTACAGAGAATTTAAGACATCAGTTTCTCCACTAATCTCCACTAAATAGAGTTGAACTGTGCCACCAGTTGAAGCTTCTGGCATCTATGCTTACCCTTTCCATCCATAGACGAATGCCAGCTTTTAAATCTGATGTGACTCAGTTACTACCTTTGAAGGTTTTCTCTGCAGGTAAAGGCATTCCTGGGATCTATTTCTTATACATTGAGCTCATGAATTAGATTTGACTTCAGGTAGTCTTCTTTTAGAAAATGATAGCTATTTTTGGAGGATTCCTTAAGTAGGAAAGCTGTTTCTTCTTATAATTTGGGGGATTTAGGAACTCCCTAAATCCTATATTCTTCTGCTGTAACTCCTGACATAGTGATGCCTGTCAGGAAGGGTTAAGTGTTAGCTGCTGATGCTGCTATAGAATTCAAGGTAAGCGTGAAAGAAATGAATCATGATACCTTCTGCTTCTGAGGGACCTTGACACTGTCATAACAGGAAATTCACAGAGCAATACCATGATTCTAGGTACTAAACATGGAAATAAGCACTCAGTCTAAGTTTGTGTCATGTGGGGAATTTATTGTCTTCTTTCTTTCCTCCAAGTGTTCTAGGTGGAAGCCAATAAACAGTGACCCCCAAAGTTTTATAATAATATTAATAATCTTTTGCTGCTCAACTTCTTGGCTCTGAACAAGTGAAAAAAATGGTAGATGTTAACAAATAAGACATGTAGACATTTGAGTTTTTTGATGAGTTTTATACATCATATTTAATGTCTTATGACATTTAGGCTCATGACTCTAAAAGAAATGGGTACTGTCTCATTTATTGGATATTTCTACAATAGCAAACTGAAGGTTGCCATTTTTGGAGGTAATTGATGATACTCTCAATGGGGACCTCATTCATTCATTTGTTCATACATTCCTTTAATTACAGAATCATGCTGAACGTTCTGTTAGCTATTGATGATATAAAGGCAAGCTCCCTACTACTTACAAATTTTTTCACATTTTAGGTGGTAGAAATTTTAGAATGGAGAAATTATAATAGCTAGTCTTAGTGACTAAATTGGACATGCCCAGATAGAAAAGAAGAACCACTAAGAAATGTAGATTTGGAAAATGCTCTAAGTCTCTATGGGTGGCTTTCTCAGATAGTATCTATGATTAAGATCATGGCATTGGAGTTAGTTAAATACTGGATCTGCCACTTGATAACTGCATGACATGGAGGAAATGCTCTCTTATCTTAGTTTATTCATCTGTATAATGAAAATAATAATAATTCCTGCTTTATAGTGTAGCTCTGAAGATTAAGTCAGATAATGCATTTAACACATTTTGTGAAAGAAAGCACGACACGTGGCTGTTATCATTATCGCTATTATTGTTATTATTTCTTAAATGTTATCCAACTTCCATTTTCTTATAAGCAGAGCTAATATCCATACTTATCTTAGTAAAATAATCTAGTATTTTTTTTATCTATAAAATCTAATTTTATATAACATTTGACTTTTCAGAGATTTGAGTCTTGCAGATTATATTATTTTTACAAGTAAATTTTTGTCAAGTAAATAAATGAAGCATTCTCTTCCCAAGTTTAGTCATGTTTAGAGTGAGGTGCAGAGAAGGTAAATTGCTGACCTACATAGCCAGTCAATGGTCTACTCCAGCCAGATATTGGCCCTGTTAACTCCCCTCTCTGCTCTGTGCCCGTTATATCATGCACACTGGCTTAGAAGAATTACTTTGCTAACTGCAAAGTCCTTTTGGACATTCTAAGAAAGTTGTTAAGGAAATACATAATATACTAATAATTTAGAAGTTATTTAGGTCCATGACTAAGGAACACGTGGAGACCGAGTTCCTGATTGAGAAGAGTATGGACTACCAAAGTAAGCCACACCAAGTTGGGCCTTGAAGTAACCTGCTGAGCAGTTTTCTTCGTAGAATAAACCACGTACTATATTAAAAACTGCCTCAGGAAATCTCTAGCAGAGAAAGCTGGTATGTCTTAATTTGCCTTCAAATCTGCAATCAGTATGTTTTGTTTCTTCGGTGTAATTTATGATAATGTGACAGGGAAACCCCATCTACCACATTGTGAGGCATCCTTATTTTCTATGGAAGATATCCCTCCAGGTTAATTCTTTTAAAATAATTTTAACTTTACTTTGGTCATAGTTATTACTCAAAAAACAAACAAACAAAAATGAAATTCCCTGTAATTCAGATTTCACTAAGAGCTATAGTTTAACTGATTTGTCATGGAGTGGATTTTAACCTAACAGTCTTGGTGAATATCCCAATATAGTAGCCACTAGCTACATGTGGTCACTAAACATTAAAGTGTGGCTCTTCTGAATTTAAGTGTGCTGTGACTGTAAAAGTCACACCAGAATTTGAAGAGTTAGTATAAAAAATGTTTTGTATAATATCTCACTCATGATTTTACATTGATTACATGCTGAAATGATAATATTTTTCATATATTGAACTAAATAAAACATTAAAATTAATTTCACTTTTTTAACTTTTTAAAAAGTGGCTACTAGATAATTTTAGATTACATATGTGGCTCACACTATATTTCTATTGGGCAGTGCTCTTTTACATGCAATTATGGATACCTTAAGGAATAGCATGCATTAGTGATTCTTTCAAATATTTAAGAAATGTTTATTGGTGCAAGATTTAGAGTCTTATAGTGATTTGTATTTCAAGTCTAATAAATTATTTTTATTTTTATATATTCCTAAAATATTTCCAGTAATTCAATTTCTATAGCAAAAATAATATATATATAAACTATAAATAATATTGATCATGATATTATCATTCTTCAAAAAATGACACTTATGCCATCTATATAGGTAATAGATAGATCATAATGTTATATATTTAATAGTTCCATATACTCATTTGTTCATTCACTGACATTCTAAGAAGGCTTATAATATGTTACATTTGGGATATAAAGTTAGATAATACTTGGTTCTTCTCAAATACCTCATTATATAGTAGATGAAATAGACAGGTAAATATTAATGAGACTGTAAAGAAACGCATTTTGATAGAAGTAAACATAAGTTGTTATGAGAGTGCAGAGATGAATTCCCAGATGAACTGAAGCTAAGTTGTAGAAGCTCTGTGGACCAATTAAAGTTCATCAGGTGAGAAAAGGTAAGGGTCCAGGTACAGCATTAGCCAAGGCACTGAGACATGAAATGTGACCTGTTTAGGAAATAAATGTATTCTCTATGGCTTAGACAAAGGGAGAATTTGTTACTGGTGAGAGGGAATAGGGGCTGAAAGGGAAGGAAATAGTGGCAAGAGCTGAGATTGTGATAGATGATGCTAAAATATGTGATTCTAAAAGTAGAAGATCTATTATATAATATAATATTACGGAAGGAAAATTTGCTCCTTGTGAGCTAACTGTGATGGAAGACTTGAAGGTAGATTTCAAGGGGAGAAGAGGGAGTCAGTTAGGAGGTTATTGCAGTAGTCTAGGCAAGAGTCTATGACCACCTCAGCTAATGAATTTGCATTCCATAAGAGCCAGGGCAGGGAATAAATAAAATATAGACATCTAGGATAGCACTTAGATTTCTGTCTTGGATTACAGGATATCATTTTCAAAGATAGAGAATACAAGGAAACAAGGAGAATTGGTACAGGGAAAGTTATTCATTTTGAACACATTGAATTTGAGGTTTCTGTGACCATCTAGTCATTAATTATATATATGGGCCTGGAGATACAGACTGGGAGAGTCATTATTTAAAAAATAGTTCCATTAATGTGTTTGTGGGTTGAGCTCTCTCAGAAACAAAATGCAGAGTGACAAGAACAGAGACCCAGGGACTAGTTAAGTCTTTTCATGAAAATTAGGAGATATTAGAGATGTATCCAGAGAGAATTCATATTATGCATTTTTCAAAATTACTAATCTATGGCTTTGGTAGCCCAGGACTGTTCTAAAAGACAGATGTTTTGTAATTTCACTAAATTATCATCATTATACCAGTGATAAATGATGGGAGCCCATACTATTATTCAAAATTATGTAAATCAAATATAAAAATATATTTATGGGCATGTATTTTATGACTATGACCCACAATTTCCCCAGCAAATCATAACTGGTATTAACATCAGGTATTAAGATGTCCCTTAAAGCTGACTGAGAAGACAGGTTGGAATCATGGAAAGGGTATCAAAATATATAACCCTCAATTCTAACTATCATTTACAAAAATCTGAATAAAAACGGTATATATACCATAGAGATCAGTGTTTTTGTTTACCAATATTTATTAAATAATGATGTTATTGAAGAATCCCAAACTACTGAGATGATTCAACACAGTTGTGATAGATGGAATTCAACTTCTCTGTGTAAGATCAACAACTTTTATAAATCCAACCTGTTCTTTATAGATAAAACTATTGAAACTTTTCTATTTCAACCATTTGGATTCTGTGAGGAAAGCAGCACTGTAAATCCTGAAGACGATTTCCTGCTGCACTTCAATAGTGAATAACAAAAGTGCTTTGTGCACAAAGAAAATGAAAATCTTTAACAGTAAAATGACATAATGACTCCATATTGAATGATGCATCCTTATTGTACATGGTCCAAGTTAGACTATTTGATTTTAAGTTATATATCAGAGATCAAAAAGGTTCAGAGAAAAGAGCCAAGATAGAACTACATTAGGATTTACATATGATGAGCTACTGGAAAACAACATTTGCAAAGGTATATAAATGAGAAAATCTTAGACAAGGAGTTTTGGTTGAGCGAGTCACAAATGTGAAAGCTATTATAGGAAATGAATCCAAAGTCTCTGTTATTCCTATAAAAGTTATATATTATAAAAGAAAAGTAGAACCTTTTGGTTGTTAACTTTGTTAGAAATATACTGGCCAACGTGATTTGATAGAAATAATTAGTAGTGATTTCAATAATGTACTTAGTGGTGCAATTTATGGTCAGCTATGGGCTTTAGCTTCCCAAAATGTACAGAACAAGCATGGTGGCAGGGTTTTTGTTTTGTTTTGTTTTTTTAATAGACTTGGGTCATTTTTAAAGATGGATTAAAATCATTAACGACATTTACAGTTATGTAAGCACATGCCATAAAATGTCATTACTCATTTGTTCTACTTAGGCAACACAAAATGCAGTTGCTGGATTGATCAGATCTGCAGCTGGATCACTTACTGGCTCATTAATTTTTATCATATATTGAGTATTCTGACCTGGTACGTCAGCTTTTGAAATAGCCACTGGTCTTCTTTCCCTGGGCAAATAGCTACTGGATGCATTTCTTAAATGTTGATCTAATTAATTTTGTTCTCATTGAACGTCTGTGGGAGAGGAAAGCTAGTAAACATGTGTTTACGTTTACATGCACTTTGGGACTCATAGCACCTCTGTGTACATTCCTGCAGAATCGTCTTAGGCAAATTTGTTTAGATGGCAAAACAGCTCTTCAGCATTTTACATGTTTTCATTCCACTTCTCTCTTCTCTTTCAACACCTACCCCCAAGCATTTAGTTTTTTCTGTTCCTGCCACTTGGTATTCCCAGAGAAACAAAGTAATTTGAATGCTTGAGATGAAAAAACTTTGTAATAATACTCTTTCCCCTTCTTAGTCTTGTTTTTGTCCCCAGTCTTTTCGTCAGTGCACAAAAAAGCCTTTTCCCACCCAGCATGATAAAGCTCAATGCCTTGACATCATGAATTTGCATTCCACGTGTTCAGTCCCTCCCCCATCAGAGTCACAGGGCACAGGATGACAGTTCTATGCATTTTAGGGACTTCACTTCCCTTACACAGTGTTTCCCTCTGCTCTGCCAGTCAACTCTATCCCATTTCCCTTCCCAGCCCCAATATTCTGTTTCAATCTTCCAAATTAATTTACACCAGGCTTAGTTCCTTGATATATGTTACAAGACTCTGAGACAATCAAACCAAGACCTCTGAAGAGGGCAGGCAGGGCTTAACACAAAGAAATGACTGATGTCATTTCAGAGATCATTGATAATAAGGGATTAAGACATGGATATGTGGATTTTCTTGCATTCCAAATCATGTATGTTAAGCTACATTATCAGAGCCATTTTATTATCTGTGATTTCTCTGGCCACGTGATTCTTTATAATAGACTTTCTTTTTATGTGGACAGTTCTAAAATCCATACACATATTCAACTCAGTACTTTGCTCCCCCTTTCATTTTAGCCTCCTCACTTTTTATACTTCCTTCCATCTTATATGTTTCTCAACTGAAATATTTATAATTCTATTTCCCCTGTTATTTTCTCCCCTCTTCCTGTTCAGATCAACCCCAGGACACTTTATTTTTTTCTTCCTCCTTTATTCTATGTCTCTGGCCTCTATCCTTTTTGTGTGTGTTTGTGTGTTTGAAGGGGAGGACTCATCTCCCTTAGGGAATTCAAAAAGAATTCAAAGTAGCCAAAAGACAACTGGCACGTGCATGACAACTGATACCTGCCACGGTGTGTCAGCAGCATGGAGAACTCCTCTTGGTGTGAATAGGGCAGTGGCCACAAGAGTCTTAGTCTTTCCTGCATGTTTGTCTGTAGCTTTGGAGTGGTCTTGGACACAAGACACAGTATCTTTCTTCATGAGACATTCAGAGCTGGAGAAGAATCTCCAAATGATGTTTAAAACAGCCCCCAAAGCATCCTTTATGAAGGGATACGCTTTCAATTTCCACGTGGCAAAACTGATTATTTCACACACATCCGCATCCTTTCAATGAGTTAATTGTATAGAAAAGGAACTAAGAAGAAACGCAGAAAATAAACGGCTTTGAAAGAGCAGATTTTATAAAAATCCCCTGATTTCTTCAATTCATCATACTCTTCCAGAGATTTTCCCCTGGCCATGAACAGATATAACTTTCCCTTTTGTAACACAAATTGGGTTTTTATTTTCCTACTGCTAATGGTAGCTGAAGTGCTGTGGTGGATGTGCTTTCATGGTATCTTCTCCAATGTGCTCTATCCCTGTGCAGTCAAATAAATTGGACCATTGAACACCACTAGGTGCATTCATGTTCCAGTAGTAGCGAGTGAGAGGGTCAATGCCCTGCATTCTGTTTCTGCCCCTTTCTTTCTTTGCTCAGCAGTATACTATTTGGTTGACATTATTTAGTATTATTTCTGTACTGTCTCCCCCTTTGCCTACCCTTTCCATAGATCACTACCATGTGAGTGGTTTGTATTTCTCCCTAGTAACTGTTGCTTTCCACTCTCTCTCCTGCCTGTCTCTTTATCTCCTTTTTGTTTGCCAGACATGAAGCTGACACCAGGCCTTGATTGAAACCCTCGAGTAGTTCTTTTACCACTTGCTATTCCTACATCTTGTTTCTTTTATCTAGATTCAGAAAGTGAAGGTTATAGAACATACAGGATTAAGTAGGTCTGGGAGAGAACTGGACATTAACTCTTTAGGAATTCTAGTGTGGCTGACGAGCCCATCTTGTTGAAAAAGCAAGGTAGTTACTTTTCAAGCAGCTTGATTCTAGAGACAGCAAGGAAATGCTGCTTCCTGGAAATCTCTTGCTCACAAAACACTCAAAATTCTGCCTTTAAAGCACTGAAGCCTTGAATTAAATGTTTCTGCCTCAGAATATCAGTATCAAGGTAGACATTGCAAATTTTTACTTTTATAGGTCATTATAATGATCTCTAGTTTCTGCAATTCCCTGATGCAAATTTATCATTCCCTTTTTGCTCTCAAGAACTTTGCACTAAGGCAGAGTCAAAAGACAGAAGAACTCTGAGAAATCTCTGGCAGGGGAATTACTAGAAAGCAGCACTTCAGAGACACTGTGCGAGTGGACTCTGAAAATCGACAGGTCTGATACAGTCCAATGAAGCAATGTATGGTAGGTCAGGATGTCATGGGAGGGTCTGTCATATTACAGATGTCACAGGGAGACCAGGCACTTAGAAATTAGTTTGAAACATCAGTCTTCTACCTTTACTACCTTTATACCATGGATCAACTCATGAGCCTCTCTGGCATGTATCTGGACTTTGCAATCCCTTTATGGCATGTATTCTTGGAGGAGAACATCGAAGGTGTGTGGAGGGGTACGAGCAGGACCAGGTAGGTCAGCAGGAAAGTGCAAAAGGGTATAGGGAAGAAGGCTGGTCCATAGAGCCAGGCCAGATGTGGCAAGACATCTTAGTGTTACCGAGTTGTAGGGTAACTCCAAAATACTGGAGAAAACTTTTAAACATTTGCTCAGCCAAGACAAACATTTCTTTTAAAGTCTCATAATGCACTATTGTGTGGAACATATCTGGTAGATTAATGACCAGCTGTGGTGAAGGCCCGGAGCCCAGTTTTAAGCTAGTGATAAATATCTTGGATTTAGAGGTTTAAATGTTTTTAGTAGCTAAGATATATTTTATGAAATGATAAAAACAATTACTCTACCACACATAGAATTCTCACACACTGAAACCAAATTTAATTAGCTATGTCTTTCTAGATAAGATTGGAGAACAAATAAATATAAATATGTTTTTCAGTTTCATGTGTAAAAGATTTTGCTTTTCCCTTTTACAGTATTTCCTTATATATTTTCTCTGCTAACGTATTTCGAATGTTCTCTTTTCCAATCTCCTTCTCACGAGCAAAGTTATCCTCATTTCAAACATGAGAAACCCTGGTGGTTGGAGAAAATTATTTCATCAAGTATAATGCACTTCCAAGTATGGTGGAGCAATGTGAGTTGTCTACCAATTAGAGAGTGAATAAACAAATCTATCAAATACCCTAATATCCTAGATAGTCTGGAGAGCCACTGATGTAAAATAAATGGAATTCTTAATGGATTCAAAGAGATAAAGTACTTTTGCTTCTTTTCTATGCATTACTATATGGTTACCATTTCTAGAATCCATAAAACTGTATATTTGTGTAATTTAACATATTTATCCATACATTTTCAAAGCTATTACATGAAAAATCTAGGACATGAATATACTCTCCCCATTTCCTATAGAAACTGTGTAAAACACAACATACAGCTATGTGGACTCCAATATTTGCCTGCCCACCTCCAAATCTCAATTCTGAGATTTACCTATGGTTGAATCTTGGGCAAGTAATTTAACCTCTCTCTACACTCCAGTTTCCTCATATACAACAACGCTATGCAGATTAAATGAACTTTAACACACAAAGTGTTTACCACCATGCTTTGAATATTTTTTATTATATAGAATTGCAGGGTAATATTTTCACAACTTGAAAGGTATGATAAAGGGAGAAGTTTCAAGGGAAATGCAGCCGATCTTCATATGTTTTCAGTATTCCAAACACTTTAATGTATGTGATAATTCACAAATTATCATGACTTATGCTGCTTTTTATTTATGATTATGATTTCACCTGTGAGGGAGAGATTATTATTCTTATCATATAAGGAAGAATCTGAAGCTCACAGACATTAATGTAATGTGATGCTGAGGTTCAGAACCCAGATCCTGGAGACAGACTGCCTGGTTCAACTTCTGGCATTTCATTGCCACTTACAAGCTAGCTGATGTTGGGTGATTAACCTCTCTGTGCCTCAGGTTCCTCATCTGTAAAATGGGGATAATAATAGTACTTATCACCTATGGTTGTTATAAGAATTAATTTAGTTATAATATATGTAAAGGGCTTACAAAAATGTGTGGCTCGTAGTAAATACTCTCTATGTGTTAATTAATGCTATTAAAAGCATGCTTAAGTTTACACAGTTGGAAAGCTGTAAACAGACCTAGAATTCTGGCCTCGTGATTAAAAATATTTAAGTTGCTATTAGAATATCAGAGTTTCTCTGAAAAATATTAATAGGACATTTACTGAGCTCTTACTATATGACAGGAATTCTTATATGCACTTTACATGGATTCTTTCAATTATTTCTTACCACAGCTGTATGAGATAAGCCTTATGGCAGTTTTATAGATGATCCAACTGAGACTGAGAGGTTATATTATTTGACCAAGGCCACCAGAATTCCTACAAAAGTAGACTAATTCCAGAGCCTGCATAACATTATGCAAATTTAAATATTATAATTTTTTCTGTAGTTTCCAAATTTCTCATAATGGACATATGTTAGTTTTAAAAGTGGAAAAATTGACGTTAAAAGTTATTTCAACAGAATAACTATTTTGTCAAGTAGTAGAACCTGAGAGAATTGTTTGTGATCACTAAGATGCAGAACGAGCAAAAGTTAGGATCAGGTGGCTATGGGTAGGCAGGAGGCATTAAAGAGGAAGAAAGGGGAGAGGGGGAAGAGAACCAAAAGGCACAAGGAGATAACTGAAATGGCAAACTAACTTCTCAGAGCTTTTACGCAGGGCTAGATTTATGTCCATATCATAGAATGTAATGCACAAAATGTTTCAAAGAGACACATTTTATCATCCTTGGATTAATGAAAGCATTGCCATTCCTTTGATGTGATTCTATGACTCATAGAAGAATTTCACAGATGTTTTAAATCACAACCATTTGAAAAAGGAGAGCTGATAAAAAATGTGTTGAGTATATTTTTAAGTTATGGATAGAAAAATTAAACTGATCAGTTATAATGAAAGTGGAGTTACTCCAGGGTGCCTCGTCTGTAGTCATACTATTCGGCTCAGTTGATTCCATGTTTGTGAACACATGTGCACCACTTGCACGCATACGTATCCCTTTGTCCAGCCTCCATTTGTGAGATTCACAGTCAGTTGTTCTTTGTACATCTTTTCTTTCTGAGGCTTTACTTGACCTCGAAGCTGTCTGAACTTTTGAAAGCTTGGCAAGAGCAGTTGGAGAGAGTAAAGTGTATCCAATTTGATTCTATTTGCTGAAAGTAAAACTAACTCAAGTCCAGCTCCTGTGCAGGGTGCAGAAATTTTTGGAAGGTGGTGAATTACGCTCTACTCTACAAATGCAAAACCTCCAATACCTGGTCCAAAGGAGTAAAGTGTGTCAGTTAAAAATCCCGTTTTATTTGTCTCTGCCACTAGATTAAAAAAATAACTTCTTAATCTGATTTTTCTCTTGGGGAAATAAATGTGTTTTCCATTATTTCATTTTCCTGATATCACTGTGTACAAGTATTTATATCTTTATCAGTGTATGTAAGTGAAATTGCTATGTTTAACTTATTTATTAAGTTTTATAATGATTAATAGTTTTAATTATTTAAAGTTTAACTTTGAATCAGTATTTTTTCTAAGGTGTTACACATATTGCCTACAAGAGGTGAAATAATTTCAATTACAAAGTCATCTTAAAGATTAACAAATGATTATGATTCATGTTGTTTTCTCTGTGGCTAAACTATTAAACATAATTTTAAAAGTGTAGTTATTATTTTAAAATTATCAAATCCATCTAGCATGTTTAGGGGTTTTGTGTTATGTATAGGATTAATAAGAAGTACAATGATGCAAAGAGAGTTACTGGAGGAGAAATATTCCCAGTGAATTGTGCATATGTGAAGTCGAATGCACTTATCTTTCCATCTGTGCTGTTATAAGGAAGCTCAGCATTTTCTTAATCTTGGATGTTTAGCCCTTCAAGGATTTCTCTCCTTAGGAATAGACTTTTGTGAATTATACTTCATTTGTATTTGTTCATATCCTACTTAATTAATCTCGGCGGCAGGCACTCTCTAATTGAACCCAATTCAGTTAAATAATTTTGCTTTGTTTGTCTCTCTGTCTGGGTGTCTGAATCCACCTGGGGTTTTAAATGTATCTGAACACTGTGCAGCCTGCTCCAAGTTAATCAGTTAACATTTATTGAACCCCTGCTGTATGCAGTGGAATGCAATAAGTATTGTGGAATTGTTTGAAGGAAATAATCGATATAGTTGCTAACTTTATGCGACTGGGAATGCAACTAGAAAACAGGAAACAGAAATTTCGAAATCAATAAATTTGTCATTTCTTTTGTGAAGAGAGGAATGAACTAAAATTAAAGAAGTTAGGAGTCTAGGCTGGCAGTACTGAGCCATCAGGGTGCTGTGTTTTCTGTGCTGTGGCAGATAACAGTTAGGGAAAAGGAATCTGACCCTTTTGAGCCAGGAATTGGTGAGGATTAATGAGAGATTCTTTGTGATGTGCTGAAAGTTGCTATGAAGACAAAGAATCATGTAAATGCACAGGGGGTTAAAATTGAACTCGGATGTTTACAGGTTCAAAACAAGCCCATATTTATAGCTGGGACTTAGTTTGAATTTTGTAAGGCCTAAAGAAAGATTTAATTTGTTTTTTTTTTTTTTATTGTGTTGGGTGTGATAATGGTATTGTGGTATGTAGGAGAATGACTTTCTTTTTTTTAAATTAATTAATTAATTAATTTTGGCTGTGTTGGTTCTTTGTTTCTGTGCAAGGGCTTTCTCTGGTTGCGGTAAGCGGGGGCCACTCTTCATCATGGTGCGTGGTCCTCTCACTATCGTGGCCTCTCTTGTTGTGGAGCACAGGCCCCAGACTCGCAGGCTCAGTAGTTGTGGCTCACGGGCCTAGTTGCTCCATGGCATGTGGGATCTTCCCAGACCAGGGCTCGAACCCGTGTCCCCTACATTGGCAGGCATATTCTCAACCACTGCGCCACCAGGGAAGCCCGAAAGATTTAATTTTTAACAATAAGATTTTAATTTGCCATCATATTTTTTAAATCATATATCTTGAAACTCTTATTTCTTCTATAAATCGAAAGAACCAGATAGTTGCAATGTTACAAATTACTTGTTTATGGGACATGGCTCATTAAATGCATAAAACCAAAGGTCATTAAATATTATTGGTACCTCCACAATGTATACAGTGCTGATGTATATGATTCATTATTCCCAATGAGAGTGGAGTGGTTCTAATCTAGGTGTGTAGCTAAAATCCTTAAATAGTTCACATCATAAATATAAACTGCAGAGAAAGTTTCATTTTTTTTTCCTGTGATCCATGAAGCCTCTATCTAACCTCTCTAAGCCTCCCCACATCTCAGTGGATGATCTCACTTTCTACTGACTGGAAATGTTGGGGAAACCAGATGTAAGCCCTATACTCTTTATAGTCCTGTATTCTCCAGAAACTGAGATTCAAAATCTTGGATCCATAGTGACATCTCCATCTTACTCACATTATAGTTCCCATTAAACCTTGTAGAGCCTATCACCTAATAGGTATTCCATAGTCCTTCTTTGTTCCTCTTCGCTTGTATGTCATGATACTTTCACAAATACTTTTTTCAACAGTTTCATTTCCACCACTAACTCCATTTCCATCAACTACACACATGTCAAACACTTCTTCAAATACCAAGTCCTGTTCCTCTAAACTCTGGAACTAAACCTTCCACCCTGCACATGTATAAAAGTAAACTGTCCTTCCTTGGAAGGAGACTGATGTTTTCTGCTGGCATTGCTTAAGATCTTCTTGTATCCTTCACTGGACATTTTATCCTCTGTTTTGATTATGTTATCAGCCTAACCAAGCTTTCCTCACGCAACAAACCCTCTGAGATATCTTCTTTCTCCAAACCCTCAAAAATGTTACCCATTTCTCATAGTAACTCTCAAAGTCTGTCCAGAATTATAGCTTTCCATGTAATTTTTCTGTCTCTACTGTTAGATTCTAAGTTGTTTATGGTAGAGAGCATTGTCATTTTTTCCCAGTAGCTCTCAAGGTACAATGATGAATATGACAAAGTCTCTCACAAGCTATTAGGCATCTGATGTGTAAGAGGTGAGACAGATGAGGATACTGTTGTTATAGAAGTACGGAAGAGGGACAGGTGACTCAGCCTTAAAGTTTGGGAAAACTTCTAGGAGGGGATAACACATAGATAGACTGGATTATATATAAAGAATGAAAAATGAGAAGCCAAATAAAGTAGGGTGGAGAACATTTTAGGCAGAGGGATAATGAGAGAACACAGGAGTCTTGAGTCATGATGTTCTAGTAAAGACTGATTAACAGAGCTGAGTACATAGGGAAGGAAGTGGCAAACAACTTAGAGAGTTTGAGCCTTGAGTTGATTTGTGATCACAATACTATGTGTTTGTGATATTGGAATTGAGCTTTGGATATTAATATATATGCTAAAGAGCTTGGACTTGAACATTTTATAAACGTAAATAAGCCACTGAAAGGTTTAAGGTGTAGATTGGTTATGATATCGGGGCTTTGAAAGCAGACATGTGCTGTCTATATTGCAGCTTTGCCACATGCTGAGTGCTAGTATGTATGTGTATGTGTGGAGGGAGGGATCTTCATCTTTAAAATGTGTGGATTATTATTTGGCTTATTGTTGAAAGAGTTAAATGAGATAATGTAGGTATAACGTCCTGTGGAATAGTACTTAGATATTGTTATTTTCCCCTATTGGCTGGAATAAATCCTAACACACGAAAAATTTACAATAATCTTTGTTGAATGAACAACAGTGCTGTGCATGAGAAAGAGTCCTTTGTTGATACTGTGTCATCATCTAGTAAAGGTTTACATTTGAATTTTTCTTGTTTTTATTTTTTATTTTTATTATTTTTTTTGCGGTACGCGGGCCTTTCACTGCTGTGGCCTCTCCCGTTGCGGAGCACAGGCTCCGGACGCGCAGGCTCAGCGACCATGGCTCACGGGCCCAGCCGCTCCACAGCATGTGGGATCTTCCCAGACCGGGGCACAAACCCGCGTCCCCTGCATCGGCAGGCGGACTCTCAACCACTGCGCCACCAGGGAAGCCCTTTCCTGTGTTTTTTAATTGAATTTTTATTTTTACCAAAGTACTATGTATTCATAGTTTAAAAGTCAAAGACTAATACAGGGCTTCCCACTCCTACATCTGGCTCCTCAGAAGCAACCTCTTATAACTCTTGCAGCTGTTGCTTCCAGCATGTATTTCCATTTTTCTGAATAATATGTATATTCTGTTATTTGAGGATTTTTCAATTTGAGTCATTTCTAATGCATTATAAATTTGGAAGGTGAAAACTTAGCTGATTTGCCCCCTCCCCACTTGTATGTGTTTTCCCACTCCTTTCCCTATCTCCCTCTTATAACTGTTTCACATTTTGAAGTTAAATGAATAATCATTAACCAGAATATCATTACTATACTGATTATTTACACCTGAACTACATACTATACCATAATTACATTTTCTTTCATTTACAGCTTTTTAAAAACACTATGTTTAGTAAATGTCCTTATTTTTTACATGCATAATATTTTATAACTATATTTAAGTTGTCTGAAGTTTTTCTAACAACATTTTAGATGTTCCGCTTATTTTTCTTGTGTACTTGTATTGTTTTTATCCAGTAGCTCTTTCTTATCTTTTGTTTTCCATGGCTGCAGTATCTTCTTTCACTTCTCTGAGGCCATTAGTGATACATGCTTTCTTTTTTTTTTTTTTTTTTTCCTTTTTTCTGTTTCCTAAATGATGTTCTGCTTCTTTGCATCTACTTCCTTTCTGGGTGTTTCTTTATTTTGTTAGGTTCATTTGCTTTCTCAAAGGCTTGAGGATCCTTTCTGTTTAATTATATTAAGAAAAAGACTCTAGGTAACTGACTAGTAGAGCAGTGTGTAGGACTAGTTGGCTTTACTGTTGAAGGATTCAGTGTATGTAATCCAATTGTTTCTCTGGGAACCCCCAAATATCAGTATCTCCTGGTCATGTCTTTAGGCTATGACCCAAAGTTTTCTTCAAAGAAAAAGTGTCCTATTTTCTCCCTGGGTAGGGCGGGTGGGTTGAGAGCCTGTCTGTCAGCTTTCTGGTAGATGCACATTTGAAGGAGCTGTGCATTTCATTGTTTAAAAAGCAAACTTCCAGATTTTATCTCTGTGTTCACTATGAAGTCTTATCCACTGTTGGACTTGGTGTCACTGAATTTAGAGTCTCTGGTATAATTTCCCTGACAGCATAAGGTGGAAAATTGTCTAAGTTATGTCAAATTTAAACCAAGTATTCAGCTCCACCTCTCACTCACACTTTGTAAATGAGCTGGTGCCTCTGATTTTCTAGCCCTTCTAAGGTTCTGTGGCTCAAGATTGGCTTACTTCTTTTTGGTCATAACCTCAGAAGGAACTTAGGTTTCAACCTTCTCTACTAAGTTCATGACCAGTCATCCATAAGCTTTCCATCAACTAAAAAGTTTCTTCTCATCTATTGTCATATATATTCTTATTCTCATTGTCCTCGTGGGTTATTCTTTATTGACGTTTTAGTGTGATTGTGGGAGTAATTGTAGATATAAACACCTTCAATCTAGAATCTTAACCCCTCATTTGAAAATTTCAAGATGCTTTTAGTTTGATCATCTGATTTGACATCTGGAATGCTTTACAGTTGGAGTGGGTATAATCTCTGTTTTATAATTTGTGGAAACAGCTTCTTGAGTTGGGTTTGGTAGTGTTATGTGGCAATTTTAGGTCCATAGTCTGGTTTTATCTTTAGTGTTCCTTATAGGAAAGCAACAGAAAACATGGGCACATTATTAGATCCTCAGAAATAAATATAGGAAATGGAGAAATAAACTTTAGCATTGTGACACAAATAAATGGTCATTTACATATCACGAGAACAGTCCACATTATTGAATTTTTACATATAACTCTTGCTTACTCAAAGAGGACAGAACACTCTCCATATTTAAACTAAGTGATGATTGTTGCTGAATCTCACATGTGTTCAGGCAGCACTTGGGTGACAGGATTTAGTATGACCTGCATCTCTCTCACCATTATGGAGAAACCTTTGATTATGAAACAAAGGCTCCTATTTTCTTAAATGGTAGAGCTCATATAAAAGGCTCTAAGAAGATCTCATCCTGTGTTAAACACACCTTTGAAAATGTTGGATTAGCAATTTCAGAGATGCTCACCACCAATAAGATTAGCATAGGCAGCTTGCCTGCACTGTGCTATTGGTAACTCATCCCTCATACCTGTCCCATCTTACCTAAAAACAACAGCAGCAGCAACCGAGGAGACACTACTTGCAAAGAAATTTATTCTGGTAGATAGTGAAATTAGATATTGAATTTTACCTTTTAAAGATGCTATTGTCTTCTTTCTTCTGTTTTTTGTTTTGTTTTTCTCTTTGCTCTGTTCCTTGAGATTCCTCTTTTGAGTTCTGTCTGGTCACTATTTTCCCTAGTATTTTGTCCGTTATGATTTTTAGAAAGGAAAATATTCTTGTGAAATTTTCAGTAGTGACAATACAGTAAAAGCATGAAATTTAATATGTGTCCTGCATTATATATGTTACATTAAATAGAGGTAGCTTTAAAAATGAAGGTTGTCTAGATTCAGATCTTTTGGAGTCTTTAAAATGGTCAGCTAGAAAAATGACTTTTGAGGTATACTCTTTGACCATTTTGAAGGTTCCTAGATTTCCTTCAGGCAGTGAATGCATCTCAGCAATAGCAAATAACATCTTTTATGTTTTACAATCTTTGAAATCCAGGAACAAACAAGGATTTTCTAGTTTTATACTTTATACTGCATAGCATTCTACAACCATTATATAAATTTTCCAGATTTAATTTGCCTTTTAAAAAATATCTCCAGTGGGTGAAATAAATAGACAATGAGGCACAAAACTTTCTAAATTTAAAGTTGTCTCTGTTTTTAAATGGTTGATGTGAGCAAGGTCTGCAATTAAATCCACTGAAGAATATACTGAAAATATATATTTTTTCCTGCTGACATTTCATTCAAAACATATTTGTTGCTTTTAAAGGCAGCAAGATAAAGTATTTGGAAAGAAAGATTTCTAATCAAAAAGTCCTACTGCAAAGACAGAAACAAGTTGTAAAAGTAAATTTGCACAGTAAAATGTCTGTTTGTTTTACTTACAAACTGAAAGCATTTTAAATGTAACTTTTAAAAAAACTATACCAGGCGGACCCACCCCTGTGCCCAGAATGGAGACTGCGTTTCCACAGAGCAGGAACTCCTGGTTCGGGGTCTCTTCCCTCCACCGTCCCTGAACTGACCCAGAGCCCGAGGGGAGGGTGGCCTCACTGAGGCTGCTGGCTCTGGAAGGGCCCCAGCAGCTGAAGCTGCGACAGTCCTGGGGACCGCGGGCCGGATCACTCATCCTGGGGTAAGCCAGCTGCCATGTCATGAGGACACTCAAGTAACCCTAAGGAGGGATCCACGTGGCAAGGAACTGAGGCCTCCTACCTACAGCCACATGCTTCTAAATATTTTCAAAACATTTGTATGAATTTACATCCTCAGCAGCAGTAAATGAGATTCAAGGATTATACACATTCTTGTCCAACTTGATAATACCTGTCATTTTTGTTTGAACTTACTGGTTGTGTTGGTGATGATGGGGTGCCATGAGAGATATGACTGTATTAAGCAGAATAGAGTGGGTCCCAACAAGTGTCCCCCTGCCCAGTGTCATTGGAGCCAACAGAACGAGACTGAGTTTGGTTCAGAAGCAAAGGAAAACTTTATATTTTGATCAGAGAATGGAGAGGGCATGGAAAAATGCTCAACATCAGGAATTAAGAAAGACATGCAAATCCAATCTACAAAAACGTTCACCTGGCAACAGTGAGAATGATCATCAGAAAAAAAATCTACAAACAGTAAATGCTGAAGGGATTTTAGAGAACTGTGTACCCTCTAGCTGCTGCTGGGGTATAAACTGGAAACAGCCACTAGTGAGAATAGAATGGAGGTGTGTTTAAAGGTAAAAATTGAGCTACCATATGATCTGGTAAGCCCACTGCTGAGCCTACCACCTGAGAAGACCAGAATAAAAAAGACCCAGGCTATGGGGCTTCCCTGGTGGTGCAGTGGTTGAGAGTCTGCCTGCCGATTCAGGGGACACGGGTTCGTGCCCCGGTCCAGGAAGATCCCACATGCCGGGGAGCGGCTGGGCCCATGAGCCATGGCCACTGAACCTGAACGTCCAGAGCCTGTGCTCCGCAACGGAAGAGGCCACAACAGTGAGAGGCCTGTGTATCACAAAAAAAAAAAAAAAAAAAAAAAAAGACCTAGGCTGGCAACCTGCACTGCAGCAATATTTACCATAGCCAAGACTTGGAAGCAACCATAATGTCCATCACAGATGAATGCACAAAGAAGTGGTTCATGTCCACAATGGAATATTAGTCAAGGAAAAGAATGAAACAGTGTTGTTTGCACCACCATAGAATGACCTGGAGATATTCACACAACTTGAAGTAAAAAAGAAACCAAAAGACAGATATCCTATGATATCACATACAGATGTTACCTAAAAATTGATACCCATGAACTTATTTCCAAGAGAAGGACACTCATGGATTAAGAACACAAAATTATATTTAACCAAATGGAAAGGTGTGAGGAATGGATAAATAAGGACATGGGGGTTGACAGACATAGACTAATATATGTGAAATATATAATCACCAAAAACCTATGGAATACCAAGAGAGGTCTACCCACCTCCTAGAGAAATGGAAATAAAAACAAAAATGAACAAATGAGACCTAATGAAACTTAAAAGCTTTTGCACAGCAAAGGAAACCATAAACAAGGTGAAAAGACAACCCTCAGAATGGGAGAAAATATTTGCAAATGATATACCTGACAAAGGATTAATCTCCAAAATTTACAAGCAGCTCATGCAGCTCAATATCAAAATAACAAACAACCCAATCCAAAAATGGGCAAAAGACCTAAATAGACATTTCTCCAAAGAAGACATATAGATTGCCAACAAAACATGAAAGAATGCTCAACATCATTAATCATTAGAGAAATGCAATTCAAAACTAGAGTGAGATATAATTTCACACCAGTCAGAATGGCCATCATCAAAAAATCTACAAACAATAAATGCTGGAGAGGCTGTGGATAAAAGGGAACACTCTTGCACTGTTGGTGGGAATGTAAATTGATACAGCCACTATGGAGAACAGTATGGAGGTTCCTTAAAAAACTACACATAGAACTACCATACGACCCAGCAATCCCACTACTGAGAAAACCATAATTCAAGAAGAGTCATGTACCAAAATGTTCATTGCAGCTCTATTTAGAATAGCCCAGAGATGGAAACAACCTAAGTGCCCATTATTGGATGAATGGATAAAGAAGATGGGGCACATATATACAATGGAATATTACTCAGCCATAAAAAGAAACGAAATTGAGCTATTTGTAATGAGGTGGATAGACCTAGAGTCTGTCATACAGAGTGAAGTAAGTCAGAAAGAAAAAGACAAATACCGTATGCTAACACATATATATGGAATTTAAGAAGAAAAAAAAAATGTCATGAAGAACGCAGGGGTAAGACAGGAATAGAGACACAGACCTACTGGAGAACGGACTTGAAGATATGGGGAGGGGGAAGGGTGAGCTGTGACAGGGCGAGAGAGAGGCATAGACATATATACACTACCAAACGTAAGGTAGATAGCTAGTGGGAAGCAGCTGCATAGCACAGGGAGATCAGCTTGGTGCTTTGTGACTGCCTGGAAGGGTGGGATAGGGAGGGTGGGAGGGAGGGATATGCAAGAGGGAAGAGATATGAGAACGTATGTGTATGTATAACTGATTCATTTTGTTATAAAGCAGAAACTAACACACCATTGTAAAAATTATACTCCAATAAAGATGTTAAAAAAATGTGGCTGATTTCCAAATTTTGCATGAGAAATAGGACAAAAGAGCAGTTGATAGAAGTGACAGAGATTCAGGTTGATTCCATAATACTGCTTCTATTCCACGGTATCACATCCTTCTCATTCTATTTATCTGTACCTATTTAAGTTGTGGTATTTTTAAGGTCTTAAAATAGCCTCCGTATATTAGACACACTTTCAGAGGACTGTGAATAATGCAAAAATAAATATAAGAAGACAAAAGAAATGAGAAGAAAAGGCCAGAAAGAGCATAGACACTATCAAGTCCCCCGTACCTCCAGAAAAATACTTACATTGCTTTTCTGCCTCTGAAATGATTTTGACTGTATTCTGCCTTGCCATAGGAATACGTTTGGAATCCTTCTTAGGAACAGTCTGAATTCCTCTTTGACATTTGTAATGCTTGTTCAGTCAGTGATTTGGCATGTATATAGTAGAGATAACTCTTTCTGGAAGTGAGAACAGTGACTGAAGAAGATAGTTGATATGTCTTCTCCCATAAGTTAAGTTTTTTCACTACACTCCTATTAGCATGACGTCTTTTCTGTGAGCGCCAAACTGAATATTTAAGTATATTAGTGAAGGAAACCTTGGCATAAAGAGGAAAACATTCATTCTCAGTCTTGTGTTATTCTTGAGCTACTTAAAGCTTCCATTAATTTCAGTGGGAATTTGAATTAAAAAAGGTGAGACATCATGATGAAGATATACATCTTTTAATAGATCACCTGTATTATTTTGTCATTTATGGAAAAAGCAAGAGATGCTAATCTCTGATGTTGATTAAATGAATTTATATGTAGGCATTTGCAAAAATAATTAATACATCATTGGATATAAAACACTCTAATTTTAAAATGAAAATAATTGTTAATTATATAAAGTTCAGAAATATCTTGCCTTTAAATCATTTTTAAATATTGCTAGCAGATTGGACATATGACTATTACTTTCATTAAATTTTAATGGTTATTTCATTAATGCTCTATGCAAAACTAATAAGTGATGTGTTTAATTAAAATTTTATACATGATCAATTTGTGGAATAATTTTATCTTGAGCAAGTCTGTTAAAATAGTTTAATTTAAATTTCTATAAAAAGCTCAAAGGAAGAAAACCTAAGTTTAACAATACAGCTTAAAAATGTATACAAATTCATTTAATATCCTCAAAGTATAGAAGTATGATTTTTATTTTATTCATTTATTCAGACAAGAAAAAATGTTATTAATCAGGGGCTAATTTGGCTGAACTATTATTAATATAGGAAAACCTCAGACCTCCTTTATGTCAATACAGATAGTGAGCTGTTTTATAGAGAAAAATCGGTATGTCAGAATCAATAGTTGTGAATATCCTGAGGTAATGTGGTTAATGTTCATGGGCCATATTCTTTAGACTGGATTACTGAGGCAGTGGTGTGAGTACCTGCAGTGAGAAGATAAAGACCTCTAGGTGAGTAGAGATGATGGCTTTGCTAAGTATTCTACTTCCTTGACTGAATTTTGTAAAAGACTAAATTCCTGTGGTAAAATTTCTTTTGTGAGATGAATGAGTCAATTGGAAATACAACATGAAAGTGAGAATGGGCTCCCAGGCTGCTCCAAAAAAGTTAAGCAAGAAATAAAGAAGGAAAGAAGGAAGAGAGAGAGGGAGGGAAGAAAGAAAAGGAAAGGAAGAAAGGAGAGAAAAGAAAATCATCCTGTTAACAGTGCAGGCACAGAATCCATGCAGTCTCTTCGTGGCATCCTTTTAGTTTCTAATGCCCTATTCTTATGTTCTGTGCATATTCTTCCAAATAAAATTTTAAATTGTTTTTTCATATTTTGGCACAAATTTGTTTTGTTTGGCATTTGTTTTTATCGTCTCCTGTGATATTAATTTTGCTAAGTAATGGGGGAAAATATAATGATCACTCACTTTATTTTCACAAATAATTTTAAAACATTCCTTAAAAGTCTTTTAAAATAAATCTTTGTCCTTTCTGTTTTGCATGGTAGATTAAAAATCCCAGTGTTTTCTGAATTAAAATTAAAATCTGTATTAGTTTCCAAACTTGGTGTCTTAAAACAACACAAATTTATTCTCTTGCAACCTGGAAGCCAAAAGTCCAAAATCAATGTAAGTAGGGCTGTGCTTCCTCCCAAGGCTCAAAGAGAGATTCTGTCCCTTGCCTCTTCCATCTCTTGGGTGTTCCAGGAATTCTCTGGTTTATGGAAGCATCACTCTAATCTCTACCTCCACTGTCATCTTGCCTCCTCCTCTTCTGTATGTCAAATACCTCGTGTGTGTCTCTCATCCTAACACTCGTCATTGGATTTAGGGCCCACCTGGATAACCCAGAATGATCTCTATACCTCAAAGTCTCTAACCTAACTATATCTGCAAATAACTTTTTTTTTTTCCCCCAAATAAGGTAACATTACCAGATTCCAGGAATTAGGATACACACACATCTTTTGGGGACCAGATTTTGTTTTGGTCATTTAAAAATCTTTTCTTCTGTATGCAGTCCAATGAGAAGCATTCACTATAACTGTAGCAAACAGTGGAACAAAAGTGCTAAAAAGATCAGTTTCAGAGTCATATGGGCCTGGATTTGAATTACAGAATCCATCACTCAATTGCTATGTGGCATTAGGTAAATAATTTCAATAATAGAAAAAGATATAAAATATAGTAGTCCAGGCACCATGACAATAATCCAAAGGCTTCAAATATGGCACAAATACCATTAGGGTCCATCGTAATGTTCTAAGGACTATGTAGGCACTTAGCAATTTCTTGGTCTTAAATTTTCATATATATTATTTCCTAGAAGTCATCTACCTGAGAATAGGCCTGTGGTTGGCCTGGTTCCAGTTCCTATCTCATATAATTATGGTGAAAGTTAAATAAGATAATATAAAGCTCTTGGATCTTTTGAGAAATTGGTCCATTTTCTCTACATTATCAAATTTGTGAGCATAGAATTGCTCAATTCTATGCAATACAATTCCTTTATTATCCTATTATGTTGGTGAGACCTTTAGGGATAGACCTCTTTTATTTCTCATATTAGTAATTTGGTTTCTCTCTCTCTCTTTTTATTAGTTAGCTTAGATAAAGGCTTATGAAATTTAGAGGTCTTTTCAAAGAACCAGCTTTTGGTTTTATTGATTTTCCCTATCAATTTCCCAGTTTTGACTTTCATTTATTTTTGCTCTAATTTGTATTATTTAATTTCTTCTGCTTGCTTTGGTTTTAATTTGCTCTTCTTTTTCTAGTTTCCTAAGATGCAAATGTAATTACTGATTTTAGATCTTTCTTTTTTTCTAATACTGCACTCAATTATATAAATTTCCCTCTAAGCATACTGCTTTTACTGCATTCCACAGATTTTGATAAGTTGTGTTTTCATTTTCATCTAGTTCAAAATATTTTTAGAATTCTCTTGAGATTTCTTCTTTGACTCATATGTTATTTAAATGTGTTTTTTTTAATCTCCACATATTTGGGGATTCTCCAGTTATCTTTCTGTTATTAATATCTAGTTTAATGCCATGGGGCTCTGTATGATTTCCATTCTTTTAAATGTGTTAAGGTGTATTTTATGGTCCAGAATGTGGTGTATCTTGGTAAATGTTCCATGTGAGCTTGCGAAGAATGTGCATTCCGCTTTTGTTGGAGAAGTAGTCTATAGATGTAAATTATATCCAGTTGATTTATGATTTCAACTATGTCCTTAATGATTTTCTGCCTTCTAGGTCTTTCCATTTCTGAGAGAGGGTGTTGAAGTCTCCAGCTACAATAGTGGATCCATCTATTTCTCCTTGAAGTTCTATCAGTTTTCGCTTTGTGTAGTTTGTCACTCTGTTATTAGGCCCATACACATTAAGAATTATGTCTTCTTGGACAGTTGACCCCTTTATCATTATGTGGTGCCCCTCTTTAGCCCTGATAATCTTCTTCACTTTAAAGTTTGCTTTCCCCACCTCCACAGGCTTCTTTTAGGATTTTTCCTTAATCTTTGATTTTCTATAGTTTTAAAATGATATGCCAAGGTGGTGTTTTTGGCATTATCCCGCCTGGTGTTCTCTGAACTTCCTAGATCTGTGGTTTAGTGTCTTACATTAATTTGGAGAAATTCTCAGTCGTTATTGTTTCAGAAAATTTCTTTCTCTCTTTTTCTCCTTTTGGTATTCTCATTATAAATATGTTAAACCTTTGTAGTTGTCCCACAGCAACTTATTCTGTTCTGATCTTATCAGTCTTTATTATTTTTGCTTTTCAGTTTGGGGGTTTCTATTGATATATCTTGAAGCCCAGACATTCTTTCCTTCACCATTCATTACTAATCTACTAATGAGCCCATCAAGCATTCTTTATTTCTGTCACTGTTGTGTTTTGTTGTTGTTGTTGTTTTGGGGTTGTTTTTCTGGCATTTCTTTTTGGTTCTTTCTTAGCATTTCCATCTCTTCACTAATGTTGCACGTCTGTTATTGCATGTTGTCTACTTTATCCACTAAAGCCCTGAGCATATTAATCATTATTGTTTTAAATTCCCTGTCTGATAATTTCAGCATCCCTGCCAATATATGAGTCTGAAGCTTGCTTTGTCTTTTCAAATTGTGTATGTATGGGCTTTATGGTTTTTTTTTTTTTTTTTTTTTGCGTTTTATCATTTTTTCTTGGTAACCAGACATGATGTAAAGGAAATGCTCTAAATTGGCTTTTAGTACTGTAGTGATGAGGTATGTGTGTACGTGTGTGTGTTTGTGTGTGTGGCAGGGAAGTGTTCTTTAGTTCAACAATTAATGTCAGTCTTTTATAGAGCCTATGACTCTGGACTTTGAACTTCACCAGTGCTTCTCAGTGTCCCCCTTCCCCACCTCCACCTCTCCAATTATGTAGGACAGAATATCTAGAGTAGCAAGAGTTGAATATTTACCCTCTCCAACATAGAAGGCTAGAGTGGGCTGGAATTGGGTATTTCCCTTCTCTTTTGAGGAAGCTTAGGGCTGGTAGAATTTGGTGTTTTGTTTTGTTGAAACAGTTTTGTTTCTTTTCTCCAATATTGTGAGAATCTGGCCAGGTTTCTGGAGATAAAGCTTACAAAAGCATGGGAGCCTTTCTCTGACTGGGTACTCATGAAATTTTAACCTCAGTCTTTTCTGCACTAAGCCTATAGCAAATCATCAATTATAGTTCAGGTTTCCAAACCATGGCAGTGGTTTCCACTTGTGAGTATCAGCTCTGGTAAGCTGTGACTCCCAATATTTGCTCATCTGTCTCTCTAATCTTGGGGGTAGCAGTTTGCTCTGTATCCTTAACCTTTATTCCAATCCAGGAAGAATTGTTGATTTTTCAGTCTTTTCAGCTTGTTCCTCATTGTTTTGATGGAGTGGTGACTTCCAAGCTCCTTACGTGTACGACTGGAGACCTGAAGTTCTACTATAATGTTTTTTATATTTTTTGAGCAGGGAAATATTGACACCAAAAGAGAATACACTTGAATTTTATTTTGATTAATAGTAAGGATTGCATGGGCTTCCTTCGTGGCGCAGTGGTTGAGTCCACCTGCCGATACAGGGGACACGGGTTCGTGCCCCGGTCCGGGAAGATCCCACATGCTGTGGAGCAGCTAGGCCCGTGAGCCATGGCCGCTGAGCCTGCGTGTCCAGAGCCTGTGCTCCGCAACGGGAGAGGCCACAGCAGTGAGAGGCCCGCATAACGCAAAAAAAAAAAAAAAAAAAAAGTAAGGATTGCAAACACACATTTGGGAAAAAATCTTTAAAATATGATAGCTTTTGTGTGAACAATTAATTTCTTGAAAAGAAGTTTTAAAGTTAAGTTTCAGAAATAAAAGCTTTCCCAGCAAAAGCCAAATTTTCACTTTGCCACATGCCTGTTTATTTTTGTCCAAATAATAACCAAACCCACTCAGAGAAATCTAATAGTAAAGCAGTTTATGAGAAACAATGTAAGGACTATAGCACAAAATCAGGCAAGAATAATTGTAAGAATAATTAAAATCTTAACTTTGTGTGTGTTCTCATGTTATTATAATTTGAGGGAAAATTACATAATTTATATTTTAAAACCTTACCCTTTCCTATACTGTTAGATATGTATTTATCTCTTCACTCACTTCTGCAAATGAATCTTATCATCACTCTTAAGATGAAACTTAGAGGGAAACATTACTATTTAGTCTTACAATTTAAAAATGTGTTTATTGTATTTCCATTTTCCAACCAAAAGGCAACAATAAACTAAAGTGTACAGTGTATCTTAAAGTGAAGAATCAACTTGGGAAGGAATATTACTACTGAAATCATCTGTATTCAGTTCTACCTCATAAATTAACTTTGATTTCTCCTATATCAAAATAAATAGAAATTTCATAGCAACCCATGTATAATATAAATAGGCACTGGTTGAATATATGCTATCTATGGGGCAGGGAATAAAATTGTAGCTGTTTTTTAAGATTTTGAAATCTTCTCTAGAGAGACAAATACTAATACTACCAGCCAATGGAGAGTGACCTTTAACACACATCAGAAAAGCAACACAAATTACATATAATTTGTAAAAGGAGAGAAAAATATAGCTGAAATTAGTTATGCCCAAGTTCTTCCTAAAGTAATAGAGAATGACTTTAATGTGATAGAAAGAATGTATAAGTAGAGGATTTTTTTTCTTAGTTTCTTCTGCTTTTCACTCATCTCTTTCTTTCCTTTTATATCTATATCTTACTTTATAGATATAAAATTCCAGCATGGTGTCTAGGTGTCTATTTATATACCTGCCATTTATAATCTGAAAAGCTTTGTAATACACTCATAATAAATGCATTCATAACCACATCTTCTCTAATCACTACAGTGCCTGCACTGCTATTTGGCACTCATTAGCTGAAACTGCCATTCACCTATAATTTATGACTAGCATACAATTATGTGTTATCACTATTCCAAGTGATTACTACACTGAATGTTTTCCAGATAGTGGTATGCAACACTCCATGACAAATTGTACTGCAGTGGATAGTTCATTTCTGTCATTTACTCTATTATTTTCCTTAAAACAATCTCGAGATTTATGTTGAAATGGGAGCACCTTCTTAAAGTAAGATTATTGGGTCAATGTTGTTCCTACATGAAGAGGGGAAAACTGCATTCAGAGAAGGAAGCAGACGTAGTATTAACAAGTGTATTTGAAAATATTCTGATAAAAATGAAAGAGCAACTTTAAGGACAGAGTTTGAATATTTCTTTAGCATGAGCACATTTTGATTAAAGACTGACAAATTTATTCAATAATTTGACAATAAAAGTAAATATTTTAATATTAGAGATCATGGAGTATGATATGGATACTGAGAAAAAATTTAAAAAGTAATTAGCAGTTTGGATGTGGTCTTTCACAAATCAAAATGTTTTGAATCTTTTTAACAATATCTACCTAGTAATATTTTCACAGTAGTTATAAGAACTAACATTAATTATTTACTCTGTGTCTAACAAAGTTCTGCTCTAAATATTTCACAGGCATAATTTCATATAATTCACATAGCAACCCTGTGAGTTAGGTATTATTATCTCAATTGTACAAAGAAGGAAATGAGACACAGAAAAGTTATGTAGCTTACCCAAGAGCACACCAAGATTGCATGGTTGTATTCAATTCCTAGGGCTGCCATAACAAAATACCACAAACTGAGTTTCTTGAAAAAAGCAGAAATTTATTATTCTATCAGAGTTTTGGAGGTTAGAAGTCCAAAATCTAAGTGCTGACAGTGCCAATCTACCTCTGAAGGCTCTAGGAAAGAATCCTTTCTTGCCTCTTCCAGGTTTGGTGGCCCCAGGCATTCCTTGGCTTGTGGCAGCACAGATCCAATCTCTGCCCCTTCCTTCATAGGTCCTTCCCTGTGTGTCTTTCTGTGTTCTCTCCTCTCCTTATAAGAACACCAGTTATTGGATTTAGGTGCCCACCACTCCTCCACCAAGTCCTGGGGGATTCATCTCAAGATCCTTAACTAATTACATCTGCAAAGACTCTATTTCCAAATAAGATCACATTCTGAGGTTCTGAATGAAATTGAATTTTGGGGGAATGCTCTTCACCCAACTACAATGATGGAGCTGGAGGCTCTATTCAAATGCAAACATACTCTAGAGTCCGTTCCCTTAAATATGTATGTTTGTGCCACAGACTGTGCTCAGAACATATTTCATTTAATACCCATTCTAATCCTCTGGGTACATGTTTTCTCTCTTTTACGTGTTAGAATGCCCAGGGTCATGTGTCACAGATCAGCATAATTTCAATTTGGAGAAATTTCTCTAAAATATAAAGCATGCCATTATCCTGCTTAAAAGTTTTTTTTATACATTCCTACTCTCTTTAGAATAAAAATCAAATTCCTTGAGGTAACTTTTAGGGCCCACCAGCATCTGGTCTCTGCCTTCTTCTTCAACTCATGTCTTCCTCTCCCCTCCCAATACTCTCTATGTCCTACCCACCCTGGCCTCTAAGTTTTCTCTCACATTATTCCTTCTGCCTACAGCACTTCCTGCCAACATTTTTCTTCTGCCTACTCTGCCCATCTCACTTTGCCACTTCTGCTGTGTTGTCTCTTCTGAAAACCTAAAGTAGCCTCCATGAATCTGCTGTGGGCTCCCATAGCAATCTAAGCTGCACCTACCTTAACCCATTGTGCCTTGCTATGATTGCTTATTTGATGGTCTGTCAGTTTGTGAGAGCAAGAACCACAATGGTATATTCTCTGCTGAGTTTTCAATACCTAAATAGAGTGACTGACACTCAAACGTATGTGGAAAGAGTAAATGAATGCAGAGAATTAAAAATGGAAGGCATGATATCTTTATGCATGGGATAAAACAGAGGTAGAAAACTGCCTACCAATTCACAACACAGTATCTTCATCTTGTTTCAAAGAAGCTTATTCTGACTTTTTGGTGCCTTGCTCCTCAAGAAGGAAACACATCTGGGCTTCCAGGAGGCAGGTGACAATCAATGTATCCTTAGTGTCATTTACACCTGCTCTTTTTTCATGTGTCTAGAACTTCCTAATCATCCTTTAAGAATTCACATGGAATAGTCACATTTCTTACTCCATTTGTCCCCACTTCAATAGAAAGTGTTGAAATGCAGTGAGAAAAGTATGGCAACAAGGAATAATTTGCATGACTGAGAAGGTGATTGAGTTTGTTGCTTGGTCATGGTGCTGCCTGCATTCTGGGGTTTCACAAAACCCAAACTCAACCATATGCTTCCTTCAGAGCTCACCAAATCTCGTAATGAAGAGGAAGGGAAGCACTATATGATGACGAGGCAGGAAAGTACTATTTGACAGTTTCAACTGAGGAATCTCAATTGTTAGAACATGATGATGTACATATACTACCTGCAGTATTCTATGTGTGACATGTGACCTCCACTCACCCAGCATGGTAGCACTCATTTAGAATTCATGCAAAACCTTTTTACCAGGAAGCCACCTTCCCCTATGGTAGAGTACACCATTTTGAAACAACATGATATATGTAGTTCAGAAAGCAGTTTTCCCTGAGAAAAACATTACCACCTACAAACAGGGCCTCTGATCAATTTATTTCTTGTCCCCCACCCCGCCAAAAACAGTTTATCATTGTGTAGAGTGTCTCTAGATCTAATGTACATAATGCAGCCTAATTGTTTCCAATTAGAAAATAACAGATCACATTTATAGAGGGGTAACCTACTTTGCTGGAAAAAAGAATACCTTTAGAACATTCAGTCTTTATTTAGCAGTATACTTTGTAAAAGTTTTTCTATGCAAAGTTTGGTAAACCTCTCTTCCTAATAGCATTGTTAAGCTCATTAAGGATTATTCCCCCTCTAATGAAAATTGGGAATTTGTGAATTGATTGTTCCAGAAGATTTGTAGGTGTTCTATTCACTGATGTACCCGCCCATGTCTAAAACCAGTCATAGTAGATACTCAATAAATACTTTAAAAATACACATATATAAAAGAAATGTGCTTTGGCTTTAACTCATCTACTGACCACAGCAAGGAAGTTTTTTTAAATTCTTCATTTTTCATATCACCTTCGAAATCTATTGTTTACCATTTAAACCCATCATTAGGTATATCATTGGGGTATTATGTCTCACATCGAGGAGGAAGTGAGTCCCTTCAGAAGTTTTTGTTACAGTGAAGGACTGGAATGGAAATCTAAGTGACAAGTTCCTGTTTCTTCTTCCCAGTGCAACTTGTACATTGTCTTATAATTATACAAATATAATTTCTAAAGGGAAAGTTGTTAAAGTTTCAGAGTTGTTACAGAGAGCAGATAGTTGAAGTGATATAATAGCAGGCTGAAGAGGGAAAGTGATATCTTTTAAGGCATATTTGTTTAAAACATGACAGTCTGAGAAAATTGCTTGGCTTCCTCAATGCCGTTCTCCATAGTTACAGTGATGTGGTCTGGCTATTTTCCAAGTGTTCTATGTGACTAATCACCAGACGTTACTACAAAATGGTTTCCCGTTTCAGAACATGAAAACAAAGTTACGTACTACAAAATGGTTTCCCATTTCAGAACATGAAAACAAAGTTACGTACTACAAAATGGTTTCCCATTTCAGAACATGAAAACAAAGTTACGATGTAATTTAGAGAACATTGACTATAAGTATTTGCCATAAGCCTTTGCAACCACTTCTGCTCCAGTCATATGGTTTTTAAGAAAATGATATAATGTACCACCAGGTACTTGCTTCATCCACTTTATGAAGAAATGTAGTACTGATAGATTATTTGCATTTGAAGTAAAACATGTAAATGAAGGAGAAATAATGGCTAGTACTATCCCCTAGATACATTGTTTTATTTTATTTTATTTATTTCATTTTATTTTATCTCTTTTGGAATTTACCAAGCCAGAGTTGTTGATAGTATGGAAATGCTTTTTATTTATTATATGTATAATTATAATAGCAGATGAATTTTCTTTGATTGTTTTATACTGTATAATTGATTTATAAATTTAAAAATTATAATAATGTGTGATTTCCAGTTATTCAACTTGTCCATATATTGTTAAAAGATTTCCAAGTAAGATACGAGATCATATTTCTTTAAAAATTCAAGCTTACAGTTTCTCCTTCCCCACAAACGCCTGTGGTCACATAAAATTTATATGCACCATTGTCTAGGAGCACCATAGAGGAAAACTATTGGTGCCTTTGGATAATGGTTGGGTTGGATTGCTCCATTTTCTTTCCCTGCCTGCTTACTCTGAGTAGGAACACCCAGTATGGACTTTTCCCACCATCATAATCCATTTATTTCAGAGTTGTGGCATTTATTTGGATTTTCCAAGTATAATATCAGTTCTCCATTCATTATTTTTTCATAAGTGCATCTTAGTGTAATAATCCTCTGTTCTCTGTTCTCATGTTTTTGTCAGGACCTATTACATCAGTGAGGAAATCTTTGTTTCTTTCTAGGCCTTGAACAAAGTCAGAGCTCATTTGGGTTTTCTAAAACTGAAACAAATGCAGCTAATTATTCCTTGACCTGTATTAACAACCCAGCTGGTGGAGCCCAGATTTAGCCTACTGAATATAAAATTATAATAAAATAGACTTGCACCCTTCTTCCAAGTTGTGAGCATGTTAAATATTATGAAGAATTTTAAAAGCTGCTTATTTTCTTGTCCTTTAGGCATGATCAACCACTTTTCTATGGTCTCAAACCGTATGTTGCTTTTTAACTCCTTTAATATCTGTTCCTATGCCACAGAGCAGAAAATCAGAGGGGAGAAGTTACCATCTGCATTGGCTGTCATCACCTGCAGGAATTTTTGACTTGCCTGCTGATGTGATTGAGGCATGGTTGATTTTCAGCATACTACAAATAATGCTTTTGTTTCTCTGAGAACTCAGTATGTGAGATCTTGTGTGCACTTTAACTCTTTAAAAAGCCATTTTATTCTTTTTTATGAGTTAGTAATAAATTAGAAGTTTATCACTTGCAAAAACACTTGGAAACCCAAGTATAAGACATATTTTAAACTTGCTTTTGAGGAATTTAGCAGACAGCAACTATCAGTAGATATATGAAAGGGAGAATATAGCTCAAATATATATGGGAGGCATAAACAGCTGTTTACTCAGTTCAGTTGAAGGAACACTAGGTCATATTCTATTTTTGTCATAGTATGTGAAATTTCAACACGTAATACATTGTTTTGATCCTTGCACATATTAAAAGAAAATTGCTGAGTTGGACAAAGGACATGTGTTAATTAGTTAATAGTTAAAACCTTAAACTGAATAAAGTTTGTCAGATTAACTAGCTGTCATTTGAAGAGGTAGCTGTGCTATAATAAAATAAGAGGTATCTAAATTTGATGAAGTGCTAAGAATCATGAAGTGTAGTTATTTTTAAACTTAAGAAAAAATAACCCCAGAGATATATTTTTAAATTTTAAGCCTATAAATTATTTCAGGATTCTATGAATAGCAAATATTAGTTGAATCAATGAGGGGAATTATTGAATGTTTGATGGCATAAATATTAGCATTCTACATCAATATTTTGCACATGGTTACTGAATTAATGAATGAATCAAGAGATGTAATTATTCCTAGATTGGCCATTTTTATCACATGGCATACTACACAAGCCCAGAAAAACATTGATGCATTTATAACCTCTTACTCTCTAAATGTGCTAGATGAATATTTGCTTTAATTATTATTATTATTGTTATTATTATTATTATTAATACCAGGATCAAATGAAGCTGTTGTTTAAGGAAGGGAGAAAGAGTAACCTCTCAAACATTTTCCAGGTGATTGAGATCTGAGTTCAATATTCAGTTCCCAAATGTAACTTTCTAAAAGCTAATTTATTATATTGGGTTCTATTGGGAAGGTTAACATTTTCTTAATAGAAAATGAACCATTACATTCTAACATAGGAAATGATATGTAAAATGCCAAATTATAAGAAAAAATGGCTAGACAGACAACCTAGGTTTTCCTTAGCACTTTTCAGTGAATAAATAAAGCACATCACCCTGATCCTCAGAAACTTCCATTCAAAACAGAGATCCTAGGTCCAGGATGTATAATCAGTCAGGAAAAGCTTAAGGAAAATCACAGGCTTTAGAAGTTAAGAAAGAGACTCCAAAGCACTTTCTCAAAAGATATCTTTCAGAGAAAAATGTCTCTCCAAAAGAAAAATGTTGGGAGGTGGGGCAGTTCTACAATTAAATTAGTTTTTGACACCCACATGGAAGATTTAGAATGCATATTGACAAAGACACTGCTTCACACAAATCCAGTATATCGTTCACGTCACAGATTATGAAGAATTGCCTAAGTAGCCATCTGTGGAGGGTAACTTTGTCTAAACCCAGTATTGCATTTATAATACATTCAGCTGCAGGCAACAAAACCTCACTAAATCTAATTGAATCATACAGACATACATTATCTTGCTTAAGATGGGCGATACAGTAGTCCCTTGGTATCTGCAGGGGATTCATTCCCAGACTTCCCCGGGATAACAAAGCCTGCTGGCAGTCAAGTTCCTTTAAAATGGCATAGTAAAGTTGGTCCTCTGTCTGTGGGATCCAGAGATAGGGAGGGCTGACTGTACATGATTTTAGGTTTTGTTTAATGGATCAATACTGTCATACATTTGATTTGGTTCAGAATTTCTATAATTCCCTTGGCCCTGGCTTTATAGTCACAAGATGGCCACCCCTGCTTCCAGCATTAAATCTCAAGTCTTCCTATGGCAAAATTTAAAAGCACAAAGGCAGTGATGGCCAGAACATTGGGAAATAATTCTGTGTGAGACATTTGATAATTTTCTCAGGGAAGGAAATCATTTCCCAGAATAATTTCTCCACTGGGTCTGAATCTGGTTTTATTGGCCAGAACTTGGATTCAAGTTAGAGGGTACAAGCCCACTGCTAAACCAACAACTAGCAAAAGAAATAGAATCACCATGTTTGATTAAGACCAATTACTGATCATCATCTAGGGCTAATGGATAGACAGCTAATAGTGTCCACTGCATCCAGTATTTCCTCAGGGTGAACATGGGACCCTCTTTTACAAACTCTCAATCACCAAACACACTTTGGAGAATATTTTCTTTTGTTTTTATGTGATTATATGTAAAAGAAATAAGTAAATATTCTTTTTTTTTTTTTACTTTCTTCATATATGAAACAGTCTTTCAGTGATGTAGCTATCCATTATTGCATAACAAACCACCCCAAACATAGTGACATAAAATAGTAACCATTTTATTTTGCCCTTAGTTTCTGTGGATCATGAATTCATGCAGGGCACAATGGGGTTAGCTTGTGTCTTCTCAGAAATGGCTGAGACCTCAGCTGGGAAGAATTGAATATCTGGGGGTGACTTGAATGACTGGAGACTGGAATTATCTGGAGGCCTCTTCATTCATATGTCTGACACCTCTGTTGGTAGGGATCAAAGGCTGGGCTCAGCTAGGACTGTTGACCAGGTCATCTATACGTGGCCTTTTCCTGGTAACTGAATTCCGAGAAAAAAAAAAATTCTAAGAAGAATAATCTGGAGAGTGAGCATTACAAAAGAAAAAACTGAGTCCATATGGCTTTCTCTGACCTAGGCTTAGGTTTCTTGTTTCATCATTTCTACCACATTCTATTGGAAAGAATTTAATCACTAAGGCTAACCAAGATTTAAGAGCAGGGAACTTTTAACTGCACAGTTTGATCAGGGAATGGCAAGGTCTTAATGCAGAAGAGTATGAGGGTACAAGATGTTGTTTCTACCATCTTTAGAAAATACCATCAGCCACAAGTATAAGATGAAGGTGATGAGAACTGAGATGGAACTGGTAATGGCACTACGAATGATCTTAAATATTTTCAGGTATGATCTTTGTATAACTTGAACTTTCAACTCAAGATATATTTTGAGGAGTGAACGGAGTACTGCCCCTCATGATGTTGATTTTCAATATTCTTCACGTAGAATAGAGTCAGATGTAACATAGAACCATAATTCCTGAACAACATGGCTGTATAAATCACCAGAGAGATTCACAATATATTGTTTTTGGACCTCAATTCATATTTACTGCATCACAAATTCTGGTTATAAATTTCCACAAGTAATGTTTGTAACAAATCTAGTATGGTTCAAAAGAGGAAGCGATTCTAAATATGTTTAATCAATAGGATTATCTTTGGTAACTTTTAAAAAATGAATATATATTCAATATAAACAGTCATAAAATATATATAAAATATTCCCACCAACATAGGGATTGTGGGAGTATTAACTAACACAACATTTGAGAAGGTGATGTGGCAAAATGAAGGTGCATAACCTTTGACCCAGCAATTCCACTTCTATAAATTTATGCTTTAGCTATATTTACATTCTTAGCACAAACATTATTCATTGCAGCACTGGATTAGCAAAACATCTATTTACTGGGAGATAAGTAACCAACCTCCACCTAAAAGACATGAAGGTTAACAGTGCTCTGCATTCCCTCTGTAAAACAGAATGAGTGCTTATGACGACTTCTCAGAGCAAGTAGGCTGCTTTCTCTTTAATACACCCCTCATTCTGATTGATGAATAATCTAGGGCTTTTCCTGTAAATAGTTCCTGGATGACTCTTCAAGCACTTAAAAGAAGGAGGATATATCTACATGCATGCATTATGGAAAGATATCTTAGGTATATTGTAAAGGTAAGCAAGCTATTTATAGTATATTATGTATAGGATGATCTTATTTATGTTAACAAAAAATCTTAAATAAAAATAAGTATAAAATATTCTTGTTTATATACTTTCTGAAAAGAAATGCAAGAAATAGTTAACAATTTCTTGGAGGAGTGAAACTGGAGCTTTTAGAGCAGGAGTGACTATTTCTGTATGTTTTTTTTTAAATCATGGGCATTCATTTAAAAATATATTTTTTATTTTTTAAAATTACTAGTATATTTTTTGTTGGTGGTGTTTAAAATGCTACGAAAGTGATTCTGATGCCCATCCAGGCTTGAGAACAACTGTCATTAATGTAATTCATTTTTTTACGTGAGAGTAAGAAAAATGAAAAATGTACTTAAAGAAAAATACTTGAAAAATTTAGAAGGAGCAGAGTAGAAGTCCAAGATTTTTTAACAGTGTATTCTTTGAGGAAAATCAATGGGAGACATTTTTTATTCTTCTAAATTAGCATTTGTAAATGCAATAATGAGATATGCTTTAACATATCATTAACTAAGAGATAGGTATATGTTAATTTCTAAAGAATTTTTAAGTATATTGAATAGAGCCAACTAGGGCAGATTTTCATTACAAAGTGATATCATTATACCAATGATTGCAGGCTAATTCCCCACTTATACAGTCTGACCACTGACCACACTAGATCAAGAGAGTTTAATTTCCTTTGTAAATGTTCATTCCTGCTCATCTTACATGACAGCAAGCAAAATGGTAGTTTAATAAGGGAAGAAATCATTTTTAAAGGGAGAATATGTAAAAGCCAATGCTGTGGATTTTTGTCACAATAATTATACACTTCCCTTTACCGTCATCCCCTGACATATCTGTGTAAAACCAAAAAGAAATCATGTTTTCTGATTTGTTTCCTATAACCTCTTAAATGATGCCCACAATTGTATTGACCTTTAGTGTTGACAAGTGCACACTGGACTTGTCTTCAGGAAATAGGTTGTAATAATAGATCCTTTTCCTTCTGCCTTCTCTGAGATTTTGGCATTCGTCGCGTTTTAAGATTATATTGGATCTTTTTTTCATGAAAGCCTTACTTTATACTTGCCAACAGTTGAGTTTGTCTGTCATTTTCCCCCATTCCCAAGAAATTCTTAAGATGAGTAAGAATATTAATTTAAAAAATAGGATGTTTAGATATTGCCCCCCCAATTTAAGATTATTTTATTAATTCTTATAAAAACTGCTGTCAGATTTATTATCCCAGTTTTACAAGTGAAAAAAATTGGAGCTTAGAGACATTACGTGATTTTTTTCCCAACTCACAGAACTAGTAAGTGGCAAAATGGGATTCCAGCCTAGGTCTGTTTGACTCCAGATCTCTGCTCTTATACACCTTTTACTTATAAGGATATTATATTTGCAAAGTTCTTTACAGTTTACCAAACATTTTTATAAACATCTCATTCAGTCATACAACATGTCCAATAGGTTAAGTGACTAGAAATAGCAAGTGGCAGTGCCAGGGGCTGGATCTCATATCTACTGACTCCAAAATCACTTCTCACAAGAATGCCTCATATTTAAATCCTCTTGACATTTTACACAGTAGACAAAATTAACGCTGTCTATAAATGTACAATTTCACTTTGGAGCTCTGCTTTCAAGCCAGGCACAAATAGTATTCAATAAAACATGTATCAGAGTTGATCCAAGCCTTCTACCTCAAGAGATAGGAAGAGGAAATTCTTGATTTAGAATCAGACACAAACTTTGGGGATGAAAGGGCTAAATAATGAGCAATTACTGGATTTGAGCATAATCTTCTGCTCACTCATAACTAAAGTTCAGTTCAAATTGATGGACTTCATGAGGATCTTAGTCTGTTTGGACTGCTATAACAAAAATACCATAGATTGGGTTGCTTACAAAAATCAAAAATTCGTTACTCACAGTGGTGGAGATTGGGAAATCCAAGATCAAGGTGCTGCCAGATTTGGTGTCAGATGAGGTTCTGCTTGCTGGTTCATAGACAGCCATCTTTTTGTTGTGTCCTCCCAAGGCAAAAGGGGTGAGTCAGCTCTCTGGGGTCTCTTTTATCAGGACTCTAATCCCGCCTCCCAAAGCCCCTACCTTCTAATACCTTCACATCGGGATTAGATTTCAACATATGAATTTGGGGAAAACATAAACTTTCAGTGTATAGCAATAAGTGAATGGTGCTTCTCAGTGAGCCTAAAATATTGCCAAGAAATTGCTTAGGCACTGTGAGAATATGATAAAATCCTCCTCTGTGCGTGTTTGATAAAAGTATGATATATGAGCATTATCATAATTTGTTTATGAAAAAGTTGAGTCATCAAACTATACAAGCCATGGAGTTAATATTATGCTAAATGATACCTGAAGAAAATGAGCATGATTTTATTTTGTATTCTGGCATTCAAGGAATCTTGTCTTAATGGTTTTTTTTTTTATTTTTTTTTTTTTTGCATTTCTACAAAATGTATAGTACATTTTAATAAAAGGTAATTTTCTAAGAACTGTTTCCAGATTGAGTTGAGTTTACTACTATGACCTCGGCAATAAAATTAACCAAAGTTAGATTCCTGCATATTTCTAAGTCTGGAAAAAGTAGGCCTTAATGATAGAACAAATGTTTAGCCCAGCAAATTAACTCTGAGCCTCCTAATGAGACAGTAATGTTCATGGGAATGCTGGACAGAATTTAGGTTGGAGACAAGAAATAAAAACCTTATTAGGTAAAATAATTAATTTGAGAATCTGTTCTGGCCATTAAAAATTCAACTTTAATAAGAAATAAAGGAAACTTACATTTCCATTTTATGCTATGATAATTTTCTAGACAGTGTGAAACACTTGTAAAATTATACGTAGCTGCTTTTTATCCGATACGAATTTGTGTGGCAATAAACATTTAAGGATCAACTTTATTAACAAATGTCTTCTTGTAACTTTGACCATAGAATATAAAAGCACAAAGAAACTAGTAACATTTTTTATAGTAGGACAATTAGAAGAACATTTTTATTCAAGAACCAACTACAAAAGAAGTTTCATAGGCAAGCCCCAATGTCTTTTACAAAGGAGGTGGGCAGTAAATGTCACTGAGTTAATTTGATTGAAAGAGATGTGTGAGATTTCAACATTTATATAAACATGAAAAATACTCTATAGATTATTTTTTATATTTTAAATCAATCTTGTTTACCTCAAAGGGTACCAAACACTAATGCTAATGCCATCTGTTGGTGCCTTTCAGAATGAGTACATATTTACCTTAGAGCCTACCTATGAAAGCTCTTAATTTGAGATTTGGGGCATCAAGGAATGTTTATGTGAATTTACCTTGATGTCTTTTCTATGATGTGTGATTTTTGACATAGCTGGTAAAGAAAATATGTAGTGTAATCTGAACTGAATTTTCATCTCTTGATAATACCTTGTTTGGGGGTTCTTATTTATTTACCCAAATTGTCAGTGGAACCTACTGGAAAAAAAAAATTTCCTATGTGTAAAGGTTTTCATTTCACAAAGTACCTGTCAAAAATAATGTCTTAGATAACTAAATGAGCTTTTGCCATGAAAATAATTAAAATAAGAATTAGAAAGAAAACATTAGATATGAAGAAATAGGTATGAACTTTAGAAACTTTGTGTCAACCTGAAAAATAAATCATTGGCAATCAAACCATTAGGAAGTATGTATGTTAGGAAGAGGATGACAAAATTAAATATTCAATTAAGTTTGTTTAGACCAAAAATAGATTAGTCTCCAGAGACACAGAAAATTGTATCTAGCATGCCCATATGTAATATTGTATTTAAAATACTTTGCCATACATGTTTATAAAATAACTTACCTAACACATATCTTTAACCATTAAGGAACACTGTGGAAAACATATGTTGGGAAGGGGAGCTATTTTAAAAGTTTAGATTGATTGAAGTTTGAAATTTATTTTGGTGTGGACCAGGAAAAAAAAAGAAAGTATTGTTCGACCTGGTGGATAGTGGTACCAGTTTGCCAAATAGTGAAAATAGGAAGAGATATAGGATTTGGGATAATGATTAGTTCAGTTTTTTAAAAAATTCTGTTGGAGATGTGGATGCTTGGCTCCAAAGGTCTGGAATTCAAGGGAGAGATGTTGGCTACATGTATAGATTTGGGAATCATCATGTTATAAAACTGATAACAGAAGAATGCAAGTGCATTAGATCACTCAGAGGAGGAAAATCAGTGGTCGTTTGTCCTTTGCATTAACATAATGAATGAGATTTTAAAGGTATAAACAAAAAAGATACTGAGATAGTATCAATAAAGGAGTAATTTAATCTGTCTGGGAGGAGTTAAGGAAAATTTCATATAGATGACAACATTATGACCAAAAGGCTTGGTCCTAAAAGATTAATTACATCTTGTAGTGCTAGCATAGGACTAAAGGGAGATAAATATTATGTGTGTTGATGCCCCTGAAATTTCTGAGACTAAGTACTCTACTCATCAAAATTTTGAAAATGATGAATCAGTATTATATTCAGAGTCAGTCTTGGGAGCAATGTAATTCCCTGGTCTATGAGAAAGTCTCCTTTTAGTTGTTCCTTTATCTCCATTATTTCATAGCTTTTTTCTGGATTTGTTTATAGAGAGACAAAAGTTTCTTCATTTTCCAGTTAAAAGTTAGGCTTATATGTGAAAATGTCTGATTAAGTTAATATACAGATGTGAATAAATATACATTTTGAAATCCATTCTCTCCCACTTTGGGGAAAGAGGTTAGAAAATTAGAATGTAGGTGCTAAGGGAAAGGATGGATGTCCCTAAGTAGGAAAATATAGTAGAAAGGGAAGGCTAGAGGCATTAAATTTCATCTCACTTTTTTGTCATGAAAATGCTATAGTTATACTCAGAAGATATGGGCAAATAGAAAATGTTAAAAAAGTCCTTCATGACCTATACTAATTGCATGCAGTTTAGTGAAAACCCTATTCATTTGGGATGATAAGAAAGGAGAACTTGAAAGAGAGAATTTATAATGGACATTCAAGGACGGATGAAGTTCTAAAATGTGGTAATAAAATGAGGATATTTTAGACAAATTTATCATTAACGGCTCAGTTTAATTATTAAACTTAAAATTATTAAACTTAAAATTATTTGTAAAAAGGAAAAAAAAAACAAGTTGCCTGTTACAGAGCAGTCATATTGGAAGGTTATAGATGAAATGTCTGGAAAGTAAATAGAGGTTACGTTATAAAATATCTTTAATTCTGTAATAATGCTTTTGGACTTGATTCTAAAGACAATGAAGAGTTATTTGATGATATTAAACAGAAAATTACATAATCAAAGTAGAATTCAAGAATAATTAATCAAATAAAAGTTCCTAGAATGGTGGTAAGGTGGTAAGGTTACTCAGTGAATTCTCTGATGGCAAGAGGCCTTATTGATTTGCCAGCAATAAGGTTTTATTCATATGGACATTTGGTCTATGTTAAACAATTTTACAGTACCAATGAGATGGGTAGATGTGTTGAATTGGTTCCAAAACCCAACTGACACTTAAGTGTAATTATTGTTTGAATGATTATTGAGAAATATTTTGGTCACATAAAAGACACTGTTTTATAAAGAGCTTAATTAGGATATGCTTTATTCCTCCAACTGAAAAAAACATAAGCATTCTCCTGCTATACATCTTCAACAGTTTTATTTTCACTGATCGTGAATCACTGTATTGATTGGTATTTATCGACAAAAATACCAATTTTATATCTATTTGTTTCAGTTCATTTTTATATAGTGTGAAATTCTCCACCCAGAATTGGTTTGATGTAACTTTAGTGCTTATATAACTGGATTTTAGAGACTTGGAGTACCCAAGTAGAGCAAATACCTGATGGTATCATGCTTACCCTTGAATTTAGTACTAGTGCTATGGCTACTGGCATTTAGTTTTCTGCACTATAGACTAAGCCTCTAAATGAGCCAGAGTGGACAAAGCAAAACTCACTGAAGTATGCAGTAGGATATAGGCATGGCTTTCAGTTTGGCATCCTTTGTGCCCTCTGTGGAGCATTAATTCTGCAAGATTAATTTTGAATACCATATTCAGAGATGAATCATTTTGGGAATACCTATGTATTACCTCTATGGCAGAGTTCTCATGGACATTAATACACTGAATGCTCTGAGAGTTTCTGCAGTAAGGAAACCTGATTATTTTAATTAATTTTTATGCACACAGAACTACATTTTGAAGAGATTTTTTTTTTTAACATCCCAAGGAAATAGCTCCATGCAACCCATTTTGGAAAATGTTGATTTTACTTCATAGGTAAGGCAAACTAGATCTTCAGAGACTAAGTCCTGATTAACAGTTAGTTGGTAGCAAAATGAAAACTGCAGTCCAGTTCTTCAGATTTTATTTTCAAGCCCTTTTTACTAGGCTGTGTTACTACGAATCTCTGCAGTTAGAATTTAGACCAAGTGAACTTACATGACCATTAAGATGAACAGAAGGTAAAATAGGAATATTTCCTGCTGATGTGACTGACATGTATTGACAGAGAATTTCACAAACATTTCATAGCTTTTAAAGTATCAGCATTAAAAACATTGTTATTTGTTTCTCACATTGACTTTAGTAATAAATTTTTACTAATCAAGTTACTTATTTCTTATTATTGTTATGATATATAGAAAGAGTTCTTCACCTACCCCAGAGTACCTGCAGCTTTAGCAATAAATATACTTAAAGGAGTAAATTGAAAGGTGAGAATTTAATTTTGTAAGAGGATGCTACTTCACCATTATTTCTTTAGGTTGATGATGTGTTTTTAATACACTTTAATAAACTTTGATGTGATATATAGGTAATATATGTCATTAATAATCATGCTGAAAGAAGACTTATTCAATTAGTAATCTGTCCAATAATTGTTGAGCACTTGGTAGATCTCAGACACTCTGCTAGGCTCTATTAATATATTGACAGCAAGAAAACCCTTGTCCTCAAGGAGTTGGCAATCAAGTTTACACGTAGAAGCTGTATTTAGTATTGAAATAAATCAGAAAAAAAAACTCAACTTGTTGACATATCATTTGGTAACCCAAACTACTCCATATTAGCTCTGCCTTCTTAAAATATTTACCTATATTCTTAATATATACTTGGTTTACTGGTAAACTCAAATGAAAAGAAATTGAGTTTATCCACTTTAATGCTGTCTTCAGTACATCTTCATTTTTAAAATAGAGCAAGTATCCTGTAGAGACAGATGTGAACATAAGCCTCCGCACAGAAGTATGATTTGTTTATAAGCCCTTTCTTTCCTTGGCAACAGCATAGTTAACTGAACTGAAGCTGAAATTTCTGCAGAAGTTTCATGCTCTCAACCACAAAAAAACAAAAGGGACTCACATTAAAGATGTGTATCATGATCTGTGCCATTGCTGTCCTACAGCTCAGGTTTGGATAGTTTAACAAACATTACTCTCATAACTTCCAGTGCTAAACTGTTTTGGGAAAAGTCAATGCAGATGTATAAATCAGGAAACTAATAAACTTTCTTCATTTAGTGCTAAAGCAGAAGACTGGTCTGGAGCAACTCACAAATGGCTGATACTGCTTCTTTTGGGAGAGTAAAGACTTGGTCTCTATTCACGGTCCCTGGAGTAACAACAAGTGAGCAAACAAACAATTTGGAAGGTTATGTAAGATTCAGGTGTATAAGTGAATAGAGCCTTTCGCTGTTTCTTCTTTTGTTCTGTAGGGAGGCCTGCTTAAGCTTTGGTGGTCAAGGCTGCCTTCAGGGAATTTGCAATCTGTTGTGTCAGATGATTTCAGAGCCCTGAGTTCACTGCCATTTATATCTGTAGGCTAGGAAAGGAACAATATTAATATTCAAGAATTTATCCACTACTATATAAGGGAATTACTTTCATTACAATATTTTTTTTCCTCCTGTTCTGTTACTGTGCTCTTGGGCCCAGGCAAGATCTGACCATAGCCTAACAAAAAAAATTATTATTTTTTTTTTTTTTTAGTTTCCTGGTTTCATTTAGACAATTTTCTGTAATATACTAGGACAAGAAAGGCTGCTCAGTGACATATGGGTAAATTGAAAGATACTTTAGAAAATTAGAGTTTTGTAATAGTCTGGAGAGTATGGTAGAAAGGGCAAGGAATTTGGATTCAGTTGGACCATCAATTCAAATCCCTGCTCTTACTATTTCTAGTTTGTAACTTAAGACTATTAATTTCCTTAAGACTCATCTTATTCTTCTGTAAAATATAGCAACAGCAGCAATTTTATAAAGTACTTTTGAATGTTAGATTAGTGTTTAGAATATCACAAATGATGAAAAGATTGTAATCTTTATTTGATCATTTACTATCTATGATTGACAACTACAAGATTGCAATACTTTTTTATTAGGATCGTATTATTGCACTGTGTATTTTCAGCAATGTTCTTATATGAATTTTTGTTTTTAATATCTTTGTTCCTCCAATTTCCTTTTTGGAAGTAAGAAAAGCATAGGTTGTTGAAAATGATGATTATTCCAGCTCTTCCCTCATCTTCAATTTAGTGTTCATTAATTTTGAGGTTATTATCTACGTGAATTATCCCAGTAATTGCTTAGGTCAGAGAGATTTTTTAAGTCTTCCATTTTATTTAGGCTTATATCCAACCAACTTTAAAATAACCTCATTCAATTTTTCAAAACCTGAATTTATGAACTGTAGTGCATGGTGTCTCAGGAAGATAGAGAATTTGGATTCATGATAATCAGTATACAGTAAATCAATTTATGTGAAAGCCCTTTTTCTTAAAGAAAGTAATTTCTTCCTTCCTTGGTTTGTCTTTGTTCTCCAAATATACCCAGTACAGCTGGCTATAAAATAACCATTTTTGATTTCTACAAGCAAGAAGCAGGGAGGAACATAAAAGTTTAAGGGTTAAAAATACCCCTCCACACATACTAATTGAAAATGTAATTATGAGGAGGAAATAAACAATCTAAGTATTATTATTTTTTAAGGTGCTAAATGAGTAAGAAACAGTGTCGTAATTTGGTCCTACATCCATACATTTAAAATTATCTAAATAAGTTAAATAAGATGGAAATAAAGGATCCAGTAATTATATTACTTTAAGGAGAGAAATATTGATTAGATGCTAAAGAAACTTGAATATAAAAATGTTAGTTGACTGAAGGCAGACTTTGAATAAAATTTTTAAAATAAAATTGTTGGCAATTAAATGATGCTTGCTAGCTCAACAATAACCAAATAGGGAGTTTGTGTTTTATAGTTTCAAAGGCTTGAGGATGCACAAGATCATCTATTTGGTCAGTTTTATCTCTAATTAAAGCCTACTGTATATAAGTAGTAAACTAAAGGATGAATATTTAGAGACATTAAAATGAAATGAGATTGAAAAGGAGGAAGATTGGGAAAGCTATTAAGAGTTCCCATTTTACATAAATCTAGTTCTTATAAAAAAAATATGATTGAGCACTGATGAAACTATAGTTTTCTGTTTATCCTCCTCTCCAATAAAACCTCTTAAAAGGCTTACATCCTTACATCATCACGACTCTACTGAAACTGCTATCAGTGATGTCACTGAGAAATGATCTTCAAGGTAATGATGTATTTATCAATTCCTCTTTGACTTCATAGTGTTAGACAATAAAGAACATTCATGTTCAAATATGTTTTTTCCTACTATTCTCAATACCAAAATATGCAAGATCTCTTAAGTTTCTGTCCTTTAAACTCCTCTTTATTCATATAGGTCCCATAGCATGATCAAACCCACATAAATTATAAAAAAATTCCAAATATGTCTCTTTCCTAATGACTGCATTTATAGTCATTTATTGATCATCTCCTCTTGGCGATGTCATCAGTGCCTCAAATGCAATATGTTAAAAGAAAGTAATTATTATCTCTGCCCTTAAGCCGAGTCCTTTTTCTAATTTCACTAGACTTAAATAGTACTTGTATTTTTCGAGATATCTAAGTGCAAACAATTAGAAACAATGTCATCTGTTTGGTCTTGCTTTTTTACTAGATCCCTTATCTCTTTCAAGACTAAAAATTCCACCTTGACTATGACTCTCCCAACTATTTTTTCCTTTAAATTTTCTTTGTTGACAAGCCAATCAAGTCTGTCATAATTTCAGGCTAAGATCATAGCTTCTAACTAAATATTCTGCCTGTTTTAAGAATCCTCATTTCAATTCAGACTACACAAGGAGGATTTATGCTTTCCTTCTTTTATCCTCTCTTTGGACTTTTTACCTATGTGCATTATACTACCTATCACAGTATATCATTTTGTTCTATTTACCCCTGTGTCTCCTTACTATTCTGAGAATTTCTGGAATTTCTGGGACCGTATATTTCCAACTCAGTATCCCTAGCCAATAGGGCAGTGCTGAAAACAAGTAGGGAGCTTAATAGCTTCTTGTGGAAAATAATGCCTGGATGAATGAAGGGAACATTTAAAGTACTGCTGTTTTCTGATTCTCCTACCTTGGGGAAATTATTAATACCTCTGGAGCCTCTTTTTTCAGTATATAAAAGGGGTAATAACATATATTTCAGATGGTTATTATGAAAATTATATTATACAGTATATATGAAATCACTTAGCTTACTATCCAGTTCATAGGGTATGCTAAAAAAAAAAAAAAAAGCCCTCCTCCCTAACTCCTTCAAAAATATCCCTTATCTACTCTAAAATATCTTTATTGCCTACTGAAATTGTTCCAAAATTCACAGGTCAGCATCTGAAATTATCTTTCACCTCCAGATGAATTTTGGAACTATATTCCCCACTTCTCTCCTACACTCCTACTTAATCATATCAGATTGCATGCTATACTGCAACCTCATTCCCTATTCTGTACCTCTTTACCTGTGCTTCTCTTCTTCTCTCCTTCTGTGAACTGTTCTGTTGACAGCTCTTATTCATCCCCCTATCTAACTCTCTAAATGATTCTTGTCTATAAAGAGCCGTCTCACATCCCTGTTTCTCTAGGTGCTTTCCTAATTCTTCTACTGTGGTGAGTTATGATTGCTACTTTCTTGAAGTTCTGTAAACAATTAAGTAGCTTATAGCACTTCTATCACATCTGTCATGGTGTAAATATTTTGCATATCCTCCATTGTTGATTGTAAGCTTATCTAAAACAAGGAAATAGTTTTTGCCTTTTAATTTATTGAGGGAATTGAAATGGGAATTGACTCAGACTCTATCTCAAAATAAAAATCTTGAATTCATTTTGAAGTTTGGTTATTTCTCAGTAAGATTAGACAGGTATGTCTCAGTTTCACCTTGTTTTCTGTTTAAATACAAAGTGGAGTTTAATTAGTTGTAATATTAGTGATTTGCCTGCTATAGCTGCCTGCCCATTAATAGCTGATTTGAATGACCAACTTATTTCACAAGGGTCACTGAGCATCTGTTAGATAATGATGACTTTCAGCCATTGCTAAAGATGAAAGACAAATGTTCCTCATTATTTATAAGACAATTTGGAGTTTGGCAAAAATAAAACGTATACTTTGCCAGAAATTGTTTCCTTTAATTATTGCACTGGTGTGTGTTTCAAAGGAAATTTAATCCATTCACTTGCTTGTAACTCGGTAAAATGTCACTTTAAAATCTATTAGCTCTCCATAAAGTCCTATATTTATTTTATAACGCGTCTTTTTTTCTTTTGTGCTAAGTACATAAAAAATAAAGTGAGCCATTAAAGAATTGTGCAGTGTTGATTTGAAATCCTGGAAACATACATATGATAAACTAGTACTTCAGAGAAAACAAAAAGAAAGATATGATAGCTTCTTTCAAAGGCTCATAATTAGAGAGTCCGATTAGAGAGAGAGAGAAAAGATGTATGTGTGTATATAGTATGACATCCATGAAGTCCTTTTGAATAAGAACTGAGTCATGAATTAAGGAGCTCAGTAGACAAGCAAGCCAGGAAACAGCAGTCCTGTGTGTTCAGTATTGATTGCAAAGACAACTGTGAAATGTTGGTAACAGAAGAAAAGCTGAAGAAAGTGTGGCTATATTTCTAACATGATTTTTACAAGGCAGTTTGCACTTAACTAACTTGCTGGGATGCTTGAAAATAATGTATTGTGAAAGATAAGAAAAGTGGATATTGTACACTTCGATTTTCATAAAAGATTTTGACAGCCTTACGTGGGAGATTAATGGCTAAGGTAGAGAATTGTAGAGTCAATGCTACGGAGTTTCTTACATAGGAAACCATTTCAAGAATAAAACAGGGTCTTCGAGGGTGAAAATATTTCAAGTAAAAAAAGAATTTCAAATGTAGCAACCCTGGGACTTCCCTGGTGGTCCAGTGGTTAAGAATCCACCTTCCAATGCAGGGGACATGGGTTCGACCCCTGGTCAGAGAATTAAGATCCCACATGCCAGGGCAACTAACCCTATGCACTCTAGAGCCTGTGTGCCACAACTAGAGAGCCCGGGCACTGCAACTACTGAGCCCGCCTGCCACAACGAAAGATCCCGCATACCACAACTAGGACCCGACATAGCCAAATAAATATTTTTAAAAATGTAGCAATACTTAAAATTACTGGGGGCCCTGCACTTTAAATTTCTAATTTAAAAAGCACTCAAGTTCTATTCTTCTTCTTTTCCATCTCTAATTCATTATGACCATATGTTTATCATGTTTAATTACATTCCACAAATATGTAATATGCTAACTACAAGCTATACTAAAAGCAATTGCTAGTGTGTTCAGCAAGAAAATGCAGATACGTTTAAGGACAGTGGGTGAAAAATTTATCTTTTACTGAGAAATGAAAGAATTACCGTAGGAGGAACCTAAAGTTGGAAGTCCAAAGTAAATGACATAAACAATGATAAACAAGAACATGTTTGTAGATCATCAAATAAAAATTTAAAAACCTATCTTTGTATGTGTAAGGATAACAGTTAAAAATATTATATTGCTCCAATCAAATTAAGACCAAATGAGTAAGTTTCTCATGTTTAACAAAATATTTGTTCATTTACTGAGTTTTCTTTATGCCTCCTCCTTACTCACTATTTATCTACTTAACCCAGCCCTTGAGCTTTTTTCACATGTCCAGAAATTTAGGAAAGAAAATACCATGATGTGAGTGGTTTCCATTTGTATTTTCTGAGACAAATAGGAGTTTGTTCTACTTTCAGTACATCAAACTTAGAATTTGGCCTATGTAATTTTTATAGGTAAATGAACAGCAGGTAAAAACAACTTTGTAGACAGTGGGCATTCCTGTTTGTTCCAAATGATATATTCCATTTTGGAACCATAGAGGAAATCCAGAGATTCATGTGTGTGTTTTAATTTAGAATAATCTGGAACAAAAGCTCTAAAATACAGTGGGAGTAGGGTGAATGCCAGTGCTACCTCTTCTACTAAACCTGCTCTGACCTAGTCCCACCCTTTTCTGTGTCCAGAAGAATTTGATTTCTTCTCTTTTATAAAACATTTGCACAATATCTTATTTCAATTCCTCATATTATTCAAAATACATTTTTTTAAAGCACCAACTATGTAACAGACATTGTGCTCATTACTGGTCATCATAGTGAATAAGTCAACCAGGGTCCTTTACAGTTTAGCAGGGGTGATACAATTAAGCAAGGGATTTTGCAGTGCAGGGTAATAAAGCAAGGTAGTTAACATGATGGGGGAAATGCAAGCTTTAGGAAAGGTCCATTAAGCTGTCTAGGGGCTTGGAGCAGAGATTTCACAGAGGGCTTTCCAAAGAAATGACATCTAAGGTGAGGTATTTAGGTCTTGTCACCTGGAACATTTCAGTTAATCTTCCCAAAATAGCTTCTTTAAGTACATATTACTATCCTCATTTTAAAGAATCAAATGTGAAGGCTTAGACAAATTAAGTAGTGCCCAAATTCCTAGGGCTAGTTAGTGTCAATAAGAATTGTGATTCAACTCCATGTTGTTCTGAATTCAAGGTAAAACTATCTTGGAGAAACCATATCAGTATTTTTCCCAGATTTCAATTCATCTGTTTTTAGAGAACATTATAATGATGGTTTCCTTTTTTACTCTTCAAGTTTGCTTTTTATAGTGACTCAAGGAAGTAGTGACAAATATCACAGAATTCTGACCTTGGGAGATGATTCAGTCACGGAGATAGGAAAATATGCAGCAGTCTAGTAAGGAGAGATCCAGTCAGAAAGTCGTGGCTGAAATTTCAGCTTTTCCTAAATCACAGTGGAATTTTACATCCCTCGGAGGCACATGCTTTCCTGAGTCAGCCAGGCACTGAGATATGACAGGTCCAGCTGTCCACTAGATGCTACTACTGGATGGATCCTCTAGCAAGAGAAGCATTAATATTTAGAGAGATTCTGGTACTTTCTGTAAGAAAGAGCTCAGATGAAATTAATATAAATTATATGTTGGTTACATATTCAGATTTTGCCATTGTTTACTATTCTTTTAATTATAAGTATTCATTTTTACTTCTTGTGCATTTTTACACTGAATGTGTCTCTCCTCCCTTCTCTCACAACACACACACACAACTCTTGAAGCACACACATACCTCTTGAAGCAACAAAGGTTTAACAATAATGAAAGAATTGATCACAGAGAAAAGTACATTTTAGATTTCTGGAAAAGAAAAGAAACCCAAAAGACTACCAACACGTATATTTAAAATACACAGGTATTAGCTAAAAATTTTCAAGTGTATTTTAATATTGAGTAAACAAAAAAAGAATAATTAAGCTCTGGACATTTAGCAAAATTAAGATATTATTATCAGCATTTTTAAAAGACTAGCTAAATATTTTTAATTTACTGATGAATAGATGATTATCATGCAGCCTGGCTCAGATTTCCAGCAACATTAACATACACTTTAAACATACACTTGAAATAGAAGGAATTCAGACTTTTTAAGCAATTATTCAACAAGCCCATGTTGTTCATGAAGAATGTCTTTGGGACAGTACAGGCAATATGAAAACTAATATTCTAATAATTCTCACATAGATTCAGTTGTCTATATTCCCTACCCCTAGGTAATAGAAGCTGAAGGTTGAAAAGGAGAAAAAATAGAGGCAAATAATGCTGATAGCTTTAAATAAAGAGTTAAATAGCTTAACAGTAGAAAAAGATACAAAACACTGCATTTCAGATATCAAAAATTTTCCAACTGTGGTATAAATGCCCTAAAGATATATGATGACTTTCAAAGGCCTGTGCAGGAACAGATAATTTTTTAAAATTTCTTGACATACATTTTCATATGTTTTCTTTCCTAAAATTGACCTGCCTGAGAGTGTAGGTCTGTGGTTGAATTGCTTCCAGTTCCTACCTCTTACTTTTATATTCATCTTTCACTAAATCTCTCAAACATACAGAATCATAGCATGGAGCATAGTCCAAAGTGTAAAACCCACAGGAAATGAAACAAAGAGACTATATAAAATGTTGGTGTTCTCTAGGCCCATCCATGTTGCTGCAAATGGCATTATTTCATTCTTTTTATGGCTGAGTAATATTCCACTGTATATATGCATGTACCACTTCTCTACCCATTCCACTGTCAATGGACGTTTAGGTTGCTTCCATGTCTTGGTTATTGTAAATAGTGCTGAAGTGAACATTGGGGTGCATGTATCTTTTCGAATTAGAGTTTTCTCCAGATATATGCCCAGGAGAAGGATTGCTGGATGATTAGGTAACTCTGTTTTTAGTTTTCCAAGGAACCTCCATACTGTTCTCCATAGTGGCTGCACCGATTTACATTCCCACCAACAGTGTAGGAGGGTTCCACATGGATATTTGTTGTAAGGCCACTCCTAACCCAGAAATATCCTAGCTCTAGGAACCATTCACTCTCTCCTTGGCCATAAGATATCTCATTGTCCTCGGAAAAAATGCAAATTCTCATATAATGGGCCATAAAGCCTTACATGATCTGATCCCTGCATTTTTTTTTATCTTGAGAGAGAAGAATAGAGCTAGAAGAATCAGACTCCCTGACTTCAGACACTACTACAAAGCTACAGTAATCAAAACAGTATGGTACTGGCACAAAGCCAGACTTATAGATTAATGGAGTAGGATAGAAAGATAAACCCAGAAATAAACCCACACACTTATGGTCAATTAATCTACAACAAAGGAGGCAAGAATATACAATAGAGAAAAGACAGTCTCTTCAATAAGTGGTGCTGGGAAAACTGGAAAGCTATGTGTGAAATAATGAAATTAGAAGTTTCTCTAACACCATACACAAAAAATAAACTTGAAATGTATTAAAGACTTAAATGTAAGACTGGATACTATAAAACTCTTAGAGGAAAACATAGGCAGAACACTCTTTGACATAAATCTTAGCAATATCTTTTTGGATCCACCTCCTAGAGTAATGAAAATAAAAACAAAAATAAACAAATGGGACCTAATGAAACTTAAAAGCTTCTGCACAGCAAAGGAAACCATAAACAAAATGAAAATACAACCTACAGATTGGGAGAATATATTTGCAAGTGATGCAACTGACAATGGATTAATCTCCAAAATATACAAATGGCTCATGCAGCTCAATATCAAAAAACAAACAATCCAATCCAAAAATAGGCAGAAGACCTAAATAGACATTTCTCCAAAGAAGACATACAGATGGCCAACAAACACATGAAAAGATGCTCAACACCACTAATTATTAGAGAAATGCAAATCAAAACTACAATGAGGTATCACCTCACACCAGAGGTCAGAAAGGCCATCATCAAAAAATCTACAAACAGTAAATGCTGGAGAGGGTGTGGAGGAAAGGGAAGCTTCTTACACTGTTGGTGGGAATGTAAATTGGTACAGCAACTATGAAGAACAGTATGGAGGTTCCTTAAAAAAATATAAATAGAGTTACCACATATCCACTCCTGAGCATATATCTGGATAAAACCATAATTCAAAAAGATACATGCACCCCAATGTTCATTGCAGCAGTATGTACAATAACTAAGATATGGAAGCAAGCTAAATGTCCATCCACAGTGGAATGGATAAAGAAGACGTGGTACATATATACGATGGAATATTACTCTTTGGCCATAAAGAAGAATGAAATAATGCCATTTACAGCAATATGGGTGGGCCTAGAGAGTGTCATACTAAGTGAATTAAGTCAGACAGAGAAAGACAAATATCGTATGATATCACTTATATGTGGAATACAAAAAGATGATACTGATGAACGTGTTTACAAAGCAGAAACAGACTCAGACTTTGAAAACAAACTTATGGTTACCAAAGTGGGAAGGTGTGTGTGGAGGGAATGAATTAGGAGTTTGGGACTGACATATACACACTACTATATATGGGATATATGGTCAACAAGGACCTACTATATAGCACAGGGAACTCCACTCAATATTCTGTAATAACATATATAGGAAGACAATCTAAAAATGAATGGATATATGGGTAACTGAATCACTTTGCTGAAACTAACACAACATTGTAAATAACTATACTCCAATATAAAATAAAGATTAACTTAAAAAATAAAATAAAATAAAATATTGGTGTTGATTTTGATATAACGAATAATTCTAGAGTCTGCTAAATTCTACTGCAATTTAGGCAGTTTCAAATTTTCTTTCAACACATCTACATGAACATCTACATGAAGGTATAATAGAGTTATAAAAGATATTGGGAATGTTTTTGATGATAGATTACTGTAATCATATCATTCTGACGGAGTTAAAAAATTGAGTGGTGTTGCTATAACAGGATTCTTTCTATCATAGTTTGATTTAAGAAAACAAGGTTCCGTAGAATTGATTCTAAACTCTATTTCACGTGAGCAAATAGCAACCTTATTTGCACAAGAAGGTTTTTTGCATGTGTCTAGATAAAGACACCTCATTAAGACATCCATTATTATCTATGTAAAGCAATAAAAAAGTTCAATATTTATCAAAATGTATGATATATATGATTTAATCAGTTGTATACTATTAATGATTGTAAAAATAAATTCCTCCATAATATTTTTTATACTTAGATCCTTCCAGTCATAAGAATTTTTATATTCAATTTACATATTTAATTTTACTACAGAGAAGATAAGGTATCAAAAGATTTTAATTTTTAAAAAATTTAGATTAGAATCAAATTATATAGCACAAGTGGAACGAAAATATGAGTTTGAGGAGAAAGAGCAACAATGTAGCATTTTTTTAAAAAACAGATCTTGTTCATCTTTTAAAAAAAATGACTGATAGTGAATATCAAATCACTATGTTATTTAGATTTTCTTGGATGCATTTAAAAGTGAGAATTAACACATTTAAAAGTGAGGATTAACAGTTTTATCTTAAAATATCCATGTTTATGGTAATCAGAAATTATAATTTTTGCAAAGACCTTAGCTTACAAAAAAAATTTTAGGGCTTCCCTGGTGGCGCAGTGGTTGAGAGTCCGCCTGCCGATACAGGGGACACGGGTTCGTGCCCCGGTCCGGTCCGGGAAGATGCCACATGCCGCGGAGCAGCTGGGCCCGTGAGCCATGGCCGCTGAGCCTGCGCGTCCGGAGCCTGTGCTCTGCAACGGGAGAGGCCACAACAGTGAGAGGCCCGCGTACCCCAAAAAAAAAAAAAAAAAAAAAAAAAAATTAGGTGACAATTTAAAAACATGCAATAGTTTACATAGAACCTATTAGTTTCTATTTAGTTTATATAGAAAATCATTTTATGGACCGTAAAAGCAAAAACAAAACAATTGCTCACCTTAACTTCATCTCGCTGAGTTTGAGAAGATCACTGTGCTCATGCAATCTGCAAATAGAGATTCATAATCATGTCCTAGAGTTATGAGGAAAATTAACTCATAAAACCTTAAAATAATTACAAAGTATTTTCATGTATATTTTTCCTTATAACTTTATAAATCTATCTGCCATGCAGAGTCTCATTTAATCTTATACCAAAATAGGAATTAGTACAAGTGGTGCTATCTCCATTTTGCAAATACGTGAGTAAGGCTTTAATAGAGTTATTTTAATTGAGTCCAGTTACTTGCCCAAAACAATTGCTAGTAAACCAGGGACTTGGTATCTAAACTTAAGTTTTGAGTGTCAATATAACTTTAAAAAAAGGCAGTAACACTGAAACTCTCTTTTTTTTAACATGCTCTGCCTATAAGAGAAGGAAGTACAATAAAAAAAAATCTTTTCTGGAAGTTCAAGGAAGGTAAAATAGGAGAAGTACTTTAAGGTATGACATTCATTTATCTGCAAAATTATTTCTTGTAAACCAGCCCTGGGCTATGGCAATGTAGATAACTAACACTTTGCTCTATCAAGCCAGGCTCTATGAATGCCTTTTTTTTCCTCCTTCAAATTATATTTTATAGCACAAAGGGATTTTGGTCATTGATGATGGTGGTAGTTTGTTTTGTTTTAAATATCAAGTTAACCATAGGAAGGTGGATTGAAAATAATTATCCTTAATTACATACTTACCATGTATCTGGCTCCATCCTGAGCACATTTAACAAACAAATCCTCATTACAATCTTATCAAATAAATAATATTACTAATCCCATTTTACAGGTGAGAAAACTAAGGTAAATTAATTTGCCCCAGGTTCCACTGCTAGTGCACAAGAAAGGTAACATTTGAACTCCAATATTAACTATAATTGATCACTACATTATGCTGCTTCTCAAGGACAAATAATTTGTCCCTGTGATCTAACAAAAACTTAAATATGACACTATTTTTAACTTTTAGCATATTTTGAGAAAATATAATCAGTTTAAATTTGTTTGCAGGAAGCAGATGAGAAAAAAACTACATTTTTTTTCCCTCTGGGATACGTTCCCTAATTTGTATTTTAAGGCATATCTCATATTGAAATATGGCTTAGTTTTCTCAAGAGAGGACAGGTAAATATGGATTAATGGCTACTTTAGTTAATGATCACAAGGCTGGTTTTAATTAATTGTGCTATGTAGCCATTCTTTATTCATAAAGTAAAATTTGTGCTCAGAATACCTTTTATTAGAAAAAAGGCAAGAAGAAAAATCCATCGGTGACCAGTAGAAAGTTTAAAGGTCAACATTAAGCAGAGAGAGAAAGAGGAAATAATTATTTTTGTTTTTTAAATATCTGTATTTACTGATGCTGTAAAGTGGCATATACTTAATTAATTTGACAAAATAGTTGAGTTTAGAACATTTCTGTATAGCCATTTGCTGTTTCTTATTTTATCATCTGTATTTATATGCAAATAGAATACTTTCCAAATGATTTAAACACAAAGATGTTTACTGGAAGGAAGTAGGTGTTTGATGGAAGGGAGTAGAATTGCTGATATTGTTTTTGGTACAGGATTCCATGTGGTTTTTTTCCTTGTTTTAAGAGTGAGGTGTCTGTATCTAGCTCTATCCCTAAGAAGATGGGATAAAGAGGCTTGCCTGGAGCCTAGAGCACTATCTCTTCACTTCTTTGGACCTGGCTGCATTCTTCTTCTCTGATATTGCTGTTTTAAACACCTCCTGCATGCATTCTGAATGTAGTGTTCATTCCCCTTATAGCTCCTGAGGAGAAACTTCTCCAGGAAGCATCTGCCAGGGAGATAGCACTGCAGACAGAATTCTCCCCACAGCGGTTCAGAGGCCCTGCCAGTTAACAAAAATCTTGAAGCCCTTACAGATCCAAATATCTCACATTTAAGTCCATGTGGGAGAAAGCAAGTGGTTTAGTTGAATTTAAAAAGTAGAAATGACAAAGAAATTTCCAGTTTGATTCCTGAGTAAGACCATTTGAACAGAGCTAGTCTTAAACTAACTTTTCAAATATGTAACTCCTCTTCCTTTTTACATTCTCTGCCTCATTTATCCATCCTGAATTCATGCATGCACCATTTTTAATGTAGAGATAATAAGACCTACCTACCTCTCAAAATGCTTTTGTGAGTGTTAAATGAGATCATATATGAAAGTATTTTCCATACCACTTAACCCATAGTCAGTATTCAGCAAATGGAATTTCTTATTATTATCAAGACAAGACGATCATAATTAGACTTTAATAATAGGCCAAAAATGTCAGTACGTTGCACAAAGACTTTCCTACTTTCTTTAGTCAATATATAGGCTTTCTTTCACTCTATCCATGCTTATTTTACTTAATAAATGTTAATTCATATGTTGAGTGATTTACAAATAATGTATTGAAACACCCTAAAAGTAAAAATTCCTTGGCATTGCCTCTTCTAAACATGGTCAGACAGGCTAAAGTGGAAGCTTGACTTAAATGAGGCAATGAAAAGAAAAAGATAAAGCAATTTGTAGTATTATAGAAAAGCATGGTTTGATTATCAGTTAAAATGAGTGATTTCAATGTCTGGAATTTAGAGATTAATCCCAAACCAAATTTTGATTATTTCTTAGGCATTTAATATGTTGGGTTTTATATACGTATATATACACATACATGTATATATGTATATATATACATATTATATATATATGTTTTAAAAAATACATACACTATAAATTTTGCATTAAAATAAGACTTAAAGGTATGAATTAATACCATTGCCTGATCACATTAAAGTTCACTTCTTTCATTAATTAGGTATAGAATGTATGAAAAAGCAATAAAAAAATTTTTTTAAAAGCTTTATTATTTTCAGTGTTCTTTTCTCTGTTTTACAATATCAAAAATACGTATGTTTGAGAATTTGCTGTTATAATTACATAGTAGCTCATAACTTTCAATCTCTTATCCAAGACATTTTTAATATAGCTTTATTATTACAAAGATGTACTAGAGTAAAATGTATAGAAAATCAATTTCTTTCTCTTACAAAATAAGAAATCAATGTTATTTGGGTTTTTTTGTTTGTTTTTTCTGTTTTTTTTTTTTTGTGTGTGTGCTACCATGTAAAAAGTAAAATGTGCTGGAATTCCCTGGTGGTGCGGTAGTTGAGAATCTGCCTGCCAATGCAGGGGACATGGGTTCAAGCCCTGGTCTGGGAAGATCCCACATACCGCAGAGCAACTGGGCCCGTGAGCCACAATTACTGAGCCTGCACGTCTGGAGCCTGTGCTACTCAACAAGAGAGGTTGCGATAGAGAGAGGCCCGCATACCGCTGTGAAGAGTGGCCCCCGCTTGCCACAACTAGAGAAAGCCCTTGCACAGAAACGAAGACCCAACACAGCCATAAATTAATAAATTAATAAATTTTTTAAAAAAAGTAAAATGTGCCCAACATGGCATATTTCCCATTCTAAAAATAAATGTACATGTGTCATTAATATTACTTACATACTTATGCCTGGAGGTTTAATGAAGTTATGTCATAATAAGGTTATTATGATGCATTACAAATTTCTATAAGCAAGTCATATGTTACATAACCTCTCTGTACCTCACTTCCTTCGCTGTAAAATCGGCAAAATGATAACTTGACGGTACCTATCACAAAGGGTTGTTGTGAAGATTGAATGAGAAATAGATATCATGTGCTTAGAACAGTATCTGGCAGATAGTAATGTTAGTATATATATTATTATCTACAAAATAGTATTGAACTGTTACCTGCAGAAGTGCATTTCTCACTTAGAAATCTCTTTAAATATATTTTGAAATATAATTTTCACCATCTATAAGGGTGAGTGCTTCATTAAATAAGTTCATTAGACAAATTGATGATTCTTTGAAAATCCACAATTTGAAATCCAAATTATGGATTTCCCTTGACAAAGTCATGCATGTCCTACACTTGCCAAAATAGAAAGATAATAGGAAGTATTTCACCCATAATATTATATATAAAGATATTATTGTCTAGTAAATACTACATGTTATGTAATATACATGTATACATGTATGTTTATAATTATCTGTATCCATATTCATATCTATACCCATATCAATATCTATTATATTATCCAAGGAATAACTGGCATGAAAGACATTAAGAAGAGAACAACCTTAAAAACAAAGGCAAGTGGGTGAGGAGATAGAATTTGTTCTGTTCTATTTAATCTCTACTTTACTTTTCTTACCTCATATTGGCCTTGAAACCAGGATATCAAAGCTCTCTTTGTATGCAGAATTAGCATGGAAGTTGTATGATGTTCTGAATTTTTAAATTTTTTCTGTGTGCTTTTGAAAGTTCTTCTGTCAAATTTAGAACTTTGTGATATGATGAAAAGACAGCTGTGAAGGTAGCTGGCCAATCCCTTCGTAGGTAGATCATTTTCACATGGTTTAGCTTTGATTCCAAGGGAAATTGTACTTTTCTTCTCTTATTAGTTAGTACCTTTAATAGGGGCTTTCATTAATCAACACGTCTTGAGAAAAGCTGGTCTTTCTCCATCGAGCGGAATAAATCCTGCTGTGTGGGGTAATGGTAATGGCGCTAAGGCTTATGTTTTTGGAATGTGTTACAGGGAACTTAGAGATATGAAAGGAAAAAATCATTCTTCAGCAGCCACAGACTTAATTTCTTAATCGAGTTTAAAAAATAATAAATAACCAAATATACTAATTTCCACTAAGCTCTCTGATGTCCACCTTTCAGATTTAATCACCACAGGAGATAGTGTCACAGAGAGAGTCTGTTAGAATTACTCCAACATCATTTTGTTCAACTGGCACCTCACCAAGCGGGACTTTATACCCTCAAAATAAGGACCTGCCTGATACGTACAAATGTCATTTATAAAGGAGCTCCTTAAAAGATTTCAGAAGCAGCAGTGTCAGTCTTATTAGAAAAGCATTAACTATCTTAAGCCTGGGTTTAAATAAATAACAATCTTGAACAAAATGAAGTATTAAAGCTATTTTCTATACATTTTCCAACAACCAGATGTTTGGAACTATGTTACACAACATCCAGATGATTGAAAATTTAAGTGTTTGTCATGATATTTGTCTTGGTGTTAGCACAGCTTATGCTGAGAAGTGTATTTTTGGAACTGCTTCAGTCATCTCCCTATAAAGTAGGTTGTCTAGAAGATTTTTTTAAGTGGGGGGGAAAAACTTTCAAAAAAAGCTGTGCCATACTCAATTAAAGGATATATTCATTATTAAACATTTTATTCAGATTATTTCATTATCTAGACTTCAAAGGGATCCTAACATCACTAGCTGTTAAAACGTTTATTTGGAAGTCCAGAGATGAAAAATGAACCAAGTTTTTGACCCGAGAACTATTGCTTCATCCTACTCTCATCAGTGATCTGATCATCTTTGCTTTACCAACCTCTCTCTCACACATTAATTTCTCCATCCTAAACAGGAGAACCCCTCACATTTGCTACTGTGTAACTTTGCTACTGTGTAATATATTATGCAGACCTCTTGGGGAGGAGAGTTCCAGGCAGAAGCAGCAGTAAGAAATGCCAACTTCCTGGGGCAAGAGCAAGTGTGATTTGTTGGAAGCACAGCTGGAGGCCCAGAGTCTAGAGCAGAGTAAATGGGAAAGAGTGGGAACTGACAATGTCAGAGAAGCATCAAGGGGCCAGATTACATAGGACGATTGGTCACTATAGGGATTAAGAATTTTTCTTATGAGTGAAATAGGAAGGCTTAGAGTTGTCGATGATCTGATTTAAACTCTAAAGTTCATTCTGTTTATTGTGGGGAGAACAAGGTCAAGGGCAGAAGCCAGAGACCCTCAGACAATTATAAAAATCCATTATAACAACAATTTAATTACTGTATTTTCACTTCCTGTTCTTTATGATAGTTAGTCATGAATATAATTTATCATCCTTGCTAAATTATAAATTCTGTGTGGGCAAGGATTCCAACAGATTATATCTTTACACATGAGTGTTCTTCAACTAAAAAAAAAAGTTTGATACCCAAAGAGTACAAGATGAAATTCTCACCACTTCTGTCCTTTTCCCACCCTCCCGCTCCCCTCTATCATACCCTAAATACTTTCCTTCTTTCCAGAATTTCTTCTTAATACAACATACACATATCTAGCAGTACCTCTTTGTGTACATGAAAAAAACAAAAACAAAACAGGGGGGAAGTGGAGAACAAAGAGGAGATAGATAGATAGGAGACAAAGTCCTTTTTCTCAAGGAATCGTATGTGTATATGCCTATTTCATATATTTTACATAATCATCTTATAGTTGAGCTTAAAACTACATATAGTATGTATAAGTATCTTATGTTTTTATAAAAATAGAAAGTCATTCCTAGGCCTTGCTATTCACAATTTGTAAAATTCCATATATGGTAATTTGAGTTATTTAGGTTCTACTTCAGTAGTGTAATCTGAGAATTGCTCTACAGAAGTCCAAGGAAATAATACCCCAATTTTCTTTTTTTCCCTGAGTCTCTTTCAAGGGTCTTCCTAATGTATGTCTTGAAAAGCTTTGGGTTGGGACCAATAATAATTATGGAAGATAGTTATCCAAGCCGAGGAGACACAAAGAGCCCCCCCCACCTTTTTTTTTTCATTTTTCTTAGTGAAGAAGTTAGAATCTCTTCTTCTGTGAAGGTCCCTGGCATGCCAGAACAGAGGAATAGTGCTTATGCTAAGATTACGAGTTAGAACCCAGATCAGGTCTGTGAAAGCTCTAGCATCTAAATACTAGTTACTCGCTGTGGTCTTCCTGATACCGCCCCCCCAAATAAAGGTAAAGCTGCTGCTGTCTCTAGGGAAAGGGAAATGCCAGGCAGAGTGTTCTAAATCAGACTTTCATGGTAAAATATCCATTAATGATTAATTTTCTGCTTCCTTTAGAATAGGACAGGTTAAGCAGTTGGTCACATTCAATAAATAAGAAATTACTTGCAGTAATGTCTGCAACATTCTAATCATCTTCCCATTTCTAAAAACTATTTTAAAAGTCTTTGATCTGCATTACGGTGAAAATGACATTGAATGTGGAAATAGAAGGCTTGATTATGAATTCAACTTTGCCATCCACTAACAGTGTGGCTTGGGCAAGTCATTTAACCACAAAATTCCATTTATATTCTAAGGATGAATTGAGCATAGCAATCTATACCTCACAGGGTTGTTATGAGCACCAGATAGGAAAAAGTGTGAAGGCCACAAATGCAGAGGTCACACAATAAACATTTGATAAACCCAGATATTAAATACAGACAGCGGAATTATCATAATCCTAGTAGTGGTATTTCAGTGTTCTATGCTATACCAGTACACATGTGATCTTGTGAAATGGGAACTATGTCCCCTGTATCTTCTTTCTGCATGTTATTAAGAATGACAATATACTATAATTGTTTAATTATGTCATTAAAGTGGGTTTTATTTTCTTCATTAAATACATCAGGAAAAGCTTTTCAATTAACAATGACCTTTATGACTTCTACTAGTTTGTATTCTATAGATGCTGAAGCTGACTGCAAATTAGATTCTGCAATGTACCTTGTTCCTTATTTTTTCACCCACTGATTAGTTTGATACAGCTGGCAGCAGCCTACCCTGTTGCTTTCAGCTTGCAATTTTGTAGCAATCTCAAAACACTGTGTTCAATCCCCCAAGGTGTTCTGCAGAAATGCTGTCAAACTATTTCGGTGTATGTGTATTTTCATTCTGTAGCTGTGCTTTGTACTCATTTAAGAGAACCAGTCTTTAATTTGTATCAGAACGTTTTCAGGTTGAAACTTAGAATGCCAGTCCTTAGCAAAATCACTGATATATGACCACAGCCTTCTGTTCTAAATCTTGATATGACTTACTCCTATTAGATACAAAGCTATATTTTTAAATTTTGTTATAGAATACAACTCTGAATAAATGGCTTCAAATTTGGCCTTAAAATCTAATAGTAGTCATCATGCTTGCTATTATCATCTAGCTCTAGTTTACCTTTCCAATTTTGTCTCTCATCCCTCCTACCTTATATCCCATGCTTCTCTGTACTTCCTTAAAATGCCTGGCTGTCTCTCTCACCTTTCCCGGGAGTTATCTGCATATAATACCTCTGTCTAGAACACCACATCTTCCACTCTTCATCTCTTTATCTCAGGCATTTTTCTATTTTAGAAAGCCTTTTTCTTTACTCACAACAACCTTTCTAAGTCAAGTAACCCTCGTTTGTCTCTCATGTACCTTGTGCCTGATTTCATAAAAATATTCTTCTTTCTGTACAGTATTAATTGGTTGGCTTAATTAGATTGTCCTCCTTAGTAGACTAAAAGTTTTGGAGAGCAAAGGCAATACCCTTTGAATCCATGAATAGTAGATGCTCCATATGTGATTTTGTTGGATAAATGAATGCTTTCTGGAAAAACTATTGGTCAGTTTATTGAAAAGACAGCAAGAATTTGCTACTAAAAGTATTATATTAGCCTCGCTACATTTAATTACAACAGCAATATTATCAGTGAAATGCAGTTCATAGTTTCAGTGTACGGGTCTACTGCTCTGCAAATGCAGGTAATTTTAAGAATAAACATGTATATGGTGCCATTCTGTGCTTTATGTATCTGGCACATTATATTCAGAATTGGATTGCGTTAAACCGGGCTAGCTCATGAACCTATTCTACTTCTTATAATTTCAAAGAAAGAAATGTGTTTTAATGTTGAAATTGTTATTTGAACTAATTTAACCTTATTTAAATTTACTTGTCATCCAGACAGAATAAAAAAGGATTTTGACTGGCTTTGAATTAAAATACACACACACACACACACACACACACACACACACTTAAAAAACAAAACTAAACCAAACTGTAGGAAGGTATTGTTTCATATTTGCTTTGGGAATGAAAAATGTACCAGTGTGTTCATGTCTCCTGTGTTTATAGCTGATGTTTGCATTTGATGCAGTGCCATAATTCAGCATATGGAAATACACTCAGAACAAAGATAATATTGTCTCTCATTTTCATTTTGATTAATAATGTTCTGTCTCTGGTAATTTGTAGGTGTTATTTGGAAGATGGAGCTTCAAAGGGTGCCTGGCTGAACCGGTCAAGTATTATTTTTGCGGGAGGTGATAAGTGGTCAGTGGATCCTCGAGTTTCAATTTCAACATTGAATAAAAGGGACTACAGCCTCCAGATACAGAATGTAGATGTGACAGACGATGGCCCATACACATGTTCTGTTCAGACTCAACATACGCCGAGAACAATGCAGGTGCATCTAACTGTGCAAGGTATGCATTTCCATGTCTGCTACGCTTAGAAATGTTCAATATTTAGATATCAAAATGACTGAGAGGTAGCTGACAGTGTTGAAAGATATGTTGTCATTGTCTTCAGGGATTTATGTTCCTAGATTCCATTAAGTATAATGGCTTTTATAGGCTTACAAATCCCCACTTACTGAGATCAAAAATTATCCATTAACATCACATTATGATTATTTTGTATATGATTCATTTTGTATCTTCCTATGAGTCACCCCTTCAATAAATCTTTGAGAACCCATGGTTGGTACATTAAAATAAATTTTTGATAGCCTATGATGGCTACATTAAAATATTAGAACGTCTTGAAATATGAATAATAACTCTTTAAAAGTAATCCTCAAGCTTTCCAACACTCTGTCTCAATTCAGCTTCTATTTACTTTGATTCAAGTCACAATGAAAAGAAGCAGCCTTCTAGAATTACTTTATTTAAATATAGAATAATTGAAAAAATATGGTTCAATGCTTTATACTTTGATTTACTTTCAGTAGATCATAAATCATGCTAGCTAACTTACAATCTCCAAATATAAACAGAATCATCCAATTATTTTACTTTTCTTGCATACTAAAATATAAGAGCATATTTATCCTCAGCACAAATACATTTCAAGGAAAATATAATTATAATGCTAGTAGAATAGAAAATGTGTATTTTTGCCCTTTTGCATTATATCCTCATGCTTTATAGATAAACCATGTGTTGGTTGCATAGAAATAGTATATTGTGGAACTCAAAATGACATTGCAGCATTTCTAAGTAAAATTAATAACAAATTATATGATAATGTAGTGCCAGCGAATGCATGTTTTATTCCTATCAGGAAAGCTGAATTTGCAAGTTAGTTGTATTATTTCTGAGTTTACCCTTCAAAAATCAACAGTAAATATTAATTTAGGTACATGGTTTACATTCAGAAAAGATTGTTATTCTACAACTTTATTAATTGAGCTTTATTTCCTCACATAAAGGTAAAACTGAATTCAAACAAAGCTTCAATTATTAGTAAATATTTTAACTTTGTGATAATGATTAAACTTATTAAACAATTAACTTTAAGAAGGAAAGTATAAATTGAAGAGTAAGGCAGTGAATTTCCTCAGTGGTTTTCCTTATTACAAATCATTGAAGACTTTGGTGATTTTCCTTATTTAAAAGCATATAAGAAAATAATAAAGTTTTCATAAAAGTCCATCTTCATTCAAAGATTATCCAGAGATTCCAGAGGGCAGTTTATCCAGCTTCAAAAAATGACATGAGATTACAAGATACAAACACATTTCTTCAGTTATCCAAGCCTAATTCTGTTCTCTTGTTTAGTTCAGTGCCTTTTGACTTGAGTTTCTAGTTCAAACACTGCAAAAAAATTTTATTACATGAGGAAAAGTACACTTAGATGGTAATATATTTGAGTCACTTGAGATAAAGACATTTTGCTTCTTATATGTTTAAACAATATACTTCTGAACACTAAAAATATCCCTCTTTCCTTTTTTCTATTCTCTCTTATTCCCTGTTAGGCCCATATTTTTTAATCAGACCCCAAATACATATATATATATATATATATGCATATATATAGAATTTCTTCATAACTTTATATTACATAGGTTGTTTAATACTGTACACAGTTTTAAAACTGTTACATGCCTTACTTTGGCACTCATTTTTGCTGGCCAGTATAAACTTTTGGGTACCATTTTAGGAAGAACATTTTACAAATGCACTTATTGAATTTTTTATCAGTATAATATTTTGTTCCTCTAGAAAAATATAATTTGTGTTACTGTTTTGATGTGTGTGGTTGGGTCAAATTAAAAGCTAATAATTTTACAGCACTTATGAACATAATTACTTATTAGAAGTTGATTGACATGTGGGCATTTTTCCATTTACATTAATAAAGTTCAGGGAACAAATTAATAGGCTTGTCAGTCAATTCAAGAACTAAATAAATATCTTAAAAAGTCAAACCCTACTTAAGCTACATTTCCTCTCAATGAACAAAAATAAACTGATGTGCACATTTCTTCAGTCTCTAAATTTGTTAGGTTGTCTGATACTCAGGAGTATTTGGATAATTTTGAAATATATGTTCGTTGCCTAATAATTTGTCAAGCCTTGATTCAACAAGATAAAGAAATTTAGCAAGTGAGAGAAAGCTATTTATTAATCAATGACATTATCAATCAATAATGTCAAACACATATTGGCTGGTAAAAACAAAGCTCATCTTTAATTGTTGAAACTAGGTACTCAAGGGAGCTATTTTTAAAAACTCATTTTAGAAAGGGGATAATCAAAAGGATATCTTGCCCACACAGACTTTGCGCATGGGAAATTTGTTTATGTTATTGATTTCTCAGAGCTATTAATATCAATAAATGGAATAATTGGGGAGAAAAGACACTGGAGTAGGAGTTGGAAAACCTGGATTCCAATCCTGAATTTTCCCTCACGAAATGGGTAATTCTCAAGCCTCTCTAAACTTTAGTTTTCTCATTTGAAGGAAGAGGATTCAGATCAGAAAAACTTAAGGTCTGTTCTAGTCAAAAGCAAAAAGATAAATGACAGGGGGAAAAAAATCCACTGTGACTGTTTGCTTTTGATTTGAAAGGGAAAAAGTTTTTTAAGTTAAAACATGAAAAAAAAAATTTCATAACACTTGTACTGAGAACCATGCAAACTAATTTTTACACAGTAGCGCCTTCTAGTATTTATTCTGCAAGTGCGCTTTATTTATCTCCATGTTTTTTTTCACCAACTGAGCTGAACAATGTATGTACTCACAGATTTGAAGAATGTGGTGAATTGGGGTTTTGCTTCAAGGGGGTGGAAACTGGCTGATAGATTTAGTAAGAAAATAAATTTTTCATCACCTGTATATAGCGCTGTTAAATCAAGTTACCTAATTGTCCGGTGTTTCAAATCATGTGGTGTAGCATTTACTAAGAGTATCCTTCTTGTTCATGAGTATAAACATGTATGCAGCTTGAATACTTGTTATGAAGGGAGATCCCTATTACAATACTGTTTTGAAATGAAACATAAAATGTAAATGCTTTCCATTCAAAAATATAACACAATGGTTTCTACTTTAAGTCCATGTCTAGAGTCTAAGGTGTATGCAGCACAAAATAGACACCCCAAAATATTGTATAATAACTGAATATACATACAACAGCCTCAGCCAACACCTCGACTGCAGCCTTGTGAGACTGAATAGTTAAGATGTGCCAGGACAGAAACTGAAATAATAAGTGTATATTGTTTTAAGATACACACACACGCACACACACACACACACACACACACACACATACACATACACAAACACATTCACACACACACAATATATGGAACATTTATCATTCAACTCATGCCCTTCCAGGGAGATATACTCTAGGTTTTCTCTAGGCAGGTTAGAAGGAGGGATGACTAGCACATAAGCCTATGAGCAAAATAATTTCTCAAGGGTGGTTTAACTTGCTGAGTGTGTCCTAATTTCCTCAGGGTATTTTACTTACCTAAAATATTTGTGATAGACGGGGTGCTATGCTTCCCTTTTCAAGGATGGGCTTGTGTTCCTAGCTGCTGTGAGTGCCATCAGCAGACAGCATATAGTGGTCAGCCCTTTCAAAGTTAGCCTCAGCTGTAGAGAGGCAAAGCCTAGTTCTGCCTAGAGCAACAACGTCTGATGACTGATTAAAGCCGGGAGTATAAAAGCCTCTCCCTTTCAGCCTGAGGAGGATAACTGTGATGGGCTATTTTGGCTTGAGAGCAGCTGAAGCTATTGAACAGCATCCACTACAGCTCAACTTCTTGCTCTGTTCAATCCTACCTTCTTCTTTTTCCTTCTCCAGCTATTTATCACAAGACTATTCCCTAATAAATATCCTAATTTTACATTCCATCTCCTTTCAACTCAAAGATCCGTAACTATGACCATGTTAGATCCTTGCCTCTGGCTTAGTCATCGTTTAGAGAAAATCTTCGTAAAGTGGAAAGACAACACATTCAAATACCATTCATTATTAACATTGTTTTACATTGGTTGGGAATTTAAAGTGGCTTATACCAAAGTATTCAGTACACCAAGGCAATTAGGAGAAATCAGAAGCAAAAGATAAGGTAAGAAGAATAGGATGCAGCCAGATGTAATAGATTATTACATTTTTAAATGTAATATATAATGTATTAAATGTATAAAATTTTTGCCATGATTTCTATATATTTTTAGAGCTTGGTAAAAATTTTAGTTCTAAGATTTCTAGCACCCAACACAGAAAGAGAAACAAGAGCAGTTATTCATTCCATGGCCCTGAAGGTTAAAACTTCTATTTCTTAGTGCTCTGGTCCTGTTACTCAGGGAAATAATTTGACCGTGAGTCATCTCAGAATATCATTGTGAACTGTAAGGAATATTTCAACAGTAACTGTATGGCATGCACAGAACTCATTCGTAGGATTGTTCTTTATAACACCTCTCAACGTAACCTGAAGTGCAGGGAAGTATAATTTTTTTTTTAATCTAAAAATAAATTTAACAAGATGCTAATTCAATAACAGTGAGATTGCTTTTTGATTATTCCTTAATCTATGAGTAAATTTTAGAGCTTATCCTTCCTGAGTCAAACTTTCACAATTATTATTTCTCTCAGTGGGTCTTTGAATAGGAATTCAGGTACAGATAGTTCAAAATTATACTTACTAATGAGTATCTGGAGAGCAATTATTCTATGTGGCCACAAGTTTAGAGCCATATTCTTTAAAGACCAACATATCTTAATCAAATGCTAACATCCTTTTTATGAATATTAAAGCCCACACAAGGAACACACTGGCAGAGAAAGACACCACACTTCTGCTCCAAGTTGAGCTGGCTGGCAATAACGCAGCATCACAGGACATGGGCCCGCCTTCCTCAAAAGACCCAAAGGGGAGAAAAGCTATAATGGTCAAAAAAGTATGGTAAAATACCACATCCATTAGAAAACTCAAGTCATTGTTCTTCAACAGTAAATACTTCAAACTTTTCAAAAAGCTACAAAAGGAAACCAAAGAAAAATATTAGCACTAAGAAAAGTTTAACAGAGCCCATAGATGTCAAAATAGGTAATGTCTGAATGCAATAATGGTATAGGACAAAGCCCTCAGACTGGCTCCCACTCTGTTTTATTCAATCTCTATTTATACCTGTGGGGGAGATTAAGATTTTATATAGGAACCCCAATTTTGGACCTACTTTAAAACACAAAGAAGTGATAAAGACCCACAGCATATATTCTTAATATTTTTAGTTGGGAAACAAATAATAAACCACCCAAAATAAAAATGGTTCCTTAACATAATTATGTTTCATTATCCCAGCCAAAGAACTTTTAGCTTTAAGGGATGTAACTTCATAGTATACTTATCAATAGTTGTAAAACATATTACATTAAAAATTATTATTTTAATTGACATATAACATTATGTTAGTTTTAGGAATGCAACTTAATGATTCCATATTTGTATATATTGTAAATGATCGCTGCAGTAAGCCTAGTCAGCATCGGTTGCCATACATAGTTACAAATTTTCTTTTTCCTTGTGAGAAAAATTTTAAGATCTACTCTCTTAGCAACTTTCAAATAGGCAATCCAGTATTATTAACTGTAATCACTGTTGATTTGCAACCTTGGGAGTTCCTCTGGTGAAATCCCAAACTGTGTCACTTTACACAGAGGGCGAGGAGAGACCTAAGAAAGAGGCAGACCATTTCAGATTGGTAGGTGGCAGGTTTCAGAAACAAGGAAGCTTATATATGAGGCTTGTCTTGGCTGATTGCAAGACGAGTAGACCTCCAAACCGACCCGCTAGAATCTTAAAAGTTTTTATATAGAGGCCTTAACAGGGTTCAGTCATGTATTCAGTTCAGATGGTCCTAACAACACATTACTCTCTCAAGGCTGCATCACTGAAACAGCTCCTAGGGTGGAAACGGTGGGCAGAACATACAGGACGGGGGGAGAGGGAGAGGAGCCTCAGATTGCCTGAGTCCAGCCCAAGGGTCAACCTGTTGTCATGTCCTTTCCATGACCTCGTCCAGCAGTCACCATGTGGTACATTATATCCCCATGACTTATTTACTTTAAGCTGGAAGTTTATACTTTTTTTTTTTTTTTTTTTTTTTTTTGCGGCATGCGGGCCTCTCACTGCTGTGGCCTCTCCCGTTGCGGAGCACAGGCTCCGGACGTGCAGGTTCAGCAGCCATGGCTCACGGGCCCAGCCACTCCGCAGCATGTGGGATCCTCCCGGACCGGGCCACGAACCCATGTCCCCTGCATCGTCAGGCGGACCCTCAACCACTGCGCCACCAGGGAAGCCCGGAAGTTTACACTTTTTAATCCCTTCACCTATTTTACCTTTCTTCTCTCCCAGCCACCAATCTGTTCTCTGAATTTATGAGCTCACTTTTGTTGTTGTTGTTTTTAGGGGAAAAAAATCACCAGAAATGAACTTATTTTTTGTACAGGATCCATCTGTCTATTTCATTAACTTGATAACAGAGATAAATTTCTAAGATCACCTTATATATGATGATTAAATATATATTATCTGTTTATAAGAAAATATTAATCCTTTGCTCTCTAAAATTAGGTAACAAGTGATATCAAATCATTGAGATCAAAGTTACGTGGGTAGGGGTGTACATACTCTTTGTCATTCCCTCTTCAGGGAATTCCTACCTATTCTACCATAAATCATTTTTTGCTTACCCCAATTCACATTATGGAAAAGATCCTGTGGGTGGCAACATTCACTGAGTCTGTGCAGACTAATCAGTACCTGAATATAACAATCACTGGTTCAAAGACCAGTTAAGTAGGAGAAATGATATAAATAAGGTTGTATTAGTTCTTGCAGATTCTTCCCACAGTGATGTACTAGTAACAGTGGAAACTTACCTAACTTACCCCCCCTATTTTTCTATTTATGTTGGTCTGAAATATACAGACTTGTACATTTGTAAGTTAGGAAGAAAATAATTTATAAGCTTTTTGGAGCATATCCCTCATTAGTTAATAGGACTGTCATTGTATTCCCCAGATAGTTTATCCAATGGAAACATTTAATCTGTTAATATATATGAGATAATAGTATTGACATCCAGAAAGATAATGGTTTGGTATCTAAACAGTTTAGAAAAATTATGCCTAATTTGTGAAATTTGGAAAAAATAAATCCTTCAGGTGTCATTTGTGATCTAGACTTCAGCAAAATTATTCACTCAAACATACCTTCACAGAAAAACTCAGGTCCACTCATCTGAACTTAATATGAGCTAGGCCTTTTTAGGCAGTAAAATAATGCCTAAACCTTTAAAATTAATGTATTTTTCAGGTGGAGTATTTCATTTTTCATTTCAGATGTTCCAGTCTGACTAGAAATGCTATAGTTACATGGCACTGCATATCAGGCCAGCTTCTTGGAAAGCATTACCTCACTTTTATTTGTGCGTGTATTGACATTGATTAGGTTATTGGTGTAGCTATTAGGGTTCATAAGAAATAAAGTTAATTGAACTAATTTTTAGTGAACTTCTCTTTTGAATATTGGTACTTCTTACAGAATGAATATTTTCTTCTCTTCTAAATATTCTTTTTCTTTTATAGTCTTTAGAAAAGATTACTGGCCATTACTTTTCTGCAATTGAGATAAAAGCATTAGCAGAAAGAGAAGGTAGATTTCATTAAATAGTATTTTTCTTTGAAAAAGATTTTCTCTGTTAAGTGTAGTGATCATATATTCCTAACCAAAACTTAGTATATGAAGTTATATATATATATATTGTTTAATACAAGAGATGTATTAGAACAGTATTGTAGATCAAAACTGTGCAAAATCCAAAATACTGCCTACTGTACACAGAGGGGATTAATAAGTTGGTGATATTTTCTTATAAACTTTCAATATTCTGCCCTCTGTGAATGAGAGAGAGATGGGAAAGTGCAAGAAAAAATAATATTTATAGAAATTGCATACTGTTGAATTCCATCTGAACCACCCATTTTTCCTATAGAAGGAATTTTGTGAAAACTACTGCTGAATTTTGTGAATTGGTAACAACAAGAGGAACAGTGTTAAAGTTTGAATAAGCATCTTTTTTACTAGTGAATTGTGCCAGCAAGGAAGGCTGTACTTCAGTACATCTGTTCTACACATGACTTGGATCATTTTTTGAGAGGTAGCAGAAGAGGGACAAGGAAATCTCAAAACGTTGTATAATTTGTGGTCAGTGTTGCTGAGGAGCAAGTCTGCTTTCCTTTGTCCTTCTTATAAAGGTTTAAGTTTTGAATCATATTGGCAAGTATTAAGTAAAAGGATACCTGAGAATGGGATGTCTAAGAAGAGGAACAATATTTATTGCTCATTTTGAGACTGAGTAAATCAGTATTTCTGGTTTGGGTAACATAGTGTTAAAAATGCAATTTGAAAGTATTTTAAAATAGTTAACCCTTTAAGCAAGATATGCTGCCCTTTAAAAGTCCCTTCAATGATTGATGTGTATTCATTCTGGTTCTTGAAGCACATAGTTTGATAAGTATCTCAAGGCTCAGACTGATCATATTTTTATTTTCTTGGTAATTCTGTTTTGGATTTGTGTGTTGTATTTCAGAACAGTTATATTTGTTGCCTATCTTAGAGTATCTTTATTTTTTCCTAAAAAAAAACAAAGAAAACAACTGTGTAAGTAATACCTGTCAAATCCCAGTGCAATGTACACCATCAGTATGAAAATCTCTCTATAAATAAAATATTACCAAGCTTTAGCTGGTCCACTTATTTTGAGAAACCTTGCAAATAAAATCAAGTCTGGTGAAATAATTTGTCTTCTCCTAGGAAATCATTACAATAGGATTTGATCTATGAAATGATTTTACTGTTTTCTTCTCCAAATTATGTGTACAATTACTACCAAGACAATTAGGATTTTGCCATTTTCATTAACTAAATTCTGAATGACATACCCCTTGTAACCTTTATGTAGGATAAAGATAAAATTTAGCAGAGGAGAAAATTTGAATCTGCTAATGATATTGTTTATCTTATGATTTGTAGCAGAACAATAAGAATTAATTATGTTTAGTGCCAAGAGGAAAATGGGCACAATTAAGACTGGTGACAAAGTTCGGTCTGCAGAATCAGAGTCACTCTACGTCCAGACACCTCTGTGCCCCATACCACTTCCCTCCCATTCCTTCAGCATTCCTTTAGTGATCTAGTAAGAGCAGTAGAGAGACACAGGAAAGGTGGATCGTGCACCTGCACTAAGCTGTCAGAGCTTGCTAACCCACATTAGTAGGTTTGAATCTAGACCAATGTTCTTAAACATTTTGTGTTCATTAACCTATTTGAAGATCTGATGAAACCTGCAGACCTGGTCTATAGAAAGTATATATACCCTCTACATTTTACAAACTTCTTTATGTGATCAGAAAGCTCATGGACCCCCTAAATTTATCCATGGACTCTAATTAGAACCTCAGTTTACTCCTTGAGAGTGTGGACTGGGTCTTAATCCCTTTTGACTCCCAAACATCCAAGACAGTGCCTGACAAATATTAGGGACTCAATAGAGACTTATTGGTTGTACATGTGTATGTACTTCTTTCTCCCTGGCTTCATGCCAATCACTTTGCTTAAGCTGTGACTTAATGTATTGATGCTATCTTTAGGGCATAACACCAAGAATGCTGACATAACAGGAAAAATTTTAAATTAAAAGGATTAGTTAGGCATTCATGACTTAGGTTGCTTATTTTTATTCCAGGTGATAGCACCCTTATCCACTGCTAATTCCCATGTTTTCACAAATGCAGAATAGTGATTGCATATTGTAGTGAAAAAATAATAAATGGGATACCAGCATTTTACAAAAAAAATATATTTTCTCCTAGCAATGTTATTTTGAGAATAAAAATATACTTTATATGGGACAGAGTTACTACAAAGATTATAAGCAAGGGTTCCTAATGCCAAACCCAGGTAAGGGGCTAACATTTTAAAAGGGCCAAGAATAACACAATTAGAATTTCCTCTCAGGTATTCCACTTATTCTTTCAGATATTGATTTGAGCAAGTGGGTGTGAGGATGTGTTTTAAAATGGTATGTCGAAGACTTGAGAGAGGAGAGATTTCAGAGCTATTTGTCAGTGCAAAGTTAACACATGTATATTGTTTTCATCTACTTAGGACCCTACCTTGTAAAAGGTAGTCTGTTTTAAAAAGACATCTAGGGGGCTTCCCTGGTGGCACAGTGGTTGAGAGTCCACCTGCCAATGCAGGGGACATGGGTTCGTGCCCCGGTCCGGGAAGATCCCACATGCCGCGGAGCGGCTGGGCCCTTGAGCCATGGCCGCTGAGCCTGCACGTCTGGAGCCTGTGCTCCACAACAGGAGAGGCCGGCCACAACAGTGAGAGGACCGCGTACTGAAAGACATCTAGGGTTAACTCAGTTTAATTTTTTAAAAATGCTTGTGCAGTTCCACTTTAATTCAATACCCCACTTTAATTTAATACCTACTATGTACAAATAACTTTGCTAAAAGTTGCACATGTATTCTTCCTTGTGGTAAGCAAAATAGTGGTCCCCAAAGATGACCATGTCTCAAAGGGGAATTAAGATTGCAAATCAGCTGACCTTAAAATAAGGACATTATTTTGGATTATCCAGATGTGTCCAATGAAATCACGAAAGTGCTTAAAAGTGAAAGAGTGAGGCAGAAGAAGAGAATCAAAGGGAGACATGACTGTGGAAGTGGATCACAGTGATGGAATGTGAGAAGTACTCAAGCCACCACTGCTGGCTTTAAAGATAGAGGAAGGGGATCATGAGTAAGGGAATATGAGGACCCTCTAGAAGCTGGAAAAGTTAAGGAAGTGGATTATCCACTAGAGACTCCAGAAGAAAACACAGCTCTGCCAACACCTCAATTTTCACTAAGAGACACTTATTTTGGACATCTAACCTATAGAATTATAAGATAAATTTGTGTTGTTTTAAGCCATTCTTTGTGGTAATTTGTTATGGCAGCAAATAAGAAACTAATACACACATACGCGCGCGTGCACACACACACACACACACACACACTCTCTCTCTCTCTCTCTCTCTCTCAAAAATATAAAATACTTTCATACCTATCTAGAACAGGGTAGAACAGAGTTTCCCAACCTTGCACTATTGACATTTTGGATCATATGAGTGTGTGTGTGTGTGTGTGTGTATGAGGTGGAGGGAAAGAAAATTTCTGTATATTGTGAAATATTTAAGAGCATCCCCAGCTACTATATATTGAATATTTGTGACCCCCCCCCCAAATTCATATATTGAAACCTAATGCCCAAAGTTATGATATTAGGACATGGGGCCTTGGGGAAGTGCTTAGGTCACAAGGATGGAGCCCTCAAGAATGGAATTAGTGTTCGTATGAGAGAGATCCCAAAGAGATCCCTCCCCCTTTCTACCATGTGAGGCGACAGTGAAGAGACAGCCATCTAAGAAATGAGCTCTCACCAGACACCAAATCTGCCAGTGTCATGAATTTGGACTTCCCAGCCTACAGAACTGTAAGAAATGAATATTTGCTGTTTGTAAGCCACCCAGTTTATGATATTTTCTGATGGCAGCCCAAATAGACTTACTACACTGGCCTCATCACCTAAGACACTAGTAGCATTCTCTGGTTGTGACACACCAAAGTATCTCTAGATGTTAACAAACATCTGCTGGGGTAAAAATCACCCCAGGTTGAAAACCACTGGACTAGTAGAAAAGATAGACACAAGCTTTAATTCTCCACTGTGTGGCAGGTTGTAACAAGTTCCATGAAAGTACGGATCTTATCTCTGAAAGCCCTACGCTTAGTGAACACAATAGGGGCTGTCATGTAATTGGGGCTAAAATAAATATTTAATAAGTGACAGAATGAAGGAGTGAAGCCCTTTAAGAATACAAGCCAGCCAATAACCAGACAAAATTCTTCTAATTTTTTTCTTATTCAATAATTATTTGGGTTATATCTCCCTTCGAAACTAGTTAAAACCAATATTCTCCTAAGTAGTCCAGTGTGGCATAGGCGTTGGATTGACCTCAGGTGATATCCAGCTCTTATATTCATAAAATATATGAAGTTGGTTCTAAGTGACACCATCTCTTTAAGACTCAATTTCATTCGCTGAGAAGTGAAAAATAATACCTAACATTCTGGATGACTGTGAAAATTAAAAAAAAAATAGATATAAAAGAAATTTCTCAAAGTGTCTGATTCAGAGTAGGTATTCAAAAGATTTTACCTTCTTTTTTTCAGTGAGCTAATAATGTACAGATAGATTCTTTCCTCTTTTTTCCTTTGAATTGGGATGTAATTGAGATTGTTCTCACTGATTTCAAGTGATTTTTATTTAAGAATTAGACAATGAAGTTGATCTGTAAAATATTGGTAAAATTAATTACTCTTCCTTCCTGTGGAGAAAATCCACGTGAAAAGATATAATGAATTTATACCAATGTCAGGGTTTTGAGCTACAGTAATTGGAAAAATATTCTACATTAAGGAAAAAAAAAACAACTACTACCTAATATGAAAGAAAAGATATGGTGGCAGTCATTTTGCCTATTTGATCTCAGAGCCATTCTTTGCAACTCTTTTGCTATGTTTTGTATCATGGGGTTGGCTGAATCCCACGGTTCAGGCTTCTGTGTTTTCTAGCAGCATTCACCCAGTGACAGACACTGGCAAGAGTTGGGACCAAACGGAGAAGTCAGGCTATTTTGCTGTCTCATTGCCCCAGGCCTTTCTCCTCCTTGGCTCCAGCTTCCCTTGGACAGCCCATCCTGCCACTGGCACAGCTCACACCAGGCAGTCCCCTGCTGTAGATCTAGCTCGTGATGAGCAGTCCCCACCTCTGGTATCTGGTAACGATACCTGCCTGTAGGAGTATTAGTGGCTTCTTGTTACAGATCTCTGAATTGCCTCATCTTCATATACTTTGTCGTCTTAGCCCTTCATTACCTGTGTAAATAGTTCCCTGTATTAAGCCCCCTTTTGTTTGAAATACTTAGATAGGTTCCTGTTTTCCTGACTGGATCCTGACTGATACAGAATTTTTCCTGTAATGTCAAGTGTTTCCTACTTGTAAGTACTCTTAAGAAGTATGTTTTAAGCTCTACCATCTATATAGGTAACCATTTTATATAATGATAATTACCTCTTTACATTCTGAAAAAATATATATCTATATATAATTCCTGAGTATAAAAAGCAAATTTAAAATCAAATCATAAAATTAATTACACATATATTGGGATCTCAGATTTACTAAACTAATTATCAAAAAGTAAGATAAATTAGAGAGAAAAGATAAAAGTATGCATAATTATTAAATGCTGGCATTTATGTGAGCCTTGGGCTTCTCTTTATTAGCTTTTTGGGTGCAATTATCATTAACATTTCAGTTGCATCTTTAGTGAATATTAGAACTACACATACACAGTGGCATGAGTGGTAACGGCAGTCTTTTATTATCCACACAGACTGCAACTTTAAGAAAAATACCTTAAGGAGAGGCTGTAGAGCTGTGGTTGTGTATTTACCCTGGGAGCTACGAGCTGTCCAGCAATATTCCGGGCCTTGATCTTTACAGCTGCATCTGTGCCTTGTGGGAAAACTAATGAAAAGCAATTTGGGACTCTTTCCCAGTAAACCAGTTACCTGACTTTGGACACTAAGTCTAATGCAACCAAGGCACATTCTTTAAGTTTTTGCCTTTGGCCAAGCATTGTTCTAGGAGTTAGGAAAACAAAACAAAGTTCTACAAATAAGAATTAGCTTTTCCCTTCAAGGAACTTACAAACCAGTGGGGCGATACTGACATTAAGTAAATGAGTGCCCTAAAGTTAGATAGGGGCTGGGACAGATGTATACATAGGATACATATGAAAGAAGTAGTCCTCTTTTTGTGGAGGGGCACAGCTAACTTTTGAAGTGAAACGGTTGGTGGGGAGAGGGACTTGAGGTTTGATTACAAGGCAGGAAATAATGGTTAGCTATAGGAAACTACTTGGAAGTTACTCTCAGTATGCATAATAAATCATTCGGAGCTAAATGAGATGCTACTTCAAAACCCAAGAAGTGCTGAAGAAGCAGTTAGAAGTAGGATGCCACGGTGTCTTGTTCCATAAAGTGAAGTGAGGGTTGGGGGAATGGGTGGTTTGAAAACAAGACCAGCTCTTCAGATTAGGAGAATGGCTCCATTAGAGCATTGCCATAAGACATTCTTTAGAAGTGCTGCTGACAAAGAAATGCTCAAATGTGCAGCTCCTGAGAGATCAAGATGCTGCTGGAGGTTGTTTGAGCATGTGAGAAGCAATGGGACTCTTGGGGAGCAGCTGTAGGAGGCTGTAATTGCTGGGCTTAACTGCTGACTGGAGCTGTTCATTGCTGAGAGGAGCAGCTGTCATGAGTTTCAGCAGGGAGCCCTGGGGAGCCACGGCTGGGAACTTCCTCAGATTAAGAAGCTGCCACAGGAAGCAGCAGTTATGAGTGTCGTCATAGGGAACTTTAGAGTTATCCAGCCAGCTCCACCATCTTGGCAGTTGGCAATGGTGGAAACACAGTCTTACATATATAAAGAAATGATGAAAGATTGACAAGATTGACAAAATAGGTTTGAGATTTTTAAATAACAAGTTTCTTCAAACTCTGCCACAGGCTTCCTTGGCTGGCATGGTATGACTTTTTGTTGTCGTTTGTTTGTTTATTGAGGAACATTTTTACCCTAGAGAGTAGCTATTATACTGGCCAAAACAAGGTGATACAATTGTAAATTGAGGGATTCTTTAACCTTAGGACCCCTAATACTATGTGTGAAATTTGGTATGTTTTGATATTTTTCCCCTGGGAAGAGTGACTATCATTTTTATCTTGTTCTCAAAGTTCCTGACACTAAAATAGGTTAAGATTTTTTTTTTTTTTTTGCGTTAAGACAGAAAAGGTCAGCCAATGGAGAACTTGGTAACATCTGTCAACAACTTAACCACAAAAGGCACTATTGTTTAGCTGATGAATTTATGCAATCATCATGTTGAACAGTATCTAGCATTACTATGAGGATTCCCTCTTGAAATGTGTGGGGTAATATACCACATTAGGTGCATTAGTGATTGAATTTCATCTTTCTGGCTTAGTATATAGGCTGAGCCAAAAAGGCTCAGTAAAATGGGGGAAATAGAAGTGGAATAACAGATTTAAAATTTTTTATTTGGATGGAACAAAATTCTGGTGTAAGGACCTGAGAAAGAAAATCCAGTTGGAAAACTATTATGATGGTGCACACCTGAATGAGCCTCTGAGAACTAGTGTGGATACCATGGAAATGGAAGAAGGGTATGGAGGTAGAGATGTTTACCTTGTAAGTATGACCACTTTGATTTCTAAATTTTAATATATCTAATAATATTTTTGTTTTGCTACAATCTTATAGTGTTGTTGATTTCTGTCAAAATCACTCCATTTAGAAAAATTCCACGTGGATTGAGCCACATGGTAGTCAGTTACCCTGGCTTTAATAGATACTTCATCGCTGTGGGTTTTAATCGATAAACTTGACCTTCAATCTTTGCCTGTTATACAATCTGTTCTGAGCAAATGGTGAAATGAAGTGAAGTGAGTCAGGCTTTGAGTATATTAGTGAATTGGGGTTAGAGTGACCAAGAATGAAATGTCAGAATAACAACACACAGGAGAAAATGCAATTTTTTAGCTTCGGCATACCATACTCTCTTTTATAAAAAGAGTATTTTAACAGAACAGCTATGTGTAGTTTTCAAAGTAACATAAATCTACCCTTGAAGTGCCTGACCTCCTAAAGAGTCCTGGAAATAGTTACTCTAAGTCTGCTCTGAACGAATAAAAATTGCTCTCAAAGGTATTTATTTAGCTGATGAAGACACCTTGCAGAGCATTTGAACAATTATTTGAAGGCAGAAAACATTCCACGGCTCATCCATCTCTCGTGGAGAGTTGTCAGCTTTGCATACATTCGAGTGCTTTTCCCATCTCCAAAGGAGACACTGCCCCACTTTCTGAGACTTGGCATGTGGTTGGCATTACTGCGAGGCTTTTGAGCTTGCAGTTCACACAGCCCACTTGTCTTTGACAGTATGATATGTTCCTCTTTTAACTCCGCAGTACACAGCAGTGAGGTCTCTCTTAAAGGCAACCTAACTGAATCTGTGCTTCCTGAAGTGTGGTTTGTTATCCATGTTGGCTGCTGCCAAAATATGATATGACTTACATTTTGCATTTGCATGTAGTTGAAAAATTGGTGTGGCCTTATCAAGATTAAAAGGAGGGAATGTATGAATCCCTGGACCTTTGAATTCACAGAAAGTTTTTGGAATGTACTTAAGGCTTAAAATATGGAGTTAATCAAATGGGAAGACCTATATATTTCAGAAGCAAAATTATCTCTTATTTTGTCCCTTCAAGATAAGTGAAGGGATTAGATTTCCGGTCCATCACCTTCTGAAAGAACAAGAGTTATTTGTTATACTTATTATTAAAATATTATATTACCATTCAAAGAAAACTATACCAGTTTGACTTAATGTGCTTCATAATTTTTCAGTTCTGTCCTTGTCTGACTGCAGTACTTAATATTCCATATCATCACCATAAATTGATATTTACGAGTAGCCATAGGGCCCAGGTGCTGCGCACTTTGCCAAGAGTGGCCACGGTCCTCTCTGACTACTACATAAAACCAAGAACATTAGCACAGCAAGAGCTATAGCAGGCATATGCATATACATGAAACACTGAGAAGAAAATGTTACACAGACCTCCAACTTTCTCTGTTTCCTGGACTTCTATTGTCAATCAAATAATCAAAAATCGCCCATCACATACATCCCCTTTGCCTGAGCCCAGTGAAAACATTGCATGTGACTGAATAAAACCCTAGGCCTATCATTTAGAATAGTCTAATGAAAAGAACTGTGTATTTGGGATTGAAGCATTTCAGGGTTTTGATATTTTGACCTGAGGATTCTACATGTATTCTTCACATTTTCAGTGTTTCATGATGAATGAGTACTTTTTAAGGATCTCCATACCACCTTGAAATTTGCCACCAAATTGATTGTTGCTTATTATCCTGATGGTTAGTAAGAAGAATATAAGACACTTTGTTTCTAAAAAGACTCATTATGCTTTTCACCTTATACTTTATTCGATTTTACAAATTACAAAATTAACAAGGACTTATGAGAACATCAAATGGTATAAAAAAGCTTTTAAATAAATGATTAGACTTTGAAGCCATCTCTCTAAGAAGCAGTATGGCCAGTGGCAAGCAAACCCCTCACTGCCTGCTTCCCCCAGTGCAACAGTCCTTTCGGTCCCTTCTCTTCTTTATCCGCTCTTACCCTATGGAAGTACTGACTATCTTGCTGTGCCCTTAAATAACCTTGGTGTTTCACACCTCTGCATTTTTGTTCTCTCTTGAGTGCTCTAAGCAGAATTAATCACCCCTTCTCTGAGTCCTCTTTGACCTTTTCCACCCTTCTGTCATAGCCCATTATTGGTTAATATATCTGTGTTTCTGGCTAAAATGTAAACCACATGAGGATAGGCAATGTGTTTTATTTATAGTTCTCAATGAATATGTTCATAATGAATTAATTTATGCTGTCAAGATATTCTTGGTGAACTTAAGGTTCTTGCATCTTTGCAGAAAGAATTCAGAGACAAGATAAGGAGGTTAAGAAAGTAAAGTGAGAATTTATTTAAGCAAGAATATGCTTTCAGAGGCAGAGCGGGCAGACAGGCGAGTAGCTGCTGCTCTGGGTTTCTTTGGCAAGCCTGTTATGAGGGGCACACAAATGAAGGGGCAGAGCATTCACTGGGGAAGGAGAAGTTTGGGGATCATTTTTCCTGATTTTCCCAACTCCATCCTCCAGAGGGGAGGAGGGATTTTTGTTCTTATTGAGCTCAGATCACAAGTGTCATGGTGTCAGTGCATAATGGGTACTTCTTATCTGCAAGGCTAATTTTATTATAATGAGAGCATAATAAGCAATAGGTTACATTCTGATGCAGGAGATTCTCATCTTTCCCCCCCTTTCTTTGTCTGCCTCTCACTTATCACCCAAAATGTGTGGTTTCCGGTCAGTCTGGAGGTTCCTGCTTTTCTTTGCCCATGGACGCTGCTGTTTATAGGTTGCGTGATTTCCTGCCACCTGGCCCCTGTCCCCATTGCTCTGCTCATACCTAGTTTCATGCCTGCCTTAACAATAACTGGTATGAATCAGCTAATAGAACCATGCTTTGTAGAGAAAATGGCTTCTCCAGGATTTTGGTGCCATTCCATGCGCATACACAGTGGAAAGGGGTAAAATGTTAGACAGGTGGACCTGAACCTGGGTCTTGGCTCTGCCTCTTAGTATCTGTGTGAACTCAGGACTGAGATACTTAATCCCTAGATTTACTTTAAGAATTAAAAGATGAAATGTGTTGTGTACTGGATACAGAAGCGGCACTCAATAAACTGTTATAAATCACTATTATTACTATTTGTAATGAAATTCTTTTTTTTTTGTTTTGTTTTTTGTTTTTGTTTTTCGCGGTACACGGGCCTCTCACTGTTGCGCCCTCTCCCGTTGCGGAGCACAGGCTCGGGACGCGCAGGCTCAGCGGCCATGGCTCACGGGCCCAGCCGCTCCGCAGCATGTGGGATCTTCCCGGACCGGGGCACGAACCCATGTCCCTTGCATCGGCAGGCAGACTCTCAACCACTGCGCCACCAGGGAAGCCCATGAAATTCTTTTGAAAGATTTATATGTGCATTTATAGTCAGTTGAAAAGATCAGTGATTCATTTCAACTCCTCAGTTTCTCCTCGTTTTTGTCCCTCTAACTTCTTATTTAATAGATGTATTGAATTACATTATAATAGTCATTAGCTTCCTATTCCTATAATTTATTGTTTTTCTATTTTTTTTTTTTTATTTTGGAGGGGGATGACAGCACAACACAGAAAATTGCATACACCAAGCCAGCCATTTTTCAAATTTGTAATGACAAAAAGGCTTCTTGTCAGACCTAAATGTGTTAAAATGACACCCAGCCATGTTGCTTATTAGAACTAATGAGATACTTGCCAACCTTTTTATTTTAGATCAATCATCTCCCAGCCTGACAAACAAAACAATTAGAAAAATATATTTCATTGTTTGGCCTCTAACTTTCGTAACGACAGACTAATTGTAGACCATGTTGTTGGAAAAACTTTGGTTGTCAACTAAAGGAAACAAAACAAGGCGTGACAGCATCCAAAAAGTCTTTTATATACAAAATGGTAAACATTACCAATAGCCAAAATAAGAACACAAGAGCAAATAAATCCATCAATTAAAATAGGTGGTAATAGGCACTGATTTCCTAGTAAAATTATGTCAGCATGGGTTTCTATGTGGAACTACTCAAAAGGGAGGCACAATTATTTCACAGTTATTTCTTCCTCATAACATAAGTAAGAAACAAGGAGAAAGAGAGACAGTGATGGTGAAAGGGAAAGAGATAGAGACTACATTGACTGTGGTAGTTCCCAACTCCTACCCTCCATCAGGAGGCCGTGCGAAGGAAGCACTGTGTCTTTATATAGGACCAAATACTGTAGTGCTGTAGTGCTTGGATGCTTGTATAAAATCATGGGAAGAATAAATTAACACCCATAAGTTTCCATAGGAAAGACAGAGAGGCTTAAATTAATGGTAAATGAGAGTAAAAGCACCAAGTGACAGCACCAAACTTAAAATCATATGAAAAGTGGGATGATCAGATGAATGGCTGCTATTTAGAGCATCTGGTTTTCATTGCCCATACCTATACCATCTCATCAGCAGATGTCCCACAGTCTTGAGAAGTTATAGGTGAAAAGGGGATAAAAAACATAGTATAGTGTATTACAAGCACATGTTTACTTAGTATATAAAGATCCTGAACCTCTGTAGATTCATTTTTTTCATGAATTTCCAAAAGTTCTGATTAATGGGATGAAACTATGTACCTGTTTCTATTTGCTTGGTTTAGTTTCCTTTTTTGTTAAGTCGTCAAGTTTCCGTATGAATATTATTTTTATATACTCATCTCTCCTGAGAGGCAGCCTACAGAGATGTTATGACTTTGTTGGCATACTTTGGAAATTCAGGAGCAAGTGGTATTTACAGTTAATTTATCCATTCACAGCAACAAGGTTGTGCCTCACTTACCTCTTCTGTGAAATATAGGTGGAAGAAAAAATGGGGGGAAGAAAACCAAAAAGGATTAAGTTGATCGTGCATTAATGTAACAATCACCTAAATTTTGATTGTTTAAGTAAAGGATGGATGAAGTATATCCATGGTGAGACTGGCCCCAGGGTCCTGTCTTTCTTTTTTTTTTTGAAGTGTAGTTGATTTACAATGTTGTGTTAGTTTCAGGGTCCTCTCTTCATGGGTGCTCTGCCAGTATGTTCTGGTAGGATACAGATAGTAATGTGAGTTGGATCTGAAAGAGTTAATTCTCACTCAGGTTTGGTATCTCAGAATCATATCTTAGGTTGGCCATAAACTCTGGTCTCAAAAGCCAGAAATATCTCACAATCTTCTCATATTGTTGAAATTAGAATGTCTTTGTTTTAAATTTAGCATTTTTTTATGTTAATGGAGAGGATGTTGGTATTGTGATCAACTCTTCAAAGAGAAATTTATACCACTGAGGGATTAGAGACATGCTGGGAAAAATATCCTTTGTCTTGCATATACCAAGGGGTATACTTATTTCTCAGTGTTTTGTTTTTTTTTTTCTCCTTTTCTTCAAAAGAAACACTTTGTGTTACTAGGGTTTGCAACCATGTGTTAATGACTGTAAAATAATGAAATTCAGGAATGGCAGCTCTATTTTTTTTCTTTTGTGTGTATGTGCCATCCATTTCTTTGTTATAAAAGATTAGAAAGTGCTGAACAACTAGAAATAAAATAATTGGAAATGAAATCAGGATAAAATGAATAGAAAAAATTCTCATCAGTTGATGAAGGCATGTCATTTGGCATTGGAACTTCTTTCAGTTTTAACATATTGTCTCATTCCTTCAGAATCTAACCTCTAAGACTGAGAAATCCAAAAATAAGAACAAAACGGGCATATCACGCAAAAAAATATGGGTTTAGAAGTGACATCATGCAGACCTCTCTTCTTGTCCATTGTAAACAAGAGTAGAAAATGTAATGCAGAAAAGGATTGCTTCTATATTTTACTAAATATACGAGAGGCTAGAAATATTTGAATTTAGAGTATACAGTATACCTTTAATATTATTCAAACTTATATGAGGATTCCCTCCAGAGACTTGTACTGAATCACATGTATCAAACAATTATAATTAGCGCTCAAGATACATCAGAGAAAGAGAAAATTATTTTAAAGAATAAAACTGGAAATTATTACAATGTATATGAAAATATTCAATCTAAGAGTAACTACATGTCTCTAAATATACCTGCATATATGTATGTATAAAGAATATATTGGAGGGAATATGGTAGACCAGATCATTTCCTAAAATGTATTATTTGGAGCAATGGTTCTAAACCTTTTTCCGTAGTTAAAGGGACTTGAGTAAGTTTAAATACTGTACTCCCCTCTAAAACATACTCATAGTAAAAGTACATAGAATTCTCTAAAAGCAATTTTTAAAAAATTTTATTTATTTATTTATTAATTTTTGGCTGTGTTGGGTCTTCGTTTCTGTGCAAGGGCTTTCTCTAGTTGTAGCAAGCGGGGGCCACCCTTCATCGCGGTGCGTGGGCCTCTCACTGTCACGGCCTCTCTTGTTGCAGAGCACAAGCTCCAGACACGCAGGCTCAGTAGTTGTGGCTCATGGGCCTAGTTGCTCCGTGGCATGTGGGATCTTCCCAGACCAGGGCTCGAACCCGTGTCCCTGCATTGGCAGGCAGATTCTCAACCACTGTGCCACCAGGGAAGCCCAGAGCAATTTTTTTATTGTAGCATCTGTGGTAGTTAAAATAATGGCCTCCAAAGTTGTCTATGTCTTAATCCCCGGAAACTGTGAATATGTTACCTTTCATGGGAAAGGAGAGTTACGGTTGTGGACAGAATTAAAGTTATTATGACCTGAATTTAAAATAGAGAGATTACTCTAGGGATTATCTGGGTAAGTTCAGTGTAATCACAAGGACCCATAAAACTGGAAGAGAAAGATAGAAAATGAGGTCAGAAAAACTTCATGTGAGAAAGACTGACCTGGCTTTGAATTTAAAGGAAGAAACCATGAGCCAATAAATAGAAGGAGATTCTAGAATTTGCCCAAAACAAGAACATGCATTCACTGCTAGTGCTAGAATGCAACCACGCCTACACTTTGATTTTAGCCCCTAAGCCCACTGTTAGACTTCTGACCTACAGAAATGTAAGATAATAAATTTGTGTTGTTTCAAGCCATAATGTTTCTGGTAACTTGTTTCAGTAGCCACAGGCAACTAAAATACTAGCTATGGCTGTTTGAGTGATTACTATATGCCAGACACCATGCTAAATGCTTAATATCCATTATATTATATTTAATCAATCCAAAAGGCAATAAAATGTTACAATTATCCCTATTTTATGAACAAGGAAATTGGGGAGGAACTAATGTAGGTTGGGCAAACTATGCAAAATAACACAAATAGGAATTATAAGAGCTGAGGCTCAAATTAAAGACTGACTACAGAATTTATGCTTTAAATTTATTATTATTCAATTCAGTTTTTACCAAACTTGCTTGACCCTAAACCTTTTCATTTCTCTCCCAGTGTAGCTGTTTATTTTGGGAAACCCTAGTACAGTAGAAACAGAGTACACTTAAGACTAAAAGATCCTAATTCCAGCTTTGCTACTAAATACCCATATAACCTTGGCTAAGTAATTTTGGATTTCTTGGCCTCAATTCCTTCAGGTATTGATGTCCCCAGAACAGTGCCTGCTGTCCTGGGGTTTTGAATCCATTATTTAGCTTTATTCATGCCTACAGTTAAAACTGTTTTGCGTCCATCATCTTACTGCATTACTTACAACAATTCCCTGAGGATCAATAAATAGGTATCATTATTCCCATTTTACACATATAAAAACATTGCAATACAAAATTCTTACAAAATGTTTTATTTTCTATACCAATTTAAGCACTGATAAAAGTAATATATTGCCAGTCATCAATGTATACTTTAATCAAAAACATTAAAGAAATGTAATTGACTAACATACTTTCTTAGTTTTCTTTTGTAACATGTTTGATGTGCTTATATCTGGAGAAGGAGTTCAATAAAAGATTACCAAGAGAATGATATTTCTTTTACTACAGTGATGCTAAACTTGGATTTTTTTTTTTTAAAGCACTACATGAAATTCTGGCTAAAAGTCAAGGCTCTAGAATAGCCTTAGATATGGTCACTTAACCTCCTCTAGAAGCATATGATTTTGCCAGATAAATTGAACGGAGCTTTGAATGTAATTGTATTTATTGACTAGAATAGTAGGCAGAGCTGTAAAACAGAAATAGAATAGATTTCCAAGTCAAATTACCTGGACTTCAATTTCCACTCTACCGTGATTAGCATTGTAACCTTTAGTAGACAATTTCAAGTTATATAATCAATCAGGATCAGTTTAATCATCTGTAAAATGAGTATAATCAGTGTTCTTTGAGCATTCTCGGCACCTAATAGGTATCTAAGCATTTCATCTCATTACCCATATACCTCTAAAACCGGTTTGGACTAAGAGCCTTTCCAAAGTTTTCTAGTATTTAAATGTTCATACTTCAATTTTAGCTGTTTGCCCATTTATCCACTGGATTCTAGGTGTCTTAAAAGTTGAGATGATGTCTTATTTAAAGTTTATCATCAGCATCTAGCATGTGGGCTGGCCTCCAATAGGTGCTTGTTAAATATTTGTTGAATACATGAGAATCTTCACTGAATATTACTTGGCTGACTTATAATGTCTGCTTTTGTGTAGTTACTTTTAAAAATCAATGATGAGGAGAGAAACTTTTTTGAAAGATACAAGAAAAAAAAAGGTACAAGATGCACTGTCCTATTCCATCTGCTGATTTTTGTTTTAATTTTTTCCTTCTTTTTCTGTAAGCAACTAATCATGAATTGAATCTAACATTTAAGTAAATATCTATATTTTTATAGTCTATGCAGAACCACAATGATGACTTTGATTAAACATGCTTAATATTTCTGATGTAATATTTACTGTCTTTTTGTGGTAAATAAATCTTTCAAACACCTCCTCAATATTAATATATCGATTCAGTATTCATAGTGTTTGTGAAGCCTAATTTATTTTCCCAATCTTGCCTAGAGAGACTTAATATTTGGAACTAACAAGATAAATCTTATACAGATTTGTGTAAAGTGGGACAAAATAAATATTCAAAAGACTTCTAAAATCACATAAAAACCCCTTTTCACTTAAAACTGACAATTCATTACTCTTACATTGTGGATACTTGAGTGGGATGTCAGTTTCAGTTATAAAATTAACTCACTAGTGCCAGCCACTGTTATCATCTTATCCTAGCTCAGAACAAAGAAAGCAAGGTGGAAGAAATTTCTCTTGAATTTAGAAGTGGTTTGGTAAGATTAACCAAACAATAACAAAGCAATAAGAGTCAACAAACACAAGGAACATTAAAAAGCTATGTTTTATTCCAGGGTATACCTTTGAAGAAATGTATAATTGAATTTTCAGAATCATGCCCATTTACTCCACACTCTTTTATTTCCAGTCCTATTTTGTCTGATTTGTGCAATACTTTACGAAAGAAAAACCACCAGCCATTTCAAATAGACTCCTGCATATATGCCCTGCTATATGGCAGCATGAAGCAATGCCTTCTCTAAAGTGTACTCTGTAAATTGATCAGTGCATCTTTCATCTTAGGATTGTGCCCAAAGAGCACTGTTGCAAAGACTTAATTGTTTTGAAAGGTTCACAAGCAATCCAAAGGGAATTCTCCAAGTACCTCAGCAGCAAGAGTCCTTAAACTTCAATTAATACTATTGGGAATTCCATGTTTAAAAACCTGAGTGCTTTCAAATGATTTGCCCTTTGTCAACATTGTTAAACTTTACACTGTTTTAAGAACATATGTGTATTTAAGAAATAAGGGAAGATAAGTCAGCTTATTTCCTTAGAGTTAAGAAAAGAAAAGAAACAGAAATAGTTCCAAAATTCTTTAGGGTCTACTTTGGTAACAATGAATAACACATGCATTAGTTTGGAATCAAGAGAAGTAATGATTTAGATGCTGCTCTGAGGGATTAATAACTGTGACAATTGATTACACAGATTTAAAAGAATAGATTTTGTACATGGAAGAGGTTTTAGAAATCAACTGTTTCAATTTACAGATAATGGCACTGAGACCCACTGGAGTTGAATGGTTTCGGAACCTCATAGAGATAGTAACGGAGGGAGTCATGTAGACGTGTTTAAAATCTGTTTCTTTCCTAGTTGGAGGACTTTTCAGAGCCTCCTTTCTTCAACTTTTTGAGGTGAGTTGTCTACCTTCTGATGTTCAGCCCTTAAGACATTTAAGCATCAGGCTGGGTTCCTGTCAAAGGTGAAGTGTTCATCTCATTACTTCCTTTCCCTTTCTGCTTTACTTTTTGTCTGGAGTTCTTTCAACTATAACACATTTGCTAGAATTGGTTCAGTGTTTCAATTAAATATTGTCATAATTCAGGCTTATAATTGTGGTTAAACTTTTGGAAATGTTTGCATTTAAATTTAGGATGAAAGCTATGCTGGCAGAGATTCTAAGTCATGTTGTATAGAAGAGACACAGTGACTGTTTCATAGGAACTTAAACTGGTGTGTTTTTCAGATTCTCTCTCTGATAATTTTCCATCTGTTACAAATCAATTATTTGATGTTTCTAACAATGGTTAATTCAATGTTTTGGCCAATTATATTAACACATTAAGTTGGTGTCAATAAGTGCCATGTAGTTTCTAGACAACTACTATGGAGATGTAATAACGCAAACAGAGACCAGACCTAGAAATTACTTTTAAATCTTTATGAAAGTGCTCTCTTTTGGCCATTTGCTTAATCTGCATTATATTAGAAATAGTAAATTCTGTTGTAAATATCAATCATCCCTTTCAGTTTAAACTTTTTAAAAATAAAGTTAAGTACAGATAGTTAAAGGACTGACTGTGACAGAGCAAAGACAAAATAATTGATCTGTAATGTTTTTTCCTAGAGCCAAATGGAGTTGACTAGTGGGCTGATGGCAGTAGCAATTAAAGCAAGAAATTCTTAGTGGTGAAAATAAAGCGAGAGTCTTCCCGATTTCTAACTGACTTCTTGAAGACTCTTTACTAATTTCTTCTCAAGACTAGATAAAAAGTTAGGTATAGCTAAGAGATAGGGGCTAGGTTTAGCACTAGAAACACCTGAAATCCAAGTTAACAGGATCCAAAGTATATGCTTCACCTTATACTGTATTTTGTTGTTTAGTTTGTTTTTTCTTTTTATTTTGGCAGAGTGAAAAAGTTAATAGGTCATATATTTCTAGGGAGGCTCCAAAATGTTATTATTATTAAATTGTAAGTGTATTTTGTTATTCACTTGAAACTAACACAAAATTGTAAATCAATTATACTTTAATTTTTAAAAGTGTATTTTAATGTTGCTGTACTATGAAGATCATGTGTTAAACCTCTTATCATATGTGGCTTCATTTCTGTGGAAAGCAATTATCAGTGGATCCTGTTTTAAACATATTCTCTTTTTGTTAGCTTTCTTACCCTTTCTTGGTCAGAGTGACTATCCCAAACTATTATTAAATTCAGAAGCTAAATTTTACTTTATTTGCCCCATCCCAAGACTGAAGGACTAATTAGTGACCAATGGGTTTCATACTGTTTAACTATTTATTAACTTTTAATAAATAATCTTCATGATTTTGAGTTTTATTGATTACATTTACATTGATCCAAGGATTAGATTATGGATAAGAGGAAAATTCCAAATACAGAGTGAATTTCCTTGGTATGGATAATATATAAATGTAAATAAAAGCATTTATCTTAAAATGTATGAAGAGAATTTATATTTAATTCATTCAAAAGTTGTTAATCAAAATATTATGATTTTAAAATAAATGAACTATATCTAAACATAACTTTTTAAAAATAAATTTATTTTATTTTATTTATTTATCTTTTGGCTGCATTGGGTTTTCGTTGCTATGTGTGGGCTTTCTCTAGTTGCAGCGAGCAGGGGCTACTCTTCGTTGCAGTATGCGTGCTTCTCATTGCGGGGGCTTCTCTTGTGGAGCACAGGCTCTAGGTGCGTGGGCTTCAGTAGTTGTAGCTTGCGGGCTCTACAGCACAGGCTCAGTAGTTGCGGCGCATGGGCTTAATTGCTCCGTGGTACGTGGGATCTTCCCGGACCAGGGATCAAACCTGTGTGCCCTGAATTGGCAGGCAGATTCTTAACCACTGTGCCACCGGGGAAGTCCCCAAACATAACTTTTAAAGAATGGAAGTGTTAACTTTTTTGTGTTTGCATATAAGTAAGCATTAAAAACTGAATTGAAAAACAGAATCAAAGAATAATATAATTGATACTTTGAGTCTTTTCCAAATATCTCAACCAAAATATTTGATCAAATATCCTACTTCTTAAGACAGAGTTACAAAATGAGAAAAAAACAATTTGATTATACAAAAATGCCCTGATTAAAGAAGAAAAACTCTCCACAATCCTTTAAGGGCATTCTAATTATGCAAAGAATTAAGATGGCTGCTTTAGCATTCACTCAAAGGCTGTATTAGAGAGATTGAATTATGATATCTGTATCAGGAACTTTGTATGTAGCAAGGATTCCCATGCAAGCTGCCAACTTGGGTATGATATATAATAGAATCCACACTGCTGACTGTGGGGTCACACAACCTTGTTCTTCTGTATAAATGTTTTTATCAATAGTAAAATTGCCAGATGCCACTGTCATTTGGATTTTGAATTCTTTCGGGACACCAGATTGAGTGGGTAGATACTGAGTGAGTAGAAACTCTAATAATTGTGACCATTCCTTAGTGAGTTTGCTTGAAGAAGCAGGCACTTGTATAAGCATTGGCTTATAAAAACTCTAAATTTGTTCCCAGCCACCTTTATGGAGACAGACATTACTTATTTTCTTAAGAGACTGCTAGTCTTGCCAAGTCCTATATTGGAAGAGACATAGAGATAAATCCTGAAAGACAGTGTTCAAAAGCTTAAGGAACATTGCTACTACATTAAGTTTATATTACTTTATCATACTTTGTGTCTCTACCATGGCAATTGTATTATCTTTCATTTAAGAATGATAGTGTTGTGTAGTGCCATAAAGCAAATTTGATTATTTTTTTGGAGATCATACCACAAATATCAAACAATTCCGTCCAGTTATGTAGAATTAGAATGTAAAAGTTACTAATCATGCTATTTGATAATGTACAATACATTTCTTTGTCAGTAATATAAATTAATTTTATTTAGTGGTGTCTATTTGAAATCACGTTATTAATAAACATGCCTAAGCCGCCTCTTTTTCCCTTAGTGTAATGCTGATAAATACAGTTGCTCTCCTTAGCAGTGGCATCACAATTGCTTTTGTTCCCTGAGGCACTGCTTCATACTGGATTTCATTTTGGCTAGATAAAAGATAGACTAAAGGATTTTAATATAATACATAACAGAGTGATGACATGGAGTCATCACTATAAGTTCTTGTACCATAAAAATAGGGAAACAAAGTAATAAATCAATTGTTATTAAATGAAAGAATAAGACTGATACAAATTATAAGTCCAGAAATCCATTTCTGTACACTAACATAAAGTAAATAAATATTAGCATGCATATATCTGCCTAGTTAATGAAAAGGAAAATAATTATAATAAACATATATATGTTTATATATAAAAATATTTATTATAAACATATTATAGTATCCTTTAAAGAAAGAGAAAAAGCATATAAGGTAAATGTATTTAGATATATACCAAAATCCATAGATGATTATTCTTGTCACATGGTTAAATACATCACCTTAGTCATGGAACTTCCGGGACATCTTTAAATGAAAGATTGAGGTCATAATGGTGCTCTTGACTGATTTAAAACTAATAATATCTGGCATATTAAATATCTTAGCTGAAATGCTACCATCATATAAAAATCTTTTGTCAAGTTTGATTAATATTTTATAGAGTGAAGTGCATAGAAAATAGTCTTGAAAATAAAATTTCTGCTTTCATTTTTCTGGAGAACAGAACAACTTTAAGCTAAATAACATGTATTTCTTATTTTAGTAAACATACTAAAGATATAAGCATACATTTAGAAAATGGTCATATACCGTCACAGTGGCATCAAAAGTCAAAGATGCTTGTGCTGGTGTTCAAAGGCAAATGTGGGCTTGAATAGTAGTAATGTGAAGACTTAACTTAGTTTTCTGATCTTTTAACTGGGTTACTGGAGGCTTACATATTTTGGATCAAGTTTCTTCATTTTTATTTGATTAAAAAAAATCCCTATGCTTAATGGAACTAAATTTCATAGATAGATAAGTCGAAAAATGAAAAATTAATAAAAGAGGATTAATCATAGCATTTCAATAATTCATTGGTATATCTTAGCCTTGAATAGTTTTTCCTGTTCCAATACATTGCTAATAAGTTATTATCACAAGCACACATAAAAATATAATCTACGAATAATGCTCACCTAGAAAAGTAATAACTTTTTTTACAATTTAATATATATTTGAAAGTGTATTTTAGAATTAGCAATAACATCTTATGCCCATATTGTACTTACGTACCAAAGAAGTTTGTTAAAATAATTTATAAATTATATGTTTTCTAGTAGAATAGTTAGCAATGAATATTTTAAAAATTATTACAATTGTGGTAATGACCTTACAAATACTGGGTTAAAGTGTGAAAAGGAAAAATGTGTTAAGTTCTGACGTGATGGATTTCTCTTTGAGGTAAAATAACAGTTTATAATAAGGTGTTTAGTTTAAATGTGAATTCAAAAACTGGGTGGATCCAAAATGGCACTGCATTTCCAAGTAGAAAAAATTGACAGTATCTGACCAAGCAAATCATCACATAGAGTATAGATGTTAAAGTTACAGTAGCTATAATAGATTTTGGTTTCTTGTAAGAATGAATGATTCTGAATATTTTGTGAATTAAAATGTACTTCAACTATATTTAAGAAGTAATTCTTATGGGAAAAGATGAATAAATGCATGTCTTGGATTCTTCAGAATATGTTAAATTTAAAATCACACTGATCACATACTGCGCTCATATTTTATCATCTAGAAATAAGTACTGAGACAGTGGGCTCTGGAATGATGATGTCCAGCCTTGCCATTACCATTGGATCCTTAAACTTGTGTGTGCCTCTATGCTTGCCTCTTTCAAATCTAAGTCTGTGAAATAGGTGTAAGAAGACCTTTTCGTCCTTAATTTCCCTACGCATGCAATTAGCAATATAAATATTTATAATTTTTAAAGAAAAATAAACACTATAATTATTCTATTTTCCCATTTTTGTTATGTTATAGTTAAAAATCAAATATAAGAAGTTTATATCTCATTTTTAGGAAAAAGGTCTTTGAAAAGACACTCATCAAGTACTACAATGTCTATTGTGGCTAGGAGGCAACTTTAACCCCAGGATCCCATCATGATGGTCGTTTCATCTTCTATAACCAATTGCCTATACTAGAAATCAATGAAATTCATTGTTCATTCAATAATAGTGTTTTCAGCACTTAGTTTGTACCATATATAGTATAGGAGCTAGGGATTCAGCATTATAAAGATAGCCTCAGGAGGCTGCTCTCATGGAGCTTACATTCTAGTGAAATGAGATGCATAATAAATAAAAATAATAAGAAGAAGAATAGTGTCAATCTGTCTTAAGTAATTAATAAATAGTACCTGCTATTATCAGCAGGAAGAGGAGAAGGCGGAGGAGGAGGAATGGCGATAGGCTCATAGGGAAATAAATATCAAGGCTATTCCTTATTTTTGGATCATTTTGTTTCCACTTATTGCGTGAAATTCAAACTTCATTTTCAAACTTTAATTGTGCATTGATAATATGCTTTGGATAATTCCATATGGCTGCTTCATTGATACCTCAACAGGTACACAGATGTGATCATCAGATGATTTTACTGTAGAAAACATGAGCTTTAAGGTCAGATGGAGCTGTGTTAAAATCATTTACTTATATATTATATGAAGATTAAATAGGAAACATTTTAAAACACTTTAACACTACTTAGCTATAATAATGATGATGGTGATTATATATTTTCTTTCACTATTCTCTGTTTTATGCCTTAATATACAACTACAGCATACTAATAGATCTTGTTTCTCAGTTTGAATCTTTTCCCTTCAAAGTATCTTTTCCAGAACAAATTAATATTAATTAAATAAAACACCTACATTTTGTGTGTAATAATTCTGTTTATATATGAGATGAGTTAAGCACATTTATTTGCTTCTATAATTGTGGTTACAGCTTAAATCTTATGTTTCCTCTTAAAAGTTATTAAAACATGCAAACATTCTTTTCCCACATTAATTGGAGCCCTGCCCTCATTTTCCAGTACATACTTGGCTACCCTGCAAGTTAAATAACTCTAGTTATTAAGATTCAAAACATTACATGTATCAGTGAAGGCAATTAAGATAATTTAAATATTATTAAATGAAAATGAACTATTTCTGTTTCAAAAAACTAAATAAATATGCTTAGGGATTTTTACATTGTTAAATTGCCCCAAAAATAATTGGACAATTCAATATAATAAAGTGAATGCAATAAATAATTTTACCTCATAAAAATAAGTAATGTGCTTATTTGCATGATTGGGATAAAGGATACATTGTACAAATACTAAACAGAGACTAATAGGGGAAAACATAGATTATTATACCTCTAAACTTCTAGTTCATAAGTTATGACACTTTACTGTGATTAAGCTCTACTGTAGCATCCTGTATAAGAGTTCTTAATCCCCTCCTATTTACTGTGTGAGGAAATTTCCATATATCACATCAAAGAAAGCATAGGATTTCCACAGGATTTCACCCAGTGACATACTGTATAGTTCATTTGGAAGTAGAGAAATGGAAAACTAATTAAGCAGTCAGTGCATCAGCGACGTTTTTTATTGGTTGTATATAGCTCAGATGTTTTCCTTCACTAGCCATGTTTTCTGTGTAGCCCTTTGGAAAGACCTCAAGTACTCCAACGGCTATCCTATTGGGAGGACATAGGGAGAGCTGCAGGGACAGAGAAGAATTAGCACCAGTGACAGTGGGCCATTGAACAATGACACTGACCTTCTGGACACTTGATGAAGAAAATGATAGTTCATATTTGATGAGGTCTGGATGAGACTAAAAGACAAATATGGAAAACTTCCTAGAAACTCGCTATTAGAAGAAATAAAATGGTGGCTGATCAGAATAAAGTAGTTCCTACTATGAATAACATGGCCTTGCATTAAAGACATTCCAACACTAATCAAAAATATTTCTACAAATGAAATTATATTATATTTAATTAGAATAATACATGTTAATCCCAATCTCCCAGTTCATCACACCACCACCCCCAGCCCCTGCTGCTTTCCCCCCTTAGAAATATTAGTTTTAATTTCAGTAAATGGGGCTATATTCAGATACTATAAAAACTGAAATACAGATGTGTAATTTTTAACCATCTCAATAAGTTGGAACTTTTAGTATATTTGTTCTCTCAATAGTTTCTTCCTCAGTATTTCTTCCTTTACATTGTGACAATACCCCAGCTCAAGGAATCTCGCAGGTTCAAATCCCTATCTTCTTTTCCCCACCTCCTTACCCTGGTCTGGTATCCAAGAACATCTGTCTACTATTTGTTGATCCCACCTTTAGACCAGCCCATATAGTCTGCCTTGCTTGCCCGTATTCCTTTTCACTCTTTCTTGGATCATCCTCCTTACTCTGAAATTCAAAGATCAGTAATGTCCCAACTCTGAACCCACCCCTTTCCAAGTTTTCAGTCTAAGGTCTACATTCTGAACTTTTGTATATATATGTAGGTAATTCAGAAACCAATGACAAATACCTTTGTTCAACTGTGTAGCAGGCATCAGTGTAGGAGAAAAATATTTGATTTCTCAGTTTTCTGAAATTGATAGCAAAATGGACTTCTTCCCTGTGGAATTTTATGTTTGCAGACATCTTTTCCATGGTAGGCCTAGACATATATGTAAAAGCTTGCTCTACTTTTTGCCTGAGCAGAATCTAAATTTTAAATCTCAATTATTGCAAGATATGTTTTAAACTTGCAAAAGTTTATTTATTTATTTATTTTACATCTTTAGTGGAGTATAATTGCTTTACAATGGTGTGTTAGTTTCTGCTTTATAACAAAGTGAATCAGTTATACATATACATATGTTCCCATATCTCTTCTCTCTTGCATCTCCATCCCTCCCACCCTCCCTATCCCCTAGGTGGTCACAAAGCACCAAGCTGGTCTCCCTGTGCTATGTGGCTGCTTCCCACTAACTATCTATTTTATGTTTGGTAGTATATATATGTCCATGCCACTCTCTCATTTTGTCACAGCTTACCCTCCCCCCTCCCCATATCCTCAAGTCCATTCTCTAGTAGGTCTGTGTCTTTACTTCTGTCTTGCCCTTAGATTCTTCATGACCATTTTTTTCCCTTAGATTCCATATATATGTGTTAGCATATGGTATTTGTCTTTCTCTTTCTGACTTACTTCACTCTGTATGACAGACTCTAGGTCATTCCACCTCATTACAAATAGCTCAATTTCGTTTCTTTTTATGGCTGAGTAATATTCCATTATATATATGTGCCACAGCTTCTTTATCCATTCATCTGATGATGGACACTTAGGTTGTTTCCATCTCCTGGCTATTGTAATTAGAGCTGCAGTGAACATTTTGGTACATGACTCTTTTTGAATTATGGTTTTCTCAGGGTATATGCCCAGTAGTGGGATTGCTGGGTTATATGGTAGGTCTATTTGTAGTTTTTTAAGGAACCTCCATACTGTTCTCCATAGTGGTTGTACCAATTCACATTCCCACCAGCAATGCAAGAGTATTCCCTTTTCTCCACACCCTCTCCAGCATTTATTTTTTTCTAGATTTTTTGATGATGGCCATTCTGACTGGTGTGAGATGATATCTCATTGTAGTTTTGATTTGCATTTCTCTAATGATTAATGATGTTGAGCATTCTTTCATGTGTTTGTTGGCAGTCTGTATATCTTCTTTGGAGAAATGTATATTTAGGTCTTCTGCCCATTTTTTGGATTGGGTTGTTTGTTTTTTTGTTATTGAGCTGCATGAGCTGCTTGTAAATTTGGAGATTAATCCTTTGTCAGTTGCTTCATTTGCAAATATTTTCTCCCATTCTGAGGGTTGTCTTTTTGTCTTGTTTATGGTTTCCTTTGCTGTGCAAAAGCTTTTAAGTTTCATTATGTCCCATTTGTTTATTTTTGTTTTATTTCCATTTCTCTAGGAGGTGGGTCAAAAAGTATCTTGCTGTGATTTATGTCATAGAGTGTTCTGCCTATTTTTTCCTCTAAGAGTTTGACAGTTTCTGGCCTTACATTTAGGTCTTTAATCCATTTTGAGCGTATTTTTGTGTATGGTGTTAGGGAGTGATCTAATCTCATACTTTTACATGTACCTGTCCAGTTTTCCCAGCACCACTTATTGAAGAGGCTGTCCTTTCTCCACTGTACATTCCTGCCTCTTTTATCAAAGATAAGGTGACCATATGTGTGTGGGTTTATCTCTGGGCTTTCTATCCTGTTCCATTGATCTATATTTCTGTTTTTGTGCCAGTACCATACTGTCTTGATTACTGTAGCTTTGTAGTATAGTCTGAAATCAGGGAGCCTGATTCCTCCAGCTCCGTTTTGCATTCTCAAGATTGCTTTGGCTATTCGGGGTATTTTGTGTTTCCATACAAATTGTGAAAATTTTTGTTCTAGTTCTGTGAAAACTGCCAGTGGTAGTTTGATAGGGATTGCATTGAATCTGTAGACTGCTTTGGGTAGTAGAGTCATTTTCACAATGTTGATTCTTCCAATCCAAGAACATGGTATCTCTCTCCATCTATTTATATCATCTTTAATTTCTTTCATCAGTGTCTTATAATTTTCTGCATACAGGTCTTTTGTCTCCTTAGCTAGGTTTATTCCTAGATATTTTATTCTTTTTGTTGCAATGGTAAATAGGAGTGTTTTCTTGATTTCTCTTTCAGATTTTTCATCCTTAGTGTATAGGAAAGCCAGAGATTTCTGTGCATTAATTTTCTATCCTTCTACTTTACCAAATTCATTGATTAGCTCTAGTAGTTTTCTGGTAGCATCTTTAAGATTCTCTATGTATAGTGTCATGTCATCTGCAAACAGTGACAGTTTTACTTCTTCTTTTCTGATTTGGATTCATTTTATTTCCTTTTCTTCTCTGATTGCTATGGCTAAAACATCCAAAACTATGTTGCATAAGAGTGGTGAGAGTGGGCAACCTTTTCTTATTCCTGATCTTAGTGGAAATGCTTTCAGTTTTTCACCATTGAGGACAATGTTGGCTGTGGGTTTGTCATATGTGGCCTTTATTATGTTGAGGAAAGTTCCCTCTATGCTTACTTTCTGGAGTGTTTTTATCATCAATGGGTGTTGAATTTTGTTGAAAGCTTTCTCTGCATCTATTGAGATGACCATATGGTTTTTCTCCTTCAATTTGTTAATATGGTGTATCATATTAATTGATTTGCATATATTGAAGAATCCTTGCATCCTAGAATAAAGCCCACTTGATCATGGTGTATGAGCCTTTTAATGTGCTGTTGGATTCTGTTTGCTAGTATTTTGTTTAGGATTTTTGCATCTATGTTCTTAAGAGTTATTGACCTGTAGTTTTCTTTCTTTGTGACATCCTTGTCTGGTTTTTGTATCACAGTGATGGTGGCCTTGTAGAATGAGTTTGGGAGTGTTCCTCCCTCTGTTTTATTATGGAAGAGTTTGAGAAGGGTAGGTGTTAGCTCTTCTCTAAATGTTTGATAGAATTCGCCTGTGAAGTCATCTGGTCCTGGGCTTGTGTTTGTTGGAAGAGTTTTAATCACAGTTTCAATTTTAGTGCTTGTGATCGGTCTGTTCATATTTTCTATTTCTTCCTGGTTAAGTCTCAAAAGGTTGTGCATTTCTAAGAATTTGTCCATTTCTTCCAGATTGTCCATTTTATTGGCATAGAGTTGCTTGTAGTAATCTCTTATGATCTTTTTTATTTCTGCAGTGTCAGTTGTTACTACTCCTTTTTCATTTCTAATTCTCTTGATTTGAGTCTTCTCTGTCTTTTGCTTGATGAGTCTGGCTAATGGTTTATCAATTTTGTTTATCTTCTCAAAGAACCAGCTTTTAGTTTTATTGATCTTTGCTATCGTTTCCTTCATTTCTTTTTCATTTACCTTTGATATGATCTTTATGATTTCTTTCCTTCTGCTAACTTTGGGGTATTTTTTTTTTTGTTCTTTTTTCTCTAATTGCTTTAGGTGCAAGTTTAGGCTGTTTATTTGAGATGTTTCCTGTTTCTTATGGTAGGATTGTATTGCTATAATATTCCCTCTTAGAACTGCTTTTGCTGCATCACATAGGTTTTGGGTTGTCATGTCTCTATTGTCATTTGTTTTTAGGTATTTTTTTTAATTTCCTCTTTGATTTATTCAGTGATCACTTCGTTATTAAGTAGTGTATTGTTCAGCCTCCATGTGTTTGTATTTTTTACAGATCTTTTCCTGTAATTGATATCTAGACACATAGCATTGTTGTCGGAAAAGATACTTGATACAATTTCAATTTTCTTTAATTTACCAAGGCTTGATTTGTGACCCAAGATATGATCTATTCTGGAGAATGTTCCATGAGCACTTGACAAAAATGTGTATTGTGTTGTTTTTGGATGGAGTGTCCTATAAATATCAATTAAGTCCATCTTGTTTAATGTATCATTTAAAGCTTGTGTTCCCTTATTTATTTTCATTTTGGATGATCTGTCCATTGGTGAAAGTGGGGTGTTAAATTCACTACTCTGAATGTGTTACTGTCAATTTCCCCTTTTATGGCTGTTAGTATTTGCCTTATGTATTGAGGTGCTCCTATGTAGGGTGCATAAATATTTACAATTGTTATATCTTCTTCTTGGATCGATCCCTTGATCATTATGTAGTGTCCTTCTTTGTCGCTTCTAATAGCCTTATTTTAAAGTCTATTTTGTCTGATATAAGAATTGCTACTCCAGCTTTCTTTTGGTTTCCATTTGCATAGAATATCTTTTTCCATCCTCTCGCTTTCAATTAGTATGTGTCTCTAGGTCTGAAGTGGGTCTCTTGTAGACAGCAAATATATGGGTCTTGTTTTTGTATCCATCCAGCCAGTCTGTGGCTTTTGGTGGGAGCATTTAATCCATTTACATTTAAGGTAATTATCGATATGTATGTTCCTATTCCCATTTTCTTAATTGTTTTGGGTTTGTTATTATAGGTCTTTTCCTTCTCTTGTGTTTCTTGCCTAAAGAAGATCCTTTAGCATTTGTTGTAAAGCTGGTTTGGTGGTGCTGAACTCTCTCAGCTTTTGCTTGTCTGTAAAGGTTTTAATTTCTCCATCAAATCTGAATGAGATCGCTCCTGGGTAGAATAATCTTGGTTGTAGGCTTTTCTCCTTCATCACTTTAAATATGTCCTTTCAGTCCCTTCTGGCTTGCAGAGTTTCTGCTGAAAGATCAGCTGTTAACCTTATGGGGATTCCCTTGTGTGTTATTTGCTGTTTTTCCCTTGCTGCTTTTAATATGTTTTCTTTGTATTTAATTTTTGACAGTTTGATTATTATGTGTCTTGGCGTGTTTCTCCTTGGATTTATCCTGTATGGGACTCTCTGTGCTTTCTGGACTTGATTGACTATTTCCTTTCCCATATTAGGGAAGTTTTCAACTATAATCTCTTCAAATATTTTCTCAGTCCCTTTCTTTTTCTCTTCTTCTTCTGGAACCCCTATAATTCGAATGTTGGTGTGTTTAATGTTGTTCCAGAGGTCTCTGAGACTGTCCTCAGTTCTTTTCATTCTTTTTTCTTTATTCTTTTCTGCAGTAGTTATTTCCGCTATTTTATCTTCCAGGTCACTTATCCGTTCTTCTGCCTCAGTTACTCTGCTATTGATCCCTTCTAGAGTATTTTTAATTTCATGTATTGTGTTCTTCATCGTTGCTTGTTTCGTCTTTAGTTCTTCTAGGTCCTTGTTAAATGTTTCTTGCATTTTCTGTATTCTATTTCCAAGATTTTGGATCCTCTTTACTATCATTATTCTGAATTCTTTTTCAGGTAGACTGCCTATTTCCTCTTCATTTGTTAGGTCTGCTGGGTTTTTATCTTGCTCCTTCATCTGCTGTGTGTTTTTCTGTCTTCTCATTTTGCTTATCTTACTGCATTTAGGGTCTCCTTTTTGCAGGCTGCAGGTTCGTAGTTCCCGTTGTTTTTGGTGTCTGTCCCCAGTGGTTAAAGTTGGTTCAGTGGGTTGTGTAGGCTTCCTGGTGGAGGGGATTAGTGCCTGTGTTCTGGTGGATGAGGCTAGATCTTGTCTTTCTGGTGGGCAGGTCCACGTCTGGTGGTGTGTTTTGGGGTGTCTGTGGACTTATTATGATTTTAGGCAGCCACTCTGCTAATGGGTGGGGTTGTATTCCTCTCTTGCTAGTTGTTTGGCATAGGGTGTCCAGCACTGTAGCTTCCTGGTCGTTGAGTGAAGCTGGTGTTGATGTTGAGATGGAGATCTCTGGGAGCTTTTTGCTGTTTGATATTATGTGGAGCTGGGAGGTCTCTTGTGGACCAGTGTCCTGAAGTTGGCTCTCCCACCTCAGAGGCACAGCACTGACTCCTGGCTGCAGCATCAAGAGCCTTTCATTCACACGGCTCAGAATAAAAGGGAGAAAAACTAGAAAGAAAGAAAGAGGATAAAAGAAAATAAAATAAATTAGGTAAACTAAAATAACGTTATTAAAATTAAAAAAATAATTATTAAGGAAAAAAATTGTTTAAGGAAAAAACAAAACAATACAAAAAGGACAGATAGAGCCCTAGAACAAATGGTGAAAGCAAAGCTATACAGACAAAATCTCACACAGAAGCATACATATACACACTCACAAAAAGAGTAAAAGGGGAAAAAAATCATAAATCTTGCTCTCAAAGTCAACCTCCTCAATTTCGAATGATTTGTTGTCTATTCAGGTATTCCACAGATGCAGGATACATCAAGTTGATCGTGGAGCTTTAATCCGCTGCTACTGAGGCTGCTGGGAGAGATTTCCCTTTCTCTTCTTTGTTTGCACAGCTCCCGCGGCTCAGCTTTGGATTTGGCCCCGCCTCTGCGTATAGGTCGCAGGAGTGCGTCTGTTCTTCGCTCAGACAGGATGGGGTTAAAGGAGCCACTGATTCGGGGGCTCTGACTCACTCAGGCCAGGGAGAGGGAGGGGCACGGAGTGCGGGGCAGGCCTGCGGCTGCAGAGGCCAGCATGACGTTGCACCAGCCTGGGGCGCACCGTGCGTTCTCCCGGGGAAGTTGTCCCTGGATCCCGGGATCCTGGCAGTGGCGGGCTGCACAGGCTCCCCGGAAGGGAGGTGTGGAGAGTGACCTGTGCTCCCACACAGGCTTCTTGGTGGCTGCAGCAGCAGTCTTAGCATCTCATGCCGATCTCTGTGGTCCGCGCTGATAGCCGCGGCTCGCACCTGTCTCTGGAGCTCCTTTAAGCAGCGCTCTTAATCCCCTCTCCTCGCGCACCAAGAAACAAAGAGGGAAGAAAAAGTCTCTTGCCTCTTCGGCAGGTCCAGACTTTTCCCCGGACTCCCGGCTAGCCGTGGTGCGCTCACCACTTCAGGCTGTGTTCACGCCGCCAGTCCTCTCCCTGTGCTCCCCCCGAAGCCGGAGCCTCAGCTCCCAGCCCCCGCCCCGTCCCGGCGGGTGAGCAGACAAGCCTCTCGAGCTGGTGAGTGCTGGTCGGCACCAATCCTCTGTGCGGGAATCTCTCCACTTTTCCCTCTGCACCCCTGTTGCTTTGCTCTCCTCCACGGCCCCGAAGCTCCCCCCTCCGCCACCCGCAGTCTCCGCCCACGAAGGGGCTTCTAGTGTGTGGAAACCTTTCCTCTTTCATGGCTCCCTCCCACTGGTGCAGGTTCTGTCCCTATTATTTTGTCTCTGTTTATTCTTTTTTCTTTTGCCCTACCCAGGCACGTGGGGAGTTTCTTGCCTTTTGGGAGGTCTGAGGTCTTCTGCCAGCATTATGTAGGTGTTCTGTAGGAGTTGTTCCACGTGTAGATGTATTTCTGATGTATCTGTGGGGAGGAAGGTGATCTCCGCGTCCTAGTCTTTCGCCATCTTCCTATCCCCTCCAAAAGTTTATTTAAATTTTAAATGGAAAAAAATACACATAAACTGCATGGGAGTTTTCTCATTTAAAAAAAAAACATATTATTTTGATGTCTGTAAACATTTTATAGGATAAATCCTTTGCAGATAGAGGACATAGAAATATATTAAGGAGAGAAAATAAAGTCATAGCTGTACCACTGAGAAAGGCCATATTAGCCTCCCTGACTGATATTATAAACAACAATCAGACAGACTTCAAAATGTCATTGATTGCCTTTAGCCAAATTTGAGAAGAAAAATAAATTAGGTACTATTTACAGACTCATATTCATTACCAGTTAATGAGTCTTCATTATTAGCAGTGACACCCTAGTAACTGAGAACACCCTAGTAATATGAGAACTATGAATATGACACCCTAGTAATATGAGAACTATGAATATGACACCCTAGTAATATGAGAACTTAAAATGTATCAGTTCCTTCAAAAAAATACTATGCCTAAGCCAAAACCCTCTATTGACTCTATTGGGTAAAAATGATTATCTTAAAATTTCTAAATTAGAAATATTTTTCTTCCTCTGAGTTCATGAATTATGCTATGTCTCATCTTTCTTTAAAATTCAGTTTTAATCAAAACTACTATATGAACAAATAGTTAAACCTATTAGTGTAGATTAAAATTCTTCAAATTTTTTTAGGGATCTAGTACCAAAGAGTTTGATCAAATTTGGGGTAAAAAGCATTTTAAACCCTGAAGTTTTTATATACTTTTTATATTTGTATTGTAGAATTACTTTGTTTTTATACCACTAGCAAGTTTTCACACTAGGCAATAAATCTACTCTCTCTATATTTTTTCACTATGTATTTTAAGGGCAGCGGTGCCCCGCCTTTTTAGCACCAGGGACCAGTTTCGTGGAAGACAGTTTCTCCACGCATGGGGCTGGGGTAGGGGTAAGGTTCAGGCGGTAATGCGAGCAAATGCAGAGTGGCGGAAAGCGGCAGATGAAGCTTCCCTCGCTTCACCGGTGCCACCTCCTGCTGTGCGGCCCACTTCCTAACAGGCCGTGGACCGGTTGCGGTCCGTGGCCCCAAGGTTGGGGACCTCTGTTTTAAAGTATGAGTTAATACCTTTAAGGTTGTAGGATTCATATGTGTTTCTCTTCCTTTTGTATAAATATCAAATATAAAGTTACAGGCCTCATTTGTTACCAGCTCTAAAAAACACCTCTCAAACTAGGGTTATAAATATAGAAGAGCTGAGATACTTTAGACTAGTATGTTAGACTTTGCCATTTGCAGGTGAAAAAGGTTATGACAAAGCAGTTGAGGGATTTATCAAGGGATGAGTAACTAACTACCTGCACAGCTGGGATCTGAGAGCTATTCTTGTGATTTTAAATCCAGTGTAGAACATTGCCTTCTTGTCATGGCTTATTTGACCTTTGTGTTATATTGAGTTTAATCCTTACTAGGTATTCATGTTAAGGAGCCAGGTGGGTGGGGGGAAATCTGATGTTCTTCTATTTACAAATGTTTGCAAAGTGGAAAACAAGGGCAGTAATACTTTGAGTTATAAAGTATAGAAAGAGATTTCTATACTTGAAATCTAAACAGAGATTTACTCGTAATTATTTTATCAACTATGAGGTTAAAAAAGAGAATCAGTCCAGTAAGGGATCAGTGCAGATGATACCTGTAAAATGGCATCAGAATAATGCTTAAAGACACAGCTTTTGGAGTCATAGCATTAAAAGTCAACTAAGTTTGAATTCCAGCTTACTAAATTCTTAACTTTGACTAGTTACTCAATCTTTATATGCCTCAATTTTTTCATTTCTTAAATGGAGATAATAATCTAAGTTGAGAGTACAGAAATAAACCCTTATACTTATGGTCAATTGATTTTTGATAAGGATGACAATACAATTCAATAGGGAAACAGTAGCCTTTCCAACAAATGGTACTGAAGCAACTGGATATCCACATGTAAAAGAATGAAGTGGGATGCCTACCACAGATTATATAGCAAAAAATTTACTCAAAATGGATTAAAAACATGAAGGTAAGAGCTACAACTATAAAACTCCAACAAGGAAACATAATAGTAAATCTTCAGGACGGTAGGTTAGGTAATGGTTTCTAAGGTGTGGCACCAAGGGCACAAGCATCAAAGGAAAAAAATAGATAAATTAGACTTAATCAAAATTAAAAATATGTTTATGCTTCAAAGGATCCTATCAATAAAGTGAAACAGGGCTTCCCTGGTGGCGCAGTGGTTAAGTCCGCCTGCTGATGCAGGGGACACAGGTTCGTGCCCCGGTCCGGGAAGATCCCACATGCCGCAGAGTGGCTGGGCCCGTGAGCCATGGCCGCTGAGCCTGCACGTCCGGAGCCTGTGCTCCCCAACGGGAGAGGCCACAATAGTGAGAGGCCAGCATACCGCAAAAAAAAAAAAAAAAGAAACCACCACAGAAAGGGAGAAAATATTTGCAAATCATGTATCAGATAAGTATCCAAAATATATAAAGAAATCTTATAACTCAACAATGAAATGTAAACCTGATTAGAAAATGGTCAAAGAATTTGAATAGATAGTTCTCCAGAGAAAATATACAAATGGCCAATAAGTACATACAACTTTTTTAGTATCATTAATCAATAAGTAAATGCAAATCAAAACAACAAGATGCCACGTAACACAAACTAAGATGGCTGTAACAAAAATGATGAACAATAACAAATATTGGCAAGAAAGGATGTAGAGCAACTGGAACTCTCATACATTGCTAGTTGGAATGTAAAATGGTGTGTCTGTTGTGAAATATAGGGTGGTGACCATTCCTCAAATACTTAAACAGAGTTACCACATGACCTAGAAATTCTACTCCTAGTTCTTATATCCAATAGAACTAAAAACATAGGTTTACATAAAAATGTGTACGTGAATGTTCTTAGCAGCATCATTGATGATAGCCAAAATGTGAAAACAACCCAAAGGTCCATTAATTGATAAAGAGATAAACAAATGTGATACCTGAACAGAATGGAACATTGTTTGGCCAAAGCAAGGAAAAATAGACTGATATGCTACAATATGGTTGAACCTCGAAACATTGTACTAAGTGAAAGAAGCCAGACACCAAAACAACATAATTGAGGATTTCATTTATATAAAATGTTTAGAATATGCAAATCCCTAAAGTTGGAAAATAGATTATTAGTTGCCAGAGTGGGGGGAAATAGGGAGTTAATGTTAAGGGGTAATGTGTTTCTTTTTGTAATTATGAAACTATGGCGATGGTTGCAAAATTCTGTGAATACTCTAAAAAAACCATTCAATTGTACACACAGAAGGTTGACTTTTATGGTATTTAAATTATATCTCAATAAAAATGAAAAATAATCTACTTAAAAGGGTTGTTGTGAGAATAAAATGAGATGATATATGAAATGGGAAGTATGAAGCACTGAACCTACTAAGTAGTAAGCACTCATTAATGTTGATGACAATAATGGCAAAAACTTGGACCAACTGAGGCACATAAATAGGAAACACATTAGGATCTAAACTAAAACTTAAATATACCTATTACCTTAGTCACTCCTATCCAAGGGCTTCCAAAATGTCTATTGAGGACCCAATGATAGTTAATACCAGAATCAGGCCATCTGTATGCCTGGAGAAGACTGTTTATAGATATTCCTTACATGTTTCAGTAAACCGTGTATGGTCTCTTTCCTGGTGTAGGCCCTTCCTTCCTTCCTTCTTTCCTTCCTTCCTTCCTTAATTCTTTCTTTCTTTCTTTCTTTCTTTCTTTCTTGCTTGCTTGCTTGCTTTCCTTCCTTCTTTCTTTCTTTCCTTTCTTTCTCTCTCTCTTTCTTTCTTTCTTTCTTTCATTAAAATTCATTAAAGGACTTCATGTTTTATCAAGGAAAGATATTTGTCCTTAAAAAGTTAGTAATCAGGATCCTTGACCCCTGACAGTGTCAAACAGTGTCCCAATATTTACTTAACTTCTTTGGTCTTATGTTCCGTTTCTGTAAACTGAGGATAATAATTCATACGACTCACTGTTGTTTTAAGGGGAAGTGATATCATGCATTCAAAGCATTAGTGTAGTGTTTGTTGCATGGTAACTGCTCAATAAATGGAAATATTGTCATTATTAATTGCTATTAATTCTAGAAGAAGTTTTTTTCAAAGGGACCCTATTCCTGTTTGGATGTATGTTCTCTTACTCTTGAACTATGAAGGATATTTTGTTTTGGAACTAATTGTAGAACTTCTTAATACCGAAAGATCTTGTGTTCTGGACTTTCTGTATTCCAATTTAGTTCCTTTTCTATTCAGAGATAATTCAGAATTAAAAATGATAGAGTAAGTTGGCTAACTTCTACTCTGGGAGAGTGACAAAATGAAGACTAGATTATGGAACTACCTGGCTATTCAGACGTGTGCTTGTCATTCTGAAGACATGTAAACATGCAGCCTTTCAAAAGTTTGAGTTCCCCTGGCTTGCTTTGGTACTGTCCATTGCACCAAGATTGCAGCAACATGTGCAATCTTGGTGCAATGGACCATTGGATGTGTGAACGGGACACCCAGCAGGGTGGGATCAGTTAGACTGTAGAAATTCCATATTAGAAGGTTTATTTCCACCTGACTTTCCAAGAGAATATATATTTCTTATTCTTAGGTAACAAAGAGAAGATGTAGAACACAGTACTGGGAAGCAAGAACCAAAGCAGTTTAAAAAAAAAAAGTCATTTAAAAAAATCCTAGTACAAGAGATAGGACTAGATATATGCTTCTATCTCAACTTGGATTTTTAAAAAGATATTAAGTTTTTAGATAACTAAGTCAATATTTTGGACCTCAAATGGAATCTTGCTCTTAGCACTGGTCCATACAAAATAACCAAGTGACAAGAGGAGTAGACACAGCCTCTACTCTCTGCTCCCAACCTCATTTGTTTGCATCTCTCTCTTCCCTATTTCAGAATCCTATTAAGTATAGTGAGTGTACAAATATAAATGTAATAAATACCTCTCAAATAGTTTATTTGATTTATCATCACTGAAGCTGTTTCTCTCTGTTAAGGCAAGTTTGGGAGTGGGTGTGTGGTGTTGAAGGTGTAGTGTGCCTCGTACCACCTCTGGTGTCATCTCAGAAGCTGACTGATGTTAAAGAGTGAGGGTGAGTCTATAAATTACTCACCTGATTAGATGTGAAGAACTTAGAACTAATTTATCTGTCCTACACTCAATTCCTGCTTCCATCCCTCCCTTCCTTCTGTCATTTTTTCCATAAGCCTTGACTAAGTACATACTCTACACAGGCCACTGCAGTATAATCTAAGGCCATTAAGACAGGCAATATATACATAGTAACATTCTCTCAGAATACCCCAGGTAATACCATGGAAGAGAAATGCAATATAAACTCTAAGTCTTGTGTTCTTAGATTATTACTGCTAAAGTAAACACTAACATTTTCATTTACTTCTTATTAGGTATAAATAATAATCATAATTCTCAAATGAGAACATGTTTGCCTGGTTTTAGCTTCAGAAAACTTCCCTGGACTAGTCTAATCCTTTTTGTTAAAGTCTTCAACCCCTTTTGTTCCTTTGTGTATAATTAGCAATGCCTTTGAAAGCTTACAAACATTAGAGTTCAGGCTTGTCATTAATGGTTGATAGTCATTTTTCAGAAGTACATAAGTGAAAAAGCTGTCGTCTTTTGATATAGAAACTTCATTGCAAGATTTAATTAGCATTTTAAGTATAAATCTTTTCAAATAAGTCTTCTACGTGCTTATTAAAAAGCATTCCTAAAAAAAAGCATTCCTATATCTTATAGTATAAAGATATTTCTGTGAAAAACATATTTTACATGTTTTCATGCTGAATGTAAATACCCATATATTTTGTTATGAAAAATATCCAGGTAAAATAAACCTAGATCAAAGTTTAAAGATAAGCATATAATATTTTACCAGATATTTGGATAAATCATAATAATGCTAATGTGTATAATCAAGGAAAAATAATTCCCTACAATATTGAGTAGTTCCCTATTCTCTAGTGTTTCTGTGCATATTAAAAAATCACATTCAGTGTGATTAATTAATGGCTTGTGAACAATTTTCTAGAAAGTTTGGAGATTTTATTGCATATTTCAGCTTTTATGTATAAACTTCATGTGTCTTTTTATTCATCCAGATCCTCTTACTTATAGTTGCATTGCTAATTTTGTGTTTTACTACAGAAGTTTAAAGTGCTAATGTGAACATTTTTCCTTATAATAAAAAAATCTTGGGCTTCCCTGGTGGCTCAGTGGTTGAGAGTCTGCCTGCCGATGCAGGGGACACGGGTTTGTGTCCCGGTCCGGGAAGATCCCACATGCCGTGGAGCGGCTGGGCCCGTGAGCCATGGCCACTGAGCCTGCGCGTCCGGAGCCTGTGCTCCACAACGGGAGAGGCCGCAACAATGAGAGGCCCGCGTACCGCAAAACAAAACAAAACAAAACAAAAAAAACAACATCTTTAAAAAATCGAAGCAAGTAGAAATCTTCAAAAACATTGCTGTGTGAGTCAGGTGTTCTGGGAGGATTGAAAGCTGGCATTCTGCCCACTTATGCAGGGTTTCTTAATTTCTTCTACTATAAAAATAATGTGAGTATTCTCCCTAGCCATAACTACCTCACTGGTTTCAAATGCAGGAAGTGTAATTAGACTTGAAACTGAAAAGGAAGGTACCTTGGAGAGTCCTGGCTCTTATTAGCTTTAGAGCTAGGGACAAACAGATGCCACAGACTATTTGAGGGCCGTTTCTTGGATGCTGCTAATTGTTTACTGTGCTCATTATTCTGTGACATCTTAGAATCACCCAGCTGGGGAGATGTGAGACTAAAATTGCCAGTATCTGTGCTAAGACAAACTCACCCTTCCACAGTTTAACTACGTTTTGGCCTAGGCAGAGGGATTCAAAAGCCATTCTGAATTTTGTGAACAACATTAAGGAAGCACTTGACACTGGTCTTAGCTTAAAAACGGCACCTTCAGTAAATTATTTCAGATTCTTTCACATTCCTAGCTCAAATACATAGAAAAATGTTTGTAAGAAGAAATAAGATCAAGGACAAGCCCAGTCCTTCCCCATGTGAATTTAAATCAATAACCAGAAAACTGATTCATTGGATGTGATTGCTTATTGACACGTCTTCCAGTCTCATTATGAACAATAATTACTTTTTTTTTCAAGTTTGGATATCTTTTTTAAAATACTTTTCTAAATGTAACTTTTCCTTGGTGTACTTGTTTCAGGAAAGTGGTAAGTGTGTCATATAGTTCTCAATTCCTCACTTGCCAAGTACTGGTTTTTGCATGCCATAGATATAGAATAAGAAATTCAGTCCTCTTATTGGGGAAGGAGGCATGAAATTTGAGTTTGAGCTAGATGAATTTTTATACATCTTTCAGTTTTCAATTCTGTGATTTTAATCATTTGATTTGGTTTTGTTGATTCACTTATTAATAATCCAATTATCAAATAGAAAATAAGTGTTTTATAAACTAATTGATCAAATGCACTAATATTTGATCTATTCACATATGCAGTGATCAATTAGGGTATGGATTTAGACTGTGGGTGAGTCCATATGTGTGGGTGTAGGGGTAGTCCAATTATGATGAGTAAAAGATAACTTGCAGAGCAATAGGAATCCTTTGAACAATTTTCATACTCCTGTCACCCAAGAAATGAAGCAAAATATAACTCTTGAAACAAAAGAACCAACAGAGTCAAAAGGAAGGTATTAGCTGCTCATAAGCCAAGGTGGAGGAAACAATAGCCAATTAAAGACAGTGTTAGGATAGATATACAGTAAGGAGATAATGAATGGAATTACTTTCAGTAGCCTTTAAGGGGCCCCATGGAGAAATTGAGCCATTTGATTTCACTGATTTGACTAAAGCATAAAGACAGAATGGTTTTATGGTTAAGGACACTAAAGAGTAACAATATCCAGGAGAGTAAAGAAAATCACTTTAATTAAGCTGTTGTTAACCCTTCTGTTTATTCGTTTCAAAACTTTATCTTATTTAAATATTTGTTGTTGTTTCTAACAATAATAGCAAACAGTCTGTGTTCTGTGTGGTTATCAAGTTGAGTCAATTTTTACTTCAGGGGAAATATCTCCTTTGTTTCACTGAAAATTATATTTTAATGAAATAACCTGTAATTATCACTATGCTAGACAAATGATATCTTCTGGGGAGTTTATCAAATGGTGATTTCTGTTTTGAATTATCTATCTGTGATACAGCTGCTAGTTGAACAAAAATATCAGCCCTTTTATTTTTCTATTCATTTAACAAAAATTCCAAAATTAGCCAATGTGACAGCTTATCAAACAGGAGTAGAAGTTTAATGTTTGTAACAATTAAATAGTAAATCAGGTATTTCAATCTAGACAAAGTTATGGAAATCATTTTATTATTGCATCTAATGTATAACATAAAATCAAGGTGGCAGTTTTATGTTCTGAATGGAATGTAATTGAGGAAAAACATTTTTGTAATGAATAAATCCTACCGTAGTGGTATTGATGATATGAATTAATGTGTGTGATTTACATTTGTTGAAGTAATGCTTTATACATAGAAGAAACTGAGGCTCAGAAAGATGGACGTTCCAAGGCCAAACAGCAACAAAGCTGAAATTATTATTTTTAAGTTCACATATGTTGAATTGAGTTAAACAGGAGTAAATATTGTGGCATTTAACAAATGGTTACAAAGCATCTCTTTAAGTACCTACCATGTGCTAGGTATTTTACATAAATTTTCTCCAATCTTTATAACCTGGTGAAGTAGGTAATATGGCTTTTAGATGAAATAACAGAGCTTCTGAAGGCAAAGGAAATATCCATAATCACATAGTAAATGTTAGCAAAAATTATTCCTGTGTCTTCTTTTAGATCTAGATTGAGAAGCACTGAAACTGACTCCTTGGGAAGAGCTCAACATGTTTTGTTTTGTTTTGTTTTTCTGAAGAAGTTATTTTTGGTATGTGGAGTAGATAACCTGTTATCTTGGGGAGGGTGGTGAGAAAACAGGGGTACTAAAAATAGTCCCTTCTAAGCCTTATGAAATTTCACAGTGTCTGTTTAATTTTTAAGGAACTAAAATTTTTACACATTGAGTTTGCAAGAAAAGTCAGCCATGAAAGATTCAGTGTTCTTATGGGAAACATTCTCTTCCCTAAATGAAAAAATAAATTCTCTGTTAACTCTCTTGAAAGGTCTTCTAAATGAGGAAGTCCATTCTTCCCTCAAAGCATGTGGGCAGTTCCCATTAATAATAAAGCCCTTAGGGGAAAAATAATTCCCTAAAATGCTATAAAATGCCCAAATAGGATGAAATCTTCTGCCAAGATTTGTACTGACTCTGAGTTTTGATATAAGCAACTCACTGTGCCTTCCACAGGACTTAGGAAAATTTTATCAGCAGTTACTCAAATAACTGAATTAAATGGAAAAAAGCAAATGTGAAAGTCAACAGATTTAAATTGCACCCTCTAACTACAAAGCAAGGTTTACATCTGTTTATTTAGATGACAGTCCATCTTGGTGCCATGCTTTAGGATCCAAGAGCTTAGGAGAGTGAGATAACAGCGCTCTTGAATTCCACAGGAAGGCAAAATGTTTGGAAGAGAATATTCCCAAGCTGTGCTAATATGAAAACATCTGTAGGTTACAAATTAATTTTCTTCACTGATTTTCTACCTTTGGAAACATCTGCAGCTGAAATGTATTTCGCTAAAATGTAGATTACAGAGGTCAACTAGTTTATCAGCCATTCTAAGAGGCTGCTTTCTACAGTACACAGATATAGCTGAAATAGCAAGATTAAGTGCAAACCCTCAAAACCACAAGCAAAAAGCGTTGGTTGAAGGGGAAAGACTTTCAAAAAGAATATATTAGTACTAAAATAACTCAGTAGGGAACTTACTTGCGACCTGCCACATTATTTCAATAGAGGAAAGTCACATGATACTCATTGTATTCAAGAAATGTTTACAGCAATTTTCTTTCCCACATACATTTTTATAGCAAAAACGTACCCCTTCAAATTTAAGTCAATAATCAAATGAAAATAAATTGAGCAAGCAAATGCACCTGGCAAAATCTTTGTTTAAAATGGTTTATTTGTAGGTTTATACTTAAATATTACATATGTTTTCAAATACACAGGTATAATAACAAATTAGGGAAATGTAAATGTAGAAATCTGTGCAAAGGCCTAATTAAGGTGAACCTTACAAAACAATTAGCAATTAAACTTTATTTTAGCATGAGATTTAAGATTCTGTAGGGAACTTGCATGCAAAAGTCTGAATTTTTGGTGATATCATCGGCATATAATTATAGAAGAAACTATCTATAGTTCTTATTATTCTAGTATTCTTATTAAAAGCTAAATTTGCTGTGAAGCAGATAGCTTCCTCTTCTAATTATTCTCCTTCTTATCCATCCTTCTAATCATTCTCCATTTTTCTTTTTCTGATTCCTTTCTGCATCCAACCCTTATCGTCACAAACAAAAGCCTCTCATAAAATATCTACAAATTTGGGGATTCTGTTATCTATATACTTTTTAGAAGAAACATTTTCTTAAAGCTTGAAACATGTTACACTGTAAGAAGGATTCTAATTGAAGAGAACTCTTTTGAGAATCCTTTATAGGTAAAAAGTGTAAGTGTGATACAAAGGCAAGATGAGTCTATAAAATAAATTTCTTATAAAATTACCACCCATCTTTTGCCATTATGAGTATTTTCTGTTGTTATTCTATTTACTGGATGTTGCCTATCATTCTCATGAAACTCCAGAAGTTTAATTTCAGGCTGGAAATCTAATCTAATGATTGCCCCCCACCCACTATTTATTCTTTATTGTGGCAAGAAGATGTGAGGTCTTAAGGAAAATGTTAGCAGCCATAAGCATAGAGCCTTTGTCCAAAACTCTTACCCTTTTTTGAGATGATGCATATATGAGTAGGAAAAAGAAAAATATTTATGCATACAGCCAGAATTGAAGGCAGTAGGTTATCTTGGTAGAAAGCTGCAAAATAATATTTTACTAGAGGGTAAAGAGTACTTTGAAAATCTTCATTGAAACTGTGAGGTTTTTTATCTGTATCAAAGTGCTTGAAGCTCATTTCAAAGGAGTTCAAAAATAAACAAACAAACAAACAAATATTTGCAAAAAAATTCCCCTAGAACAAAAGGTTGTCAAATTTGAACAGAGAACAACAAAAGAAAAAAATCAGCAAAGAATATTTGTTCTGCCAATACTAGCTTGTGTATATTGTTAAAGATTCATTTGGGTAATTGGGAACATTATCGTTTTTATCTCTAGACATATACTTTTAAATGGATTAAAGTGATAATTTTGTTAACCCTACGAGGATGGTATAAAATGTACTTCAAAATGAAGTCATTCTTTTTTGAAATATGAACAAAAGTACATTTTATTAAGAAAACTATCAATTAAAAGATGAAAGATTATAAGATCTCTGTATATAAAAGTTGTTATTTTTTATTATGAAAACATATCCTCAAAGCTTTCCACCTTGATATCTGGGGGACGTTTTGAAATATGACCTTAAATATGCCTCTATTATGAAATCCTAAAGTTTAAAGGTATTACATACTTCTAAACTGTAATAACTGGAAAGGAAATTGATTTTATATTATTAGCTACCTTGGTAATCTTGAAATATTTCAAGACAAGACATACTAAAATTAACATATTTGGCTGTTATGAAAAGGTTTATCTTCGTATAGAACTCATATGAAAGCTTCAATTTCTGAAGCAATTTTAGAAATAACTTCATATTGAGATTTACATTAGTCTATTTAATGTTTCTAAATTGGGTCATCTGAAAATAAAAGAGAATTTTAGTCTTCTTACACTTTGTCTTTAAAAAGAGGATATTCAGTGGAAAAAAATCTGAAGTTTAATTCAGTATTCCATCTGAAGATAGAGGAAAAAATATATATATAGCCCAAAGAAATGTTGTGAATGCCATGTTAAAAACTTGACATGTCTAAGATTTTTGTGGAATGCTTTGGAAAAGAACAAGAAAATTATGTTAAGATATTGGGTTGGCCAAAAACTTTGTTTGTGTTTTCCCATAAGATGTTATGGAAAAACCCAAGCCAACTTTTTGGCCAACCCAATATTTGTCATAGAGAAAAAAGAAATTCCTTATAACTTTTGATAAACTAGAACCTTTTTCATGTTTAGGGATCTTAAACTCTTGAGCAAGGGGGTTTGTTGTATAATTATCATGGTGCATTTAATTATCTCTCCACCTATAGTGTCAGCATAAGGGTCATCAGGAAAGTCCCCATTTCTGTAAATGTCTCCTCTGGTTGCTTGGCCTCACTAAAAATAGCTGGGCTTGAGCTGACCTGCCAATAGGTCTTGTCTTATTGAAGGCACCCTAAGTCTTTAAAAACAATTCTCTTTTTTTAGATACCAAACTCCTTAAAGGCTGTCAACCTATTTCCTTTCAGTCTTCTTTTTATATTAACGAATGGGTGTGGGGAGGGACATCTTTTATCCTCACTTTGGTCCTTAATCTTTATCCCAGGGCAACTAGAAAAAGAGATAACTCTCACCACTCATCATTCTTTACACATTTTTATAATTTATTTGATGGCTAATAGGATGTGCATATGTTATACTTGTTGCTGTTTTCAAACTTTCAGATTGTGTTGTAAATCTCATACATTGCTATCTGGTGATAGACCCATTTATTTCATTGACTCAGGCATATCTCTTTTTAGAGAAACTCGCTGATAGATATGATATTGATCCTATACTCCTTTTTATTGTCCTCACACTATTGTGGCTAAGACCAAGGTGACATATGGTCAAGCAATAAATATTTTAAATATACACTGACTTCTTAGAGTTATTAATCCTGTGAATTGGTGCTTGGTGCTAACTTCAATTAATTTTATATCTTCTAAGATGTCATGCATTTCATGATTATTTCCAGCAATTTCTCATCATTCACAATGATAACTTTGATGAGTTTATTTAATTAAAATGACATGTTTTCATAATGGAAAATACTTTTTTAAAGTAAAATGAGATAATTTGATTTTACTGTTACAAACATTACCATAGAACAAAGGTTTTCACAGAGTAGTCCCTGGACCAGCAGTATCAATATAACTGAGAACTTGTTAAAAATGAAAATTTTCAGGCTTGACCCCAGACTATGAATAAGAAACTCAGGGTGCAGTCCAGCAGTCTGTGATATAAAAAAGCTCTCCATGTGATTTCTAATTTATATCAAAGTGTAAGAACCACTGCTGGGAAGGATAATTGAAAGCAGTTTATCCAGAGATGGATAATCTTTGCTAAACAACTTTATGAGGGAAACATATTTAAACTTATATGTCCTAATAGATTTTTTTAAGTTAAAGAATACATTAACTACTGATATTCTTAGAAGTGATTTGAAATCATTTATTGATTTAAAGATTACTCAACGATTTCTTTACCTTCCACCCACCAAATGAAAATATAATAGTGAGGCCAGACTTTTTCGAATGTTTGAAATTATCTGGAGAGTATGATTTTGAAGTCATTTCTAATTTGAGTTAAGAAGACCAAAAGCAGTAAATTATTGCCCTGAGATCACAACATAAAGTTTAAATGAAATTCAGGCCATGACAGACCATGGTATATTTTCCTAAAAATATAAGACTTATAAAGCCACCTCTGTCAAGGCTCAACGGAATGTTTACATTGGATATGGACTGTCTGCTGTGGCAAAATAATCCCCAAATAATTTTTGATTGTTCTTGTTTTGTAAAAGTAATGTGTATTATTGTAAAAAGTATAAATATTAAACTAAAACCACAGATAATTCTACCCTATTGTCTCTTCTACTTTCTTGGTCATTAACAGTGAATTCCCTGCCCCCAAATAATTTATATGTTGAAGTCCCAATCACAGTACTTCAGAATGTGACTGTGTTTGGAGATAGGTCTTTAAAGAGGTGATTAAGCTTAAGTGAAATTTTGAAGGCAGAATCTAATCCCATATTACTGATATCTTTATAAGATAAGATGATTAGGACAGGCACAAGCACAGGGGAAAGACCATGTGAAGACAGAGATAGAAGACAGGCATCTACAGGCCAAGGAGGGAGCCCTCAGAAAAAACCAAACCTGCTGACAACTTGATCTCTGAATTCTACCCTCCAGAACTGTGAGAAAGTTACTTTCTGTTGTTTTAGCCACCCAGTTTGTGGTTCTTGGTTATGACAACCCTATCAAACTAATACAGTGTCTAGTGATTATTGTAGTTACTCCTTCTTCTAAGGCCATAAACGGCTACTTCTGGTTCCCTGCCAGAGTTTTCTCCAGATGGAGCTGCTGCTATTGCTGTTGCTTACTCTCATGAACTTTCTTTTTTTTCCTTTGGCTCTTTCTGTTATGCTGCCATGGCTTTGAAAGTGTTTTGATTCTTTTATCATTCACCACCCTCACACTGTACCCCTTAACCACATAGTCATTGTTGCTAGAGTTTCATATGTTACTTTCATCTTTCATCCTCACTGGGTTGGTGTTTTTGTTTGTTTGTTTGTTGTTTTGTTTTTGTTTTGTTTTTTGGGGTTTTATTGGGGGGGAGGGAGCGGGGGCTGCACCACACGGCTTGCAGATTCATAGTTCCCTGACCGGGGTTTGAACCCAGGCCATGACAGTGAAAGCCCAGAATACTAACCACTATGCCCTCAGGGAACTCCCTTCATTCTCATTGGTACTGTCATAGTTCATCATCCCCTCTCTGAACTATTGTAAGAATCTTTCTATAGGGTACACTTTCTCTAGGTCTCTTCTTACTCCAGCCTGGCCCCAGATATGTGGGTAGCATGAGTGTTCTAAAGCAGAGGTCTGATTTATCTCATTAAATCACTCACCCTCCTATTTTAGAGTGTGTTCAGTTTAAAAGCCATGCTTTATTCCTCATTGATTACATGATGAACCCCAAATGCCCTAATATTGGAACCGTGACCTGTAGAAAACAACTTCACTTTCTTTCATTCCCCCACATACTACTTATGCTCAGGCAATCCAAAGAGATTTCCCTTCCTACTGGAATACATTTCTGACTCCTATTGTCTTCCCAAGTAATTATCAGACACATCTAGGATCCTCAGGTTGCTAGCTATGAGTGAATGAATTGTTATCTCTACAGAGAATAGAAAATAAAACTACACAGAAATCCCCTTCGAGGTCTAATTCAAACCCCACTTTCTCCTAAGATCTTCCTTAACAATTGTTGCACATGTTCCATCTTCTGAAATAATGTTAACTTTATCATTCATATAACAGTGTATAATGAACTGATTTGTTTCTCATATTGTTGGCTTAGAGTCACAGAATTATCATAGTATAGAACTGTATTAGACTAGAAAGAAAAACTCTATTATATTCAAGAACTGCATATATTTTAGGGCCAGTATGTTTTTTTAAAATGCTTATGGATGCCCCCCCACCAAAGAAGCCAGAATTTCTTATAATCTTCATTAGCTTAAAAAATTGAGAACATAGTACCAACTTCAAGGGAGAAGCAGAGTATAGAAGCCAAGTAGAGGAAAGATTAAGGCTAAATAAGGAAATAGCCTATCTGACAGTATAACTTTCTTTACTTGGTAGGCACTACTTCTGGGTCAAGACAAGTTCATGAGGTTGATACAGAATGGTCTAATTTCACTGAATCTTTCCATCTCTGTGTTGTGGCTTGGAATAAGAGATCTAGGGACAATATATAGAGAAAGTTATTTTCTGGAGGAGGGTACTAGTTAGTGCAGGTATTTGGGTAGGTTCTTTATTATATCTTGGTACTTAGTGTGTCTAGTAGTTAAACTGTGTGCTCTGATATACAGATGTTTCCAAGTCTCTAAGATCTAAACCAGGACTGCAACATGGAACTGTTCAGATTGTTCAACTGTTCAATATGGAACTGCTTATAGATGCCTGGCCAAAAGAGCTAGTTAGGGGCTTCATTCAGGCCACATCTCACCAAACCATAATCTCTAGCATTGGGCTGCACCTTTTCAGTTTTATATGGAACTCCTTACTGATTTGCAGCAGCTCTGTTGAAATCATTTGGCATAATCAACTGCTACTGCTGCTATTGATAGCATGAACTGGTTAAATTCCAAAGACACAGAATAACCAAGAATCTGCTTTTCAAGAGAGAAGCAGGATTATTCTGCAACTAAGTTATGAGTTTTAGTTTAAGAAGTTTTTTTTTTGTTTTTTTTTTTAATCATAGACCTGCTTTAGCACAATTAAAGCAAATAAACACAATAGAGAGGATGACAATTGGGGCTAGGATTTATTTTTCTCAAAACTCATTATAAAATGGTGTCTACTAGATTGTCCTTGTAAAAGCATATCAATTTATTCATATTTGTTTTTATGATTTAGTAAAAACATATTTTATATGGAAAAGAAAAATTTGCTGTGGACACCAAATGTTTCCCTGGCAATCAGTATCTTCAAGACATTTCCTTGGCGTATTACTATGATACTGCTTTGCTGCTGAATGAAAACCCACATTTTCTAGTGTTGACCATTTTTTTAATTGAAGACATTTGGACTGCTAGGAAGCTAACACACATAAGAAGCAGACCTGGCAGCTTCAACCCAATTTATTGAAAGCAAATTCGCATCCTTTCAATACTTTTCAGAACAGGCTAATTATAATATTAGGTTGGCATATTAAAAGGCAGGAATTAATAATGGAGAAGACCTACCATAAGGTAGAAGAATCAGACAATGTTGGCTTGTAAGTATGAGGCTGGCCACCAGGAATGCCGTTAAAGAGATGGAGACCCACAAACCTAGCTAGACAGGGAGAGAAAATGAGAAATTGGTGATTGTAGAGCATAAAGTTAATGAGCACCATAACTATTTTACACTCAAACATAAGGATTTTTTTTTAATTTTATATTCTACTTTGCACATCATTCCTGAATACAGTATTGAATTTTTCCATTTTCCTCCATTAAATAATGTACTTTCATAGAGTGCTTTGAGATCCTTAGATGAACGGTACTAAGTGCAAATTAACGTCATCTAAAAGCTGTCTTAATGACTTCCTAAGCAATATTGGAATGGTTTCCAATTTAGTTCTAAATAGGTGTAAATCATTCACGTGAAGAACCAAGTGAATTAACTGCAGAAGAATAGTTCAGCATGCACCAAATCTATTAGGATACTTGAACACAGCTGCAACTCAGAGGATAAACTAGATTAGAATACTGTTTGCAGAAAATAGCAAATCGAAGCACTCTTTAAGGCAATTAACAAAATCAGAGCATCCTTTGAAGCAAATAAGCATGAAAAATGCCTTTCTTACTCTGATTTTTCCAATTGCCTAATTTTGCTACTGTCTTGAGTGTCTTGGATTATGTTCAAAGCCCAACACAACAGAGTTTCTGTCATACAGATGAGATTTTGTTTTGATGTGAACTATTCAACCACAACTAAATGCACATTTTCAACCAAAGCAGTGATGAATATGAACTATTACAGTAACACCCACTGTAGTTTGACTCACTAGTGGCATTACCCATCCTATTGTATTTGTATTTTTCCATTGGTTGGGCTCAGGGGTATGAGAAGATTGAGGGGGAAACTATAAAAAGTTATTAACAAAACAACAATAAAGTATGGTAATATTTTCATATGTATAGGTAGATTATTTGGAATATACACAGTGTCTTTATGTACATTATCTTAATTGTATATAACTACTCTGAATTAGTAAAGGTAGATGTCATTTTTTCTGAAGGAAAATAAAAGAAAATAATAAACCATATATACTAATTAACTGGTGCAGGGTCATATAGTGAGACAGCTGTACATCAGGGACTTAACCTATTTTTTTTTTATACCAAAACCTTTCTACTAACCCTTGATACAATAAAATTTCTCCTTTTAAAATTTCTGCAGTTATTTTTTTTTCTTCTCAACAGATATTTTACCTCCACACTGCAAAACAAACGTTAAAGGTAATATTTTGCCATGGGCTTTATATATTTAATATATTTATTTCTATTTTTTTCAAATCTGAGACTCAAATTACTTTAGAAACATAAATGTTATTCTTTAAAAGTAGGTAAATTGACTCTTGCAATAAAACCAACCAAGCAAAATCCTCAAAACACCTTACTTGAGCTCTATGTGTTCACCCCAGAAGTTCACAATTTTAAAAGATTAAACATAAGTAATTAAAATAATTCATGCATAATTATATTAGGGGAATATGTAATTAATAGTTAAAGGATATTCAATAGTTTCTTCTTTGAACTGTGGTGAAGGAACAGATATTTATTAGTCTAAAAAAATTGCTAATAATCAGAGAAAAACATCTTAAAATTCAGAAATAGGTTAAAGATTTTTAAAAAAATGGCCTAAATTAAATTCATACTCTATTTACACTATGATTAAAGCTTTATCAGGGGAGGGAATAATTAAGTATAGCTGTCTCATATTTTTAATTCCAGAATTTGATACTGTACCATCTTAAGGATGAGGTAATAATTTTACTATTCATTCTGTTCCACTGTGTGCAATTATGCTGGCCTAGAGCTAGGTTGAAAAGTCACAAACCTATGAGTGTGACAATTATCTGGGTCTGTAAGTGCCTTTTTATTCATTCAAATCTGTGTGCTCAAATTTGAGTTCATATCACACTCATGAGATTTTTTTTAACGATTGTGCTAACCTGAAGGGGTGAATGTTCAAAACAATGCAGAAGCAACTTGCACCCAAAATGCAATATACTAACAGATTTTGTAAGTGCCTCACCTAAGTAGGGTTTTGAAAATTCACCCTGAAGTCTAGAATATTTTGTTTGTAAGAATCTCAGATTTCATAAAAACACCTGGGGATAAGAGAGCTGTGAGAAGCAAGTCTAACAGAAGCTAAACTCTATTGCAAGATTGCATTAAGTAGAAGAGCTGTACAAAAGTTTTCCTCTGTCTTAGAGCTTCTTCTCCAAACTGTGTCAAGAATAACAAGTACTGAATGAGAGAAAAAGGCAGAGTAGAAGGACGTGCTCTTACTCTCTCTTGCGAGAGCACTGGAATCACAACTAACTGCTGAACAATCATCGACAGGAAGACACTGGAACTCACCAAAAAAGATACTCTACATCCAAAGACAAAGGAGAAGCCACAGTGAGATGGTAGGAGGGGCACAATCACAATAAAATCAAATCCCATAACTGCTGGGTGGGTGACTCACAGACTGGAGAATGCTAATTCCACAGAAGTCCACCCACTGGAGTGTAGGTTCTAAGCCCCACGTCAGGCTTCCCAAACTGGGGTCTGGCAATGGGAGGAGGAATTAATAGAGAATCAGACTTTGAAGGCCAGAGGGATTTGATTGCAGGAATTCAACAGGACTGAGGGAAACAGAGACTCCACTCTTGGAGGGCGCACACAGAGTAGTGTGCGCACTGGGACCCAGGGGAAGGAGCAGTGACCCCATAGGAGACTGAACCAGACCTATCTGCTAGTGTTGGAGGGTCTCCTGCAGAGGTGGGGGGTGGCTGTGTCTCACTGTGAGGACAAGGACACTGGCAGCAGAAGTTCTGGGAAGTACTCCTTGGTGTGAGCCTTCCCAAAGTCCAGCATTAACCACACCAAAGAGCCTGGGTAGGCTCCAGTGTTGGGTCACCTCAGGCCAAACAACCAAGGGCTGGAACCCAGCCCCACCCATCAACACACAAGCGGATTAAAGTTTTACTGAGCTCTGCCCACCAGAGCAACAGCCAGCCTTACCCACTGCCAGTCCCTCCCATGAGGAAACTTGCGCAAGCCTCTTACATAGCCTGATCCACCAGAGGGCAGACAGCAGAGGCAAGAAGAACTACAATCCTGCAGCCTGTGGAACAAAAACTACATTCACAGAACGATAGACAAGATGAAAAGGCAGAGGGCTATGTACCAGATGAAGGAACAAGATAAAACCCCAGAAAAACAACTAAATGAAGTAGAGATAGGCAACCTTTCAGAAAAGGAATTCAAAATAATGATAGTGAAGATGATCCAGGACCTTGGAAAAAGAATGGAGGCAAAGATTGAGAAGATCGAAGAAATGTTTAAAAAACACCTAGAAGAATTAAAGAACAAACAAACAGAGATGAACAATACAATAACTGAAATGAAAAATACACTAGAAGGAATCAATAGCAGAATAACTGAGGCAGAAGAACGGATAAGTGACCTGGAAGACAGAAAGGTGGAATTCACTGCTGCGCAACAGAATAAAGAAAAAAGAATGAAAACAAATGAAGACAGCCTGAGGGACCTCAGGGACAGCATTAAACACAGCAACATTCACATTATATGGATTCCAGAAGGAGAAGAGTGAGAGAAAGGACCTGAGAAAATATTTGAAGAGATTATAGTCTAACACTTCCTAACATGGGAAAGGAAATAGCCACCCAAGTCCAGGAAGCACAGAGAGTCCCATACAGGATAAACCCAAAGAGAAACACACCAAGACACATAGTAATCAAACTGGCAAAAATGAAAGACAAAGAAAAATGATTGAAAGCAGCAAGGGAAAAAAGACAAATAACATACAAGGGAACTCCCATAAGGTTAACAGCTGATTTCTCAGCAGAAACTCTACAAGCCAGAAGGGAGTGGTATGACATATTTAAAGCGATGAAAGGGAAGAACCTACAACCAAGATTACACTACCCGCAAGGACCTCATTCAGTTCGACAGAGAAATCAAAACCGTTACAGAAAAGCAAAAGCCAAGAGAAATCAGCACCACCAAACCAGCTCTACAACAAATGCTAAAGGAACTTCTCTAAGGAAATACAAGAGAAGTAAAGCACCTACAAAAACAAACCCAAAACAATTAAGGAAATGGTAATAGGAACATACATATCAATAATTACCTTAAACTTGAATGGATTAAATGCTCCAACCAAAAGACACAGGCTCACTGAATGGATACAAAAACAAGACCCATATATATGCTGTCTACAAGAGACCCATTTCAGACCTAGGGACACATACAGACTGAAAGTGAGTGGATGGAAAAAGATATTCCATGCAAACGGAAATCAAAAGAAAACTGGAGTAACAATACTCATATCAGATAAATTAGACTTTAAAATAAAGAATGTAAAAAGAGACAAGGAATTACACTACATAATGATCAAGGGATCAATCCAAGAAGAAGATATAACAATTATAAATATATATGCACCCAACATAGGAGCACTTCAATACATAAGGCAACTACTAGCAGCTATAAAAGATGTAATCGACAGTAACAAAATAATAGTAGGGGACTTTAACACCTCACTTAAAACAAAGGACAGATCATCCAAACAAAAAATTAATAAGGAAATACAAGCTTTAAAGGACACAACAGACCAGATGGACTTAATTGATATTTAAAGGACATTCCATCCAAAAACAACAGATTACACTTTCTTCTCAAGTGTGCATGGAATATTCTCCAGGATAGATCACATCTTGGGTCACAAATCAAACCTCGGTAAATTTAAGAAAATTGAAATCATATCAAGCATATTTTCTGACCACAACACTATGAGATTAGAAATCAATTACAGGGGAAAAAATGTAAAAAACACAAACACATGGAGGCTAAACAATACACTGCTAAATAACCAAGAGATCACTAAAGGAATCAAAGAGGAAATCAAAAAATACCTAGAGACAGATGACAATGAAAACACGATGATCCAAAACCTATATGGGACGCAGCAAAAGCAGTTCTAAGAGGGAAGTTTATAGCAATAAAATCCTACCTCAAAAAACAACAAACATCTCAAATAAACAACCTAACTTTACACCTAAAAGAACTAGAGAAAGAAGAGCAAACAAAATCCAAAGTTAGTAGAAGGAAAGAAATCATAAAGATCAGAGCAGAAATAAATGAAATAGAAACAAAGAAGACAATAGCAAAGATCAATAAAACTAAAAGCTGGTTTGAGAAGATAAACAAAATTGATATACCATTAGCAAGACTCATCAAGAAAAAGAGGGAGAGGACTTAAATCAATAAAATTAGAAATGAAAAAGGAGAAGTTACAACAGACACCACAGAAATACAAAGCATCCTAACAGAATATTACAAGCAACTCAATGCCAATAAAATGGAAAACTTGGAAGAAATGGACAAGTTCTTAGAAAAGTATAACCTTCCAAGACTGAACCAGGAAGAAATAGAAAATGTGAACAGACCAGTCACAAGTAATGAAATTGAAACTGTGACTAAAAATCTTCCAACAAACAAAAGTCCAGGACCAGATGGCTTCACAGGTGGATTTTATCAAACATTTAGAGACGAGCTAACATCCATCCTTCTCAAACTCTTCCAAAAATTTACAGGGGAAGGAATACTCCTAAACTCATTCTGAGGCCACCATCAACCTAATACCAAAACCAGACAAAGATACTACAAAAAAAGAAAAATACAGACCAATTTCACTGATGAATATAGATGCAAAAATCCTCAACAAATACTAGCAAACAGAATCCAACAACACATTAAAAGGATCATACACCATGATCAAGTGGGATTTATCCCAGGGATGCAAGGATTTTTCAATATATGCAAATCAATCTATGTGATACACCATATTGACAAATTGAAGAAGAAAAACCATATGATCATCTCAATAGATGCAGAAAAAGCTTTTGAAAAAATTCAACACCAATTTATGATAAAAAACTCTCCAGAAAGTGGGCATAGAGGGAACCTACCTCTACATAATATAGGCCATATATGACAAATCCACAGCAAACATCATTCTCAATGGTGAAAAACTCAAAGCATTTCCTCTAAGATCAGGAATGAGACAAGGGTGTCCACTCTCACCACTATTAGTTAACATAGTTTTGGAAGTCTTAACCACGGCAATCAGAGAAGAAAAAGAAATAAAAGGAATCCAAATTGGAAAAGAAGAAGTAAAACTGTCCCTCTTTGCAGATGACATGATACTATACACAGAGAATCCTAAAGATGCCACCAGAAAAATACTAGAGCTAATCAATGAATTTGGTAAAGTTGCAGGATACAAAATTAATAAACAGAAATATCTTGCATTCCTATACACTAATGATGAAAAATCTGAAAGAGAAATTAAGAAAACACTCCCATTTACCATTGCAACAAAAAGAATAAAATACCTAGGAATAAACCTACCTAAGGAGACAAAAGACCTGTATGCATAAAACTATAAGACACTGCTGAAAGAAATTAAAGATGATACCAACAGGTGGAGAGATATACCATGTTCTTGGATTGGAAGAATCAATATTGTGAAAATGACTATACCACCCAAAGCAATCTACAGATTCAATGCTATCCCTATCTAATTACCAATGGCATATTTTACTGAACTGGAATAAAAATCTTAAAATGTGTATGGAGACACAAAAGACCCTGAATAGCCAAAGCAGTCTTGGGGGAATAAAATGAAGCTGGAGGAATCAGACTCCCTGACTTCAGACTATACTACAAAGCTACAGTAATCAAGGCAATATGGTACTGGCACAGAAACAGAAGTATATATCAATGGAACAGGATAGAAAGCTCAGAGATAAACCCACACACCTATGGTCAACTAATCTCTTACAAAGGAGGCAAGGCTATACAATGGAGAAAAGACAGTCTTTTCAATAAATGGTGCTGGGAAAACTGGACAGCTACATGTAAAAGAATGAAATTAGAACACTCCCTAACACCATACACAAAAATAAACTCAAAATGGATTATAGGCCTAAATGTAAGACTGGACACTATAAAACTCTTAGAGGAAAATATAGGAAGAACACTTTTTGACATAAATCACAGCAAGATCTTTTTTGATCCACCTCCTAGAGTAATGGAAATAAAAACAAAAATAAACAAATGGGACCTAATGAAACCTAAAAGCTTTTGCAAAGCAAACTACAAACAATACGAAAAGACAACCCTCTGAATGGGAGAAAATATTTGCAAACGAATCAATGGACAAAGGATTAATCTCCAAAATATATAAACAGCTCATGCAGCTCAATATTAAAACAAACAAACAACCCAATCAATAAATGGGCAGAAGACTTAAATAGACATTTCTCCAAAGAAGACATACAGATGGCCAAGGAGCACATGAAAAGCTGCTCAACATCACTAATTATTAGAGAAATGCAAATCAAAACTACAATTAGGTATCACCTCACACCAGTTAGAATGGGCATCATCAGAAAATCTACAAACAACAAATGATGGAGAGGGTATGGAGAAAAGGGAACCCTCTTGCACTATTGGTGGGAATGTAAATTGATACAGCCACTATGGAGAACAGTATGGAGGTTCCTTAAAAAACTAAAAATAGAATTACCATATGACCCAGCAATCTTGCTCCTGGGCATATACCCAGAGAAAACCATAATTCAAAAAGACACATGCACCCCAATGTTCATTGCAGCACTATTTATAATAGCCAGAACATGGAAGCAAACTAAATGCCCATCAACAGACGAATGGATAAAGAAGTTGTGGTACCTATATACAATGGAATATTACTTAGCCATTAAAAGGAACGAAATTGAATCATTTGTAGAGACATGGATGGATCTTGAGACTGTCATACAGAGTGAAGTAAGTCAGAAAGAGAAAAACAAATATCGTATATTAATGCATATATGTAGAACCTAGAAAAATGGTATAGATGAACCAGTTTGCAGGGCAGAAATTGAGGCACAGATGTATAGAACAAATGTATGGACACCAAGGGGGGAAAGTGATGGGGGTGGTGGGGGTGGTGGGATCATCTGGGAGATTGGGATTGACATATATACATTAATATGTATAAAATGGATAACTAATAAGAACATGGTGTATAAAAAATAAATTAATTAAATTAAAAAAACAAATTATAAAAAAATAAGAAAAGAATAACAAGTACTCTACTATTTATCTTCAATATTTCAGTGACTGGGAGTGCAGAGTATATCTTATAAAGTGCCACTTAAGTAGGTTTACAAATGTAGGTGACCTGCTAAGCTGAGACATGAAAAGATGTAGCCCTAGGAATGGTCTCAGAAGTGTGATGTAGTCATTTTGGAAGGGCTTATCTAAATCTTAGATCTCTAAAATTCCAGTAGTTTTTTACACTGTAAATTGATAAAATGGTATTTCAGGTAGAGTTTGTGTGTGGGCTACAATGCTTTGGCATAACTTTGCCTTGTCAGGGCACTCATCATGGCACCATTTTAAGTGCCATAAGAAAAGTCAAAATGTGAGTGGATTGATTTAGGACCACATGCTTTTTCACGTGGTGTGTTGGTTATTGTGGTTGATTAATGTTCATTCCAAGCCCAAAATACATATTAAGCAACCCTGTCAGTTGTACATTTGTTACCAGTCATGAAACAGCATGCTTTATATTGGCATGCCAAGGCATGATGAGTTAAACTCTAGATATATAAGAACCTAACAGACTTTGAAACCTTGAGAGTAGTAATGAAGGCTTTAAATCTCATTACCTTATTTACTGCCAGCAAAATAGTTTTTATTCATATTCAGATGTATGTTTCTTTTATTTGTTTTATAGTAAACTTATTTTCTCTGCTATAGAGGGTTCTTGTTTCTATTAGTTTTCATTCATGAATTGTTTTCTATTAAGTTGAGTTCAAATGATCTATTTCTATTTGAGAATAAAAGAAATATCAATTTATTCTTTCTGAGAAGAATTGTGTGAAGTGTTAGTCACAGCAAACTCTCTTAACATTGCTTGCATAGGATCATACACTTTCCACAGCACAAACCTTGGACTTTTAGTCTATGTGGTCTATAAATTTCAGCACTCTGACCTACCAAATAATTTAGTGGAAAAAAAAATATACAGTGGCAATCATAGGAGATGTCATAAAACTAGTGACAAACTATAGTATATTCAACTGTTAAAGAATTTCTGAATTAATCTTTTGCTAATTATATTATTAAATTTCACCTAAAACTTGCTTTGAAGAGGTGTGATATGCAGAAGGACAATGATGTTTTGCTCTAGGTGCACTTAAGTGGTAGATTTTCTGAGATGGTTTTGATACAGTACATTCTGTTGAATTAACTACTTGTCTTTTTAAACCTATTGAACGTCCTTTAACTATTAATTACATAATCCCCTAATATAATTATGCATGAGCTATTTAATGACTTATGTTTAATCTTTTAAATTTGTAAACTTTTGGGGTGAACACATGGAGATATGGGGAGAATGGTGTGCCTGAAAAGTGCATGGAAGCTCTGAGCCCTTTCCACATGCCTTGCCCTCTGCATCTCTTCCATCTGGCTGTTCCTGAGTTGAGCATACCAAAATTGCAACTATCTGCAGAACAACCATCCATGAAAAAGACTGGAACCTACCAGAAAACATCTTCTACAGATAAAGATATAAAGAAAGAACCACTATGAGGCAGGTAGGAAGGCAGACTCTCAATATAATCAAACCCCATACCCTCTGGAAGAATAATTACATTGCAGAGGTTCTTACACAGGAGTGAGAGTTTTGAGCCCCACAACAGACTCCCCAGCTCAGAGGTCTGGCACTGGGAAGATGAGCTCCCAGAGTATTTGGCTTTGAAGGCCAGCAGGTCTTAATTGCAGGAGCCCCACTGGGGGAAATAGGGACTTCACTCTTTAATAGCACACACAAAATCTCATGCACACTGGTACACAGGGTAAAAGAAGTAATTTGATAGGAGCCTGGGCCAGACCTACCTGGTAGTCTTGGAGAATATCCTGGAGATACCAGAGTTTAGCTGCAGCTCACCCTGGGGAGATAGACACTGATGGCAGACATACTAGGGAACATTCACCCACATGAACACCATTGATATTGGTGGCTGACATATTGGTTCACTGGAACCAAGACCTGCCCCACACAACAGCCTGCAGGCAACAGCCTGCAGGCTGGGACACCTCTGGCCAAACAACTAACTGGGTAGGGACACAGCCTCACCCATCAGCAGACAGGCTGACTAAAGAGCACATAGTCACATCTGGGCTTGCCCCTACACATGGCCCAGCCCACCAGGGGGCGAGACCATGCACCAGTGGCGAGGCACAGGCCACTCCCACCAAGAAGCCTGACCAATCCTCTAGACCAGCCACATCCACCAGGGGGCAGACACCAAAAGCAAGAAAACTACAATCCCACAACACAGGTCAGATCCTACCATGGTATCAGCTGGGCCCTGGCCTGGCCCACTAGCAGGCAAACACAACCTTCAGGACACCCCAAACCCCATACCCAACTGTGTTAGAAACCAACTGTCCTTCCACACCAGTGATCAGACATGAGCTCTTGGATCCCTAGGCCTTGCAGAAAGACTTCAGGAAAAACCTCTGCCTTCCAGTAAACCTGCACTAACTCCAGGATCTGGCTTCACCTGCCACGGGATGGGCCACAGTCCCAGAGACTTTGGGACCCTGACTCTGCCCACCAGTGAGCCAGTGCTATCCCTGGGACCCCCTCGGATTCTACAGCCAGGCACCCCTTGACCAGGCCCCGCTAAATAACAGCTAGCAGCATCCACACAAGGCCTGGGAGACCACCCACAAAATTAGCCTGCTACAACAGAAGGACCAACTCAGCCCTCTTAAGGTGAACCCCTAGAGCATATTGCTTGGGTGACAAGAGGGGAGTGTACTGCTGCTATGCATAGGACACCTCCTACAGAGGGCCACTTATCCAAAGTCGAAAAACTTAACTAACCTACCACATACATAAAAATACAAATAGCAACTTAGACAAAATAAGGCAGCAGAGGAATATGTTCCAGGCAAAGGAACAAGATAAAATCCCAGGAAAAGAATTAAATGAAGTGGCGATAAGTAATCTACCCAAGAAATAGTTCAGAGTAATGATCATAAAGATGATCAAAGTACTCAGGAGGAGAATGGATGCACAGAGTGAGAAGTTAGAAGTTTTTAATAAAGAGATAGAAAATATAAAGAACAACCAAATAGAGATGAAGAATATAATAACCAAAATGAAAAATATACTAGAAGGAATCTATAGAAGACTAAATAATTAAGAACGGATCAGTGAGCTGGAAGACAGGGTAATGAAAATCACTGCCACTGAACAGAATTTAAAGAAAAGAAAAGAAAAGAAAAGAAATGAGGACAGTTTAAGAGACATCTGGGACAACATCCAACGCACTAATTGCACTATAGGGAACCCAGAAGAAGAGATAGAGAAAGGGCACAATAAAATATTTGTTAATAGCTATTACTTGAAAACCTCCTTAACTTGGGAAAGGAAATAGTCACCCAAGTCCAGGAAGCACAGAGAGTCCCATACAAGATTAACCCAAAGAGGAATACCCAGACACATTATAATCAAAATGACAAAAACGTAGAGAATACTAAAAGCAGCAAGGGAAAAGCAACAAATAACATACAAGGGAACTCCCATAAGCTTACCAGCTGATTTCTCAGCAGAAATTCTGCAGGCCAGAAGGGAGTGACAAGGTATATTTAAAGTGATGAATGGGAAAAAAACTTTGACCAAGAATACTCTACCCAGCAAGTCTCTCATTCAGATTTGTTGGAGAAATCAGAGGCTTTACAGACAATCAAAAACTAAAAGATGGCAACACCACCAAACCAGCTTTACAACAAATGTTAAAGGAAATTTTCTAGGTGAAAAAGAAAAGGCCACAACTAGAAACAAGAAAATTATGGAATGAAAAATCTAACCAGTAAAGGCAAACATACAGTAAAGGTAGGAAATCATCCACACACAAAGCTAGTAGGGAAGTTAAAAGACAAAAGCAGTTAAGGGATACACAAAACTACATGTAAAATATATCAGTAACAGTAATCATTAGGTGAGGAGAGTACAAATGCAGGGTATTTAAAATATGTTTGAAAGTAAGAGACTGGCAACTTAAAACAATCATGTATATATGTACATTTAGACTGCTATACAAAAAACTCAAGGTAACTGCAAACCAAAAATTTATAATAGATACACAAAAAAAGAAAAAGGAATCCAAACATAACATTAAAGATAGTCATCAAATCACAAGAGAAGAGAACAAAAGAAGAAAGGAGGAAAAAAGACCTACAAAAACAAATCCCAAACAATTAACAAAATGGCAGAAAGAACATGCATATTGATAGTTACCTTAAATGTAAATGGACTAAACACTCCAAACAAAAGACACAGACTGGCTGGATGGATACAAAAACAAGACTCATCTCTAAAAGAGACTCACTTCAGATCTAGAGACATATATAGACTGAAAGTGAGGAGATGGAAAAAGGTATTCCACACAAATGGAAATCAAAAGAAAGCCAAAGTAGCAATATTTACATCAGATAAAATAGACTTTAAAAAAAAGACCACTACAAGAGACAAAGTGGCCACTACATAATGATCAAGGGATCAAGCCAAGAAGATATAACAATTGTAAATATATATGCACCCAGGAAAGAAACACTTCAATATATAAAGCAAATATTAACAGACATAAAAGGAGAAATTGACAGAAACATAATAGTAGGGAACTTCAACACCCCACTTACATCAATGGGCAGATTATCCAGACAGAAATCAATAAGGAAACACAGCCCTTAAATAACACATTAGAACAAATGGACTTAATTGATATTTATAGAGCATTCCACCCAAAAGAAGCAGAATACACATTCTTTTCAAGTGCACACTGAACATTCTCCAGGATAGATCACATACTAGGCCACAAAACAAGCTTCAGTAAATTTAAGAAAATTGAAGTCATTTCAAGCATCTTTTCTGACCACAACACTATGAGACTAGAAATCAACTATAAGAAAAAACTGCAACAAACACAAACATTTGGAGGCTAAACAATATACTACTAAACAACCAATGGATCACTGAAGAAGTCAAAGAGGAAATAAAAAAATATATACTTTACAGACAAATGAAAATGAAAAACTACAATCCAAAACCTATGGAATGCAGCAAGAGCAGTTCTAAAGAGGGAAGTTTATACATACATATATATATATATATATATATATCACTTGTCTGTATACCTGAAATATTGTAAATCAACTATACTTCAATAAAAATTTTAAATTAAAAAAAGAAGTGGTTAGAATAGACATCCTTCTTTTGTTCCCAATCTTTGAGATAAATTATAATATTTAACAATTTAATATAATTTTATCCATGGATGTTCTTTATCTGATTGAGAAGTTCTTTTTCCTGGCTACTTTCTTAATTAATTACTTTTATGTGTATATTGTTCTTAGGGGCCATTTCTGGAGACCTGGATTAAGATAGGTGGACAAGTAGGTGTTAGAAAATCGTTTTAAGTCTGATGTGTCCAACATTGTTATGTAAAAATAATAAAGAACACTTTTTTAGAGTTAAAAAATGAAAGAAAATTTAAAACTTTTGTACCAGGTCTTTGTCAATATTGCATTCCTGTGTCTGAAAATGTTTAAAGCAGGTGGTATGTTTTGCAGTGCCAATACATTCAGCATGTTCAATTTCTAACAAATACTTCACAAAAACTATCCAAACAAGTTTGGGAAATCTATTAATATATTAAGAGTACTGTTACATATCACAGATTGTCAGGAAAATGATACTATTTCCTTCATTATTAAGTGAAAGGAGGGAAAAAGAAATCAAAATAATTATTCTTTACAGCAATTATTTTCTTATATATATTGAATATATATATATATATTCATATATTCCATAAGTTTTTCTATCATATTTTAATCTTTATCTACACAAATATATCATCTGGGCAAATTTCCAACTACTACCTGAAAAATATTGGATTGGCCAAAAAGTTCATTGGAGTTTTTCCATGATATGTTAAAAGCTTTATATAGCACTGTCAGTGTTATCTAGCAATCAGTATCCATCACATTAAATAAATGTGAGACTAACTGCCTTTCTCTTATGGACTATCTGTCTGTCTTCCAGAATTTTAGTAAGGTAATCACCTTTGTCTGTTATTTTTCCACTAAGATTTATTTTAATCTAGGACTTTTTCCCTCTATTTTACAATTATTCGTTTATTTTACCCATATTAGTATAGATTTAATTTATGGGCTCACTCTACATACCTATATTTATCAGTTTCTCTATATATATAATTAAGTTTTTGAGGACCTGTATCAATTGACTTAAATAACTAGTTTACCTAATTTCTCCTAGAATCCTTCCTCTTATATATTTACTCATTCATCAGGTATTTACATAACAAGTATTTTAATCCAGGAACTCTACTTGATACTGAATAGTATTAATCTATGAACAGGGCATGGAAGGATCCTGCCTTTATAGAAGCTGGTGAAGGATGCAGAGCACTCAGGAGGCTCCTAACTAAGATTTTGGAGATGAGGGATATTCCTAAGAGAAATTGATGTCTATGCTAAAACATTAAGGCTAAGGAGGAGTGAACTAGATAAAAAGGCTGCCATCCTGTGTGTGTGTGAATGAGAGAAACAGAGAGACACTATGTATGTGTATGTTAGGGTAGGGAAGAGGGTAGGAGGAGTGCAAAGTAAAGGCAGGGATGGGAAGAAGGAATAAAAGTGCATTTCAGAAATAGGATGTTGCTCTCAGTGAACTAGGAGCAGTTTGATACTGCTAAGATCATAATAGAAGGTACTTAAAACATTGCTTGGCAACAAAAGTGGATTTTCTGTGAAGCTAATGAAAGTTAAGGTTTTTACCAGTGGTTTCCACGGCCCTGGGAGGGACTATAGCAATGTATTTATATATCTACAATTTAACTTATGAAGATAAGGTATTTTACCTCAATTGATTAAGACCACGGTGTCTTTCTATACTTTCCTTTGTGTCAGAAGACATTGGAGTGGCCACCTAAATGGAAAGTGAGTTGGGGATTCACTTGATTGAAGTATTTGGGGATATTTTTATATGGTTCACAATTACTTCTGTTTAGTAGTTATTTCCATGAAGACAACTTCCAAAAATACTACTACTAAGTAATGAGGAGGACTGGACTTTAAAAGTTCATTGGAAATAGATTTAAATTTCTTGCTGATTATACATGAAATAATGACATTGACAAAGATAATGTAAAACTCACATGTACAACTAGAAAGAAGACATAGATCACAAATTGTTTAATGATGTCCTCAATTCAAAGAGTAAAGAGTTGATATCAAGCAGACTGTATCTGATAGAAAATTGATATAGCTCTTTCCAAATTTGATAATAATCCTAAACTATTTTCAGTAAAAATACCCAATACTGAGTTTGTTTGCTGACATATATTATCCTAAACCAATAATAATAAAATCAAATCTGAAGAATGTTGCTTAGGGAAAATTGGGAATAGTCTTCTCTTCTCTCTCTAGAAAATGATATTACAAAGTAACTGTCATGTAAGAGGCAAAACATATCTAGTTAACTGTGTAGAAGAAAAGTATTAGGGAGGTGAATCAGTTAACTAATAAAAATATTATAATTCTTCTGGATTTGGGATGTTTCTGATTTTGTTTAAGTTTTATAAATGTTTAATTTGTTTCTGAATTTTGTTCTTCTAATTTTATGTTCTTTTTCTTACATAAGGGCCCCAAAATTTCATAAAGCCCCTCAAAAGATTGGATCTTCCCCTGCCTGGCACACAGTTGTGCTCAGAAGTTGGTAGCTCTTATTATTTAAAGACCAGGTTAATTCACCAAACCCATTAATTCTTCCTTTGGTATCTCAGCCTCATTGTTCTCTCCTTACTGAATGTCTATGGTATTAGTCCTTAGTGCTATTAATTTGAGCACTTACCTCTACAGTTTCTTATTATAGGATTATGGTGGCGTGCATGTACTTTGATAAATTATTTATTGACAATGATAAACTCATGAACACAAATTTGGATTCTCCAAATCAAGAAAAAAATATTTCTATAGCTCAAAAATTTGCTTTCCTCACCACTGCTTCTTAAACTTACTTTATCTTTGCTTAAAATTCTCTTCCAGATTGAACTTCATCATCATTTCTTTCAAAGGAAGTTAAGCACTTTAATTATTTTTACATTCTCTTCTCATCCCTTCCCCATACTTCTAAATTATTTTTTATTAATATTTCTCAGTATTTTTATAGTTGTATCTTTGTCCTTGACTCTGAGTATCAAATAGAAATCATCTTTCTATAAGAAATCTTATCATCACTTCATTTCATTATCCAATAGACCATCCCTAATTGATTCTGAATTTTACTAATCATTTACTAATGATTTGGATTTTTAAAACCATATATTCTAAGAAAGGGGTAGAGGGTTTGGTTTATTTGTTTGTTTGTTTTAATGTTTAAAGAAAAATGGAGCCTCCCTAAATAAGCTTTCTTCAAATCAATCTATGTGCTTTCCTTTATTTGATTGAATGTAAAATGACTAATTGACATTGAAATGTAGAGACATATTGTGAAAAAAATGAACAAATGTTGATATTTTGATATTGTTTGTCCGTATTTGAAGAGATCATACACTTTTAAAGTTGGAAGGGGACTTATATGTCCATATCCAATAAGACAGTCCTTTCTGATTTTAGCATGCATGGGAGTTTTCAATTTACTGCTAGACTGTTTTCACGGATAGAAAGTTTTTCTGTTTTACATTATGGCCATTCTGATCATGAGAGTCCTTTAACACATCAGTCCTCTCAACCCCAAGGAGAAGGCTACCCCTATTCCTATTTGACCAACTTTCAAATATTTTAAAATAGCATAAAGTACCTCTATATTGTTTCTCTAATTTAAACAACCCCAATTCCTTCCCCATTTTTTACACGACATAATAGTTTACAATTTTTGGTTAATTTTATCCGTTCCAGTAGATTTAAATCTCCTTTAGGGTAAGGATAATGTACCTCTCTTTCAGTATTTCTCCTTTCTAAAGCACAATAATACTGACATTTGTCATTTGTATTACCTTTATGCCTCACAAATAACTTTCATTTACTCTGTCTCATTTAACCATAGCAATAAAAAGGGAGTATACTTCCAGTTTTCAGAGGTGGAAACTACAGTTCAGAAAGGTTAAATGATTTACCAAATTCATAATTGTAGGTATAGAACCTTGACTTATCTTCTGACACTGAAACCAGAGAACATCCCATTATCCTATCTCTCTTCAACACATTTATTTATAAAATATATAACAGTTATTAAAATATACTAGATTTTTTCTCATAAGTATTATTTACTGACCATAAAATCAGCCACAAGCTAAACATAAAAGTAATCTTTTCCTCTCAGGAAGAATCTATAAACTTTCAGCAACATTGGTGAGTTACTACATAGTATGGAATATTTAAAGGAGGAATATTGGAAGAAATTTTTTAAGAAACAATTTAATATCTCCATCATTTTAATTAAAATGTATGAAACTCGGTAGGGTCAGTTATTTGTGTCATTATTTAAAGTACAGCTTACATTATTCACAATAGATATGGCCTTTTATCACTTTTTGACTACTGAAATATTAAAAGAATTAAATGGTTGGGAAAGCGTCTGCTCTTCATTATTATTTGATTAGCCTATTCTTCCTGACATTATAATGGATGTATATGATATGCTGTGGAAGATCATGTCAAAAACAATTCCAACTCTGCCTCTGAAGCCAAAATTCTTTTTTCTAATAATTGCTAATGGAGTTAGGGGATATTTTACTATTCTCCTCATATTTTTTAAAATTTTTTTTAAAGTATTCAATTAGAGATTTTTTAATTATTCAAATATATATTTTTTTGACCCAAAAGAGACTACTATTGGCATTTAACTTGCCTCTTTTGCCTCCCCCTCATCCTTTCTTTTAAAGGGAAGGCTTCTTTTTTGCAACCTTTTTTGTGAATGCTCATATGCAAGAAAATGGAGTTATGTCAAACCTGGGTTAGAAAAATTGTGGTATATTTTAAATGTTGACATTTAAAAAATAACACTTTCAACACAGAAGAAGAACAATAGAGTATAATAGTATTATTCATAAGACATGTTTTAAGATGTATATGTCTTTGTTCAGTACCAGAAACAGAAACCACTAAAGATATTTTAAACTCAAAGGGATACAGGGGATTAGGTGCTTACAGACTTGTTGGAGAAGCTCTATTAAGCCTACAGGCATGGCTAGAAAAACATTTCAGAACTGATCTACTGGGGAACTGATGCTGAAAATAAGGAAGATGGGGAATCAAGAAACGACCACTGGAAAGTTCCGATTATTTTATCCCTTCTGCTGTTTTTCATCTTTTATTCACCTTGTTATTAGTTGTTAAAGTAATGCAAACATCCAAATCAGATCTCACTTTGAACTTCTCTTCATTGAAAAACCTATTAGAAACTGTCCTCTCTAAAAAGTGGTTCACTGAACTGTTTTCATTACATTGCTTTTCTTCGTATGAAATAGTCTATACAGTCCTCCTGTTCTCAATGTGTCCCTAAATCAGAAGCCCTACAGGACACTGTTTTGTTGCTTGTATGATATTCAACCTGGTATATAAACCGTGTGTACCTAGAGCACTATATAAATAATAAATAATAGTATTTATGTCCTTCAGGGGAAGACTGAAAACTTTTCTACTTTAATTGAGTTCTTCTGTTTGTGCTTTTGATGTTTTATTTATTGTGTGCTTTGTTGGAAGGATTTTTCTGTTTATTGTGGTTCCTGTTCTATTTCAGCACTGGAAATAACTCCTGCCTTGTGTTGCCCTTTTCTTTGAAATTTTGTTTAATTTCTGTCAGATGAAGGTGCTTTGGAGGCTGGAGGGCACTTGTGTCAATAAATTAAGGATATAAAAAAAAGGCATCTGCCACTTTTTTACCTACTATACAACATTCATCAATGTATCAGGAAAAATTACTTTAGTCACAATTCCCTCACAGAGAAATTTATTTTCTTGTTTTCCCCTGATGACCTTCTAATTTTTAGATGTAATCAAATTGTAGTGAAAGCCAGTAAATTATACACATTATTCTTAAGTTTAAACTCTAGCCAATGCTAGAGCCTTTAGGCCCTGGGGATAAAGTGGGAAACAGAACAAAACCTCCCTTTCAGGGTACATCTGTGACCAAGAACTGCATGCCTGTGGCCTACAAGGGGGATAAGCTGCACGGTCTTAATAATTGCAAATCACTTGGTCTGAGTAATATCAATAGGAGATACCATGGAACTGTGGACCAAGGTAGCCTTTTGCTACTATAACATTCTGGCAACCATGTGGTCATTCTGTCGGTGTGTGCTGCCCACCATAACTGAGGGAGAAACCAGGGACGGAATATAATTTAGTGTCATATGAACACTGTCAGAGAGATATTAGATAGTATCTGAGCTCTGCTGTGTGACTTTGGGCAATTTATTTACATGACTGACTCAGTTTTCTCATCTACAGAAACATGAAAAAAAAAAAAATAACACCTTAAAATGTTGTGGGGAGGATTGAATAAGGTAATATATGTAAAGTAATTAGCACATGATAAATGTTAAGAATTGGTATTTTAATGCCCTATTAATAATGGACAATATTCCTGTTCATTACATATAATCGTCACTTTGGGTGGCTGCCAGACTAGTCAAAGTTATCCTCCCTTAGGGAGTATTCCTGATAGAGGAGGACCCAGCTGCTCTGGGAACTTAATAACCACGTGTAGGAACTCTAATTGAAAAGAAAGAGGTATACTCTTTCACCTATGTATTCAAATACATTTTTTGAGGGTATATTATGTGTTCAGCATCGTGCTAAGTGTTGATGTTTCTCTGAAGATGAATAAAGGTATGCCCCTCCTTTGAGAAGCACACAGATATGTCAACTGATTGATTTCAGTGCAATATAATCTAAAATGTAAGGCAAATTACACAGAATAGAGGAATAGAGTGGAAAGCCACCAACCCTTTAATAGAAGTACAGAGTAGAGGAACTACAAGCAGTGTCAAGATCTAACACAGGAAGCAGGCTGAGATGTGTTTGTAAAATCACTAGGCCAGAACAGTTTTGGATAAGAGATATCTAGGAGAAGAGAGTGAGGGAAAGTGAGAGGTTATCTCATGTTAATTTTTTAAAGTGGGTGAATAATGGCATATTAGAAACAAGAATGGAAGGGGAACTTAAGCATAGCTTTGTAATATAAAGAATTAGGAGTGTGAGGTATAAAGTCAACACATCTAGGTTTGAGTCCCTCTTTTGCCCTTTCCTAGATGTATCCTTAGTCTCTTTTTGTTCAAGTTTCCTTACCTAGTAAATTTGGAGGGGACAATGTAAAGATTTAAGAAAGTGATTTTTGAAATAATTACAGGAGCACCTGCATATAATAAACATTCAAAATATCTGATGGTTATTCATATTGAAAAAATTAAGCCAATATTATGAATTACACATAATTTGGGAACACATACACAAATTAAAATATTAAGATATATTCTGTCGTTTGTCTTAAATAACTAAATTATTTCTTCAGATTGTCACCTCCGTGTGTGTAAAATTGACATAATGTCCTAGAAGTGCTGGTATGATTTTTATAAATGATCTCCTGGCAGAGTTTACTTTATCTAAATACATCGTTTCTCCTTTCATGGCATGAAATCTGGTTCATTCAGTTCAACTCTATTGAGTCAGACCTCTTAAATGGTTAAAAAGAAAAATGGAAGCAGTGATAGATACTCACTAACTTGAATTAATGTGAGTGCATTTTGCCCTAATAACTGCAGTTTATTCATGTCTCCCCTGTAATAATCCAAAATTAATTTCATTTTATGCTTGCAAATAATGTTTATTTATAAAGGTTAGCCATCTTTCTTAGCAAAGTTATTCCTTTCTCATTACTTACTGGATTGTGTTAATGTTTAAAGATGAAGACAGATCTATTTCTTCTGCTCTCATTGGTGTTGAAGGAGAGCAAGGGAAGAGAGTAAGTCTTTGGACAACTGGATTTGGAGCCTGGAAATCTGATTCCAGTCCCAGTCGTTTGCAATGCACATAGGCACTGCAGTGTCTTCTAGCACCGCCAGTGGAGGGGGCCAAAAAATCCCCCCTCCATGGAAAAAGTTTGTAAGCAATCCAAACCCTGCCAATGAGCTGTGCAGGGCACCCCCTTAGATTGTAATAATAGTGTATAGAGCTTATTGTATGCCAGGCACTCGTCTAAGCGTTTTACATTTAATTCTCACAATGACTCTAGGAAGTAGGTGCTACTATTATCCTCATTTTATAGGTGGAGAAACTGAGTCACAAAAAGACTAGGGAAATTGCTCTAGATCATACAGCTATTCTGTGTTGAAGCTGTGATTCAAAGTCAAGGCTGCTGGCTCCAGAATCTGTGATCTACAACATTAAGCTATGTTGTTTCTCAATATGCAGATTCCACAAAACATTTTACAATTCACATGTAATCATCCATTTTCCTGGTGTAAGATGAAAATAAACCATAGTCGAAAGAATGTAACTTCTTAGCTTTTACTAGTTAACAAACTAGTAGTGGTCCTCTCTATGGCCTCTTTCCACTTTTGGTTTCATTGGATGCCCAATTATACTATTTTAATTTGATTATATAGATATGCTATTCTATAAAAATAATCTCCAATTTTTTTCATGCCCGTATGTTCCCCACTCCCAAAAGAGATGTTCCGTGACTTGGGAGATTGTTTATCCTTTGGGGGACATAGTTTCTTAATCTATATATAAACAACAGAGGTATAATTTAAATCTGTAAAGACTTTCAACTCTAATATGTTACCCCTCTGTAGTTTCATGAGTGGGATTGAAACTTCATATAGCTTTGCTTTTTGTACCTACTCATCCCAGAAATCTAGTTCTTTGCTTTGCACATAGTAAATTCCAAGTCTTACTGTCTCTCATTGTATTCTGTAATAATCTAAATTGTAACATAGTGATTTTAAAAAGTATTTTAATTAGACGCTGGGGTTAAAGAGTTACTGTAATATAGCCGCACAGTAAACTTGAATCATACATTCCTGAAACATAAAGTGCTCTAAAAATGACCTGCCACCATGCTTGGACAGTATCAGCTGGTCCACAAGATCTACTGGGCAAACATTGTGAATAGGCCCCTGAAGAAAGCACTATAAAGAGACAGTAGTGTAAAGAATGGTTGTGTTGTGCAATGATCCCTCCTAACTCTTAAGAGATTTGTGAAGTCACATTCTCAGAAGTGAGTGCAAGAGGGAAAGAAAGCAAGAGTATGTTACCCTTCACAAACTCCCCATTCCTGGATAGTTCACAAGTATTTCTATCACTCTCCCACAGCCACACAAGAGTACGTGTACCGTAGGGCTATGAGCTTCTTGGTGCACCCAGAAGGATAGCAGGGTCATGTATGCCCTGGATGGGCAGAATTGGGAAGGAAATGCTCAGGCATATTTCAAGAATTTGCAGAGCAGTAGGAATCTGGAAACAGACTGTTGGCGTCTCTGTCTCCCTTATTAATCATTGTGAGTATGGCAGATGGTCCTCGGGTTGTTTTCCGAGAGAAATGGGAACAAGGGCGTGGAGAGAGGTCTTCCTCTTCTACTGTCCTCATTCAAGAAAGTGAGCCATTACCTTGATATTTAGATGGATAAATAAAAAGTTTTTATTGAACAATTAACTTACTGTCACCTAGTTTCTACGTACTATTGTAGGCTCTGGTGATAGAGCAGTGAGGCAAACCTTTGGCCTCATGGAGTTTACATCCAAAATGTGGCAAGAAACAGATGATAGATAAAACAAGTAAAACACAAATTATGTTAGATTGAGGGTCAGCATATTGGGGTCTGAGAGCCAAAAGTGCTCTACGTTCTGTTTTTGTAAGTAAAGTTTTATCAGAACACAGTCATGCTCTCCGTTCCCCTATTGTCTATGGCTGCCAGTGCAGAGTGTTTGCAACAAAGACTCTATGGCCTGCATCTGTACTTTTACAGAAATGTCTGTTGACCTCTGGATTAGATGCTAGGAAGTAGTATGAATAAAAATAAATCCATGGGGATATATGTATACATATAGCTGATTCACTTTGTTACACAGCAGAAACTAACACACCATTGTAAAGCAATTATATTCCAATAAAGATGTTTAAAAAAAAGAAATGCACAGTCATGCTGGTGCATTCATGTCCCAGAATCACCCAGATAAGCCACGTGTGTAGAAATCAGAGATCCACATTCTGTGATAGCAGGACAAAAACAGATGCATCTATGTAAATGCATAACTAGGGAGGGTTTCAGTAAAGTCTTTCTATTCATAAAAAAGAAAAGAAAGAAAGAAAGAAAGGAAAGGAAGGAAGGAAGGAAGGAAAGAAGGAAGAGGGAGGGAGGAAGGAAGGAAGGAAGGAAAATTAAATACAGGAAGGGGGAGTAGAACAGGGTATTTTTTAGATAGAGTGATCAGAGGACAAGTCATTAAGAAGGTAATATTTGTGTAAAGCACTAGGAGATGAGAGAGCAAGTCATGCAGCTTTTAAGGAAAGAGTGTACCAGGCAGAGAGGACAGAACGTTCATAGGCTTTGAGATAGGAGGATACTTGGAATGTTCTAACAGCAGCAGAGAGGCCAATGTACTAGAGCAGAATGAGTAAGGGAGAAAGAGGTAGGAGATCAACTAATGGGCAGAAGGTATCAAGTAATCATGTAGGGCCTTTTAGGCCCTCATAAGTCCTTTGGCTTGTATTCTGAGTGAGTTGGGAAGCTTTTGGAGGGTTTTGACCAAGTGACTTACATTTTAAAAGGATTTTCTCTGGCTGCTTAGTTGAGAGCACACTGGTGGGGAACAAGGCCAGAGGTGGGAGAGCTCCTAGTAATTGTTATCAGGAACCAAGCATGAGAAGAGGCGGCTAGAAAGATGAGTGCAGGTGGTAAAAAAATAACAATGATAACCATAGAGAACTGATTTCCAATTAAATACCACTTTCATTTAATCCAGGGCAATAAAATTATGTCACTTAAAAATAGAATGAAACATTATTTCTTACGTTTCTGCAAGTATATTTGTGTTATATAACTTTAGCTTCATAAACATCTGCCAGGCTAGTCATAAGGTATTTACTAATTAGGATTTAAAAGTGTTTTTGTTAGTTCATTTGTTTTCCATAAGGTGGCTGTGATTTGAATGTCCCATTGTGAACATACAGGCAGTCTGAAAAAGGGGGGAAATAATGGCTAAATTCCTTTACATTCTCTTTCCTTTACTTTTCTTCAATTATCAATGAGAAGTTCAGCAATTTAAAATAGGAATCTCCATCACTAGCATAAATTAGCAAGGTTCCACTGTAATAATTTCCCATTAAAATCCCTGAAGTGCAGATTTTACATGATGAGTTCAGATATGGCTACACAAATGCATTGCTCTGCAGGCAGTCTGTTTAATCTAATGTAAAAGCCATCATGCCTTTTAAAACTTACCTGCAAGAATAGCTGGAAACTGCAGTCTGAGCAATAGAGTTCTGAGCTTTAGAAAGGAATATTAAAAAGGAAGAATAAAAATAAGAAGAGCATATTCCATTGTGAGCTTTGGATAAGTGTGTGAGAAGGACATCTCAATAGTACTTCTCTAGGCTATTGATCTGAAGGATCAACTAGTCAAATATGTGTTTGTGCTGCTGCAGAGGGTGCCCATTGATGACCACCACTTCAGCCGAACACTAGGGAAAATATGTTTAGAAAAATGGAAATTAGGATAGAAGAAAGTGAAAGCCAAATTATAACACATGGTGTTAAAGAGTTGAAGGGAAAAACGAAGGCTGCCAAATCCAACGCCCTAGAGAATATTCTGAGGGAAAAGAAGTCCTGCAAGATTCTTTAGCTTTTCAAGGAAGGAAATTAGAAAGACTTTCTACAGCAAGCCTTTCTAAAAAATCATCTCATCAGTTAGATTCTCTAGAAATTATAGGGCAGCATAGAATTTATAGAATATTTGATATAGAGGGAAAATGTAAATTTTGTTGAAACCAAGCTGGATAGAGTTAATTTATCATAGCCAAGAGATAAATAACAGTACCATATATTTCTACAGAATTTATAATTTATAAAGCATTTTTATATATGCTGTCTCACAAAACCAAGGAGGTTTTGACTAAGGGTCAAACCAAGGGTCAGAATAGTTTTCAGGTAAGAAAACTGGTTCAGGAAAATTAAGTGAAGTTTTGGAACCAGGATTACAACCCAATTCCTTTGAACTCGAACATAGGACATTTTTCAATATCTGTGTTCGTTTTTACATCACTGGATTCTATATTGTATTCAAATGCAATATTGGACTTTTGCACTCAAAAGTTAGAGGGAAAGAATCACTAACCACCTCCATTTTTACTATACTTCCCTGCTTACAAGTCATCACTGTACTGTCTCCTTTGTTCTTTCCATTTTCCAGATGAGGAAACTGTCTGAGATAGTTGCCTAAGCTCAGTACAGGGGTGTGTGTGGAAATCCAGCTCTTCTGACTCCAAAACTCCTGCTCCTTCCATTACACCATAAAAAACTCTGCACTAATTATTCTACCTTAAAAAACTCGTGATGACGTGAACCATGTGCCCGCAGATCCCAGTGTCACCAATGCTGATAAAAATAAAGTAATTTACATTGCACTAAGGGTTTACCCTAGATTCTGAATTTCTCATAGAGGAGCTAACATTTGAGCTAGGACTTAGGGATGTGTAGAGTATTTTTAAAAAACAATTCAATGGACAAAATAATAAATGGATGGATAGATGGATGATATTTGTAACAAGTGTGGAATTCTGTTTATCTCATTACTGCTTCACTTCCACTTTGAAACTTTTCTTTATATTCCCCTGCCTAAGCCCAGAACTGTTAACAGCACATCCTCTCTGCTTCCATAATGTGAAGCATATTAGACTGTGAGTTCCTTTGGACAAGGATCAAAATCTTACTAATCACCATATCTGGCACATTTTAGAGGATACATGTTTGTTAAATGAATGAATAAATAGATGAAATGGATGAAATAAAAGGATAAAGAAATAAATGGTACAACAGTTCTATCTGGGATCACATGCTTTCTCATAGGAGAACTCCTCTTTCATGAAGTTTTCCCTGGTGTCACCTCCCCAAGCAGAGTTTTTCCCTTGTAATCCCTCAATACTGTATGGATGACTCTTTATGAACTTGTGTCTCTTTAGATATATATACTTCCTGGTAGAGCACTCAATTGGGTAGATAACTTTTCACTAGACCAAGCACTCCTTGAAAATAGCACTATTTTTTACTCGTTATTTTGACTTCAGTATTTTGAACATAGACACTGTGTAAATATCTGTCTTTTTCTACCCTGTCCCTACTGTTAGATAGAAGGACTTATAAAAGTGGGAGTATGAAGTAAACATGTGTAGCAAATGTAGCTTGCCAAGACACAGACTTGTAAAAAGGCATCTTTGGGGTTAGGTGGAGGGGTCATGTGGTATGACTGGAGACTAGAACACAATGATATCTGCTTATTGGAATCATGGTCCATAATTATATCTTTAAGCATAAAATTTCCAACATGAGTGGAATCTATTTCTGTAAATTCATTTACATTCATTTCTGTACATACTTGGAATGTATTTCTGTAAATTCAACTATTTTCTAATGGAATTAGTTTCACTTTGTAAACATCCCTAATCGTCTACTAAAACAGTGATTTTTTTCATTATAGCTTACATATTACGTTTGTCCTCTAAAATGCTTTGAGTACCTTAAAGAAAAATGTAATGCAAATTTAAGAGAACATTATTAATTTTAAGACTGTTAAAAATACATAATTCAAAGCTATGGTTTCTGTGCCATAAGATGATTAAACATAATCAAAACAATAAACTTATTGTTCTTAATACATTCTAGGTCTCAATATTAAACATTTTTTTCAATTAATTTTTCAACATCATCCAAATATCAATGCCCATATCTTATAAAGAACTTTAAAATTTTTTCTTCTAGGGGTTAAAATGGCCATGACAACTTCCTCCAGACTTGGGTTGGCTATTTCCACTTCATAAATCAACTGCCTTTCTCCTAGGACTGAGGGAGCCTCAGATTCATTTGTTCCATTTTAAAAGAAAAAAAAATATTATTAAGGGTCTTCCAGATAACCCCACCAGTGGAAAAAAAAAGTCTCTTCAAGGACCGTCAGGAAAGCCCAGGGATTATACAAACGTGATTTGTCAGCAAATACATATAAATTGAATAAAAGTTGTTTTGCCTTCTAATTGCCGTGTTTCCTTACAAGGAAGTTGGCAGGTCAGGGATTTGAGTTTATCAAAAGAAAATGAAACTGGTTGCAGTTTGACCTGACAGACTGCATATGGGGAAATATGCGACTGAGTTACATTTTTCAAAAGGGACTTTGGGCAACGAAAGTGATTTATAGAACCTCCACATGCCTAAACTTGATACTCACTGGGGAGTATTTAACAATAAGAAGTGTGGAAGAGCTTAAATGTTAGCATTAAAACTCATAGGTCAAGGAAAGGGTAAACACAAAGACTTATAGCTGACCTTGTGCTTATATCCCACAAGTGCTTGGGTCTTGGTTCCAAGATACCTTGGCTGTTACAACTCGTTTTGATACTTTAGATTATAGTTCTCATTATTTCCTGAATGACCAATTGATTTATGCTATTGGGGTGAATCTATTTTTATTAAATCTCTTCTATCAGGCACTATATTAGATGTTGGAGGTATAGAAAATACACTTTTATTCATTCACTCATTTATTTAGCATACATTTATTGAGAACCTACTGTATTCTAGACCCTGTACTAGATTCTGGGAATACAGAGATTAATATAGTTTGGGCCTGAACTATGAGAGCTCATGGTTAGAAGAAGTAATTCTAGAGCTCACAGGGGAAGTAATATCTGGTCAGAATGCTAAATGTGGAAATAGAAGTATATGAAAGGTACCAAATTAATTTTGAAGGAAGGAATTAAGGAAAGTTTCAAAGAGGATGTAGGGTCTGAGATGGGTTTTAATGAGTGAATAGGAGTTTTCCAGGTTGACAAAATATAGGGCAAAGCAGAATGAACAGAATATATAAAGGTGAAGAGATATAATATTAGATTAAGTTTTCAGAGAAAGCATTCTCAATAAAAATCAAATTCCTAACAGACCCAAATACAGAATCAACAGCATCAGCTGGAGATCATTCTGCCCTTTTCACTGAGGGCTAAAAACTACCAGTCTTATCACAAGTCTAGTAATTCATTTTTGCACATCTCATGATTATTCCATTTTGCTGTGAACTAAACACATTCATATTGAAACAGACACCCAGCAACGCTAACAATCAAAGTTGGTACAATGTCATAAATGTAATCCTCTCCCAATGACAGAACAGACAATTTTTCATACTTATTATAGAGAAATTTTGGTTTGTGATAACAGGAAACTCCTTTCTTCCTTTGTCTCCTTTCTTCCTGTTTCTTGACCTTTTTCTGGATCTGGCTGTTGTGAACAGAAAGCCTGTAAATTCAGAGGCACAGAGGAATGAACCAAAGAGAATCAAGATATGTCCATTTATCCCTCAATTTTCTCTAGTGAGAGTTCCTAATTTCTGCCTCTTTTCAGCTACTCTGAATGAATTAAATCCCTAGTGTACTACATAGCTCATGAAATTCTCAAGACAAAGACACAGTTTACTGGAATTCTCCATTTTAAACAACAAAATTGTCTCTGTGAAAATTTTAACACCAAGGTGCATTTTTTTTTTTTTTTTTTTTTTTTTTTTTTTTGCGGTACGCGGGCCTCTCACTGTTGTGGCCTCTCCCGTTGCGGAGCACAGTCTCCGGACGCGCAGGCTCAGCGGCCATGGCTCATGGGCCCAGCCGCTCCGCGGCACGTGGGATCTTCCCGGACCGGGGCACGAACCCGTGTCCCATTCATCGGCAGGCGGACTCTCAACCACTGCGCCACCAGGGAAGCCCCAATGTGCATCTTTTAATGGACTTTTAAACATAGAAGTCCATTAAAATACATAAGAATTCCAATTCTTATAATTATCACTCAGCAAAGTCACATTAAATTCCTATTTGTCATCACTTCACATGAAATAATTAACAAGTATACATGTGTATCTGAAAAGTCACTATGCTATAGATTTGAAAATGGCAAATTATTATCTTTTAACTGTAGAAAAATTGTGAGCAGGATCTGTGAAAATATGCCACCGTTCTAAAGATTGATAAAAACTTATTCATATTCCCTATAATTTAATTCAATAAACATTTACTGAGGGCATACTCTTTGCCAAGCTCTGGGATTTTGTGAGTAGGTACAGTTCCACCCTTGGCCTTAAGGTTCACGGTTTATTTTCATTGATTAAGGATCTGCAAATATTTCTGAGGGTCCCCATAGATTTTTACTATGACTCATGATAATTAAATTTTCCTTAAATTTAAATATCTAAATTCAGCAGTATGCCAGAAAATGAAATCTCTGTCATCTCTAGTCATAGTCTGGCTCATTCCATTTCTATTAAATACACCAGCTATCATATAGAAACACTAGTCTTTTGTTGTCCTTTGATAATCAATTATCAAAGTCCTCTTGATTATATTTTTGGAAAAACTGTCACAGCAACTCATTTCTGGCCATTTCTGCATTAACTTGACCTCTATTTGCTTCTCATCTATACCACTGAAACTCTTCTGTTTACTCACCTCCAGTCTTCTCTTTCCCCAAATCAAATGTGCAAATTGCAGAGATATAATAATACTGAAAATATCTGTACAAACCACCCTCAGTTAAAATACAATTAGTAGTGGCCCATTGTCCAGAAAAGTCACAAACTGAAATGCCTAAAAGGGCAGGCAGGTAGGTAACAAAATGAGTGAAGTGGGGAGAATTAAGACAATAGGGAGTGGTAGAGACCCTGGCATGCCTAGGCCCCAGATAAGACACAGACAGAACTTAGTTCCAGCTGATTGTTTTTCTGTTGGAATTCAGGGTTATTTTTGAAAATTTTTCCAAAAAAAGAACATATAAAATTTTCTAATTAAAAAAAAATTGAGGTATAGTTGTTTTACAGTGTTGTGTTAGCTTCTACTGTACAGTGAAGAGGAGTTCCCTGTGCTATACCGCAGGTTCTCATTAGTTATCTATTTTATACATATTAGTATATATATGTCAATCCCAGTCTCCCAATTCATCCCACCACTCCCTTTTCCCCCCTTGATGTCCATATGTTTGGTCTTTACATCTGTGTCTCTATTTCTGCCTTGCAAACTGGTTCATCTGTACCATTTTTCTAGATTCCACATATATGCGTTAATATACAATATTTGTTTTTCTCCTTCTGACTTACTTCACTCTGTACGACAGTCTCTGGGTCCATCCATGTCTCTACAAATGACCCAGTTTCGTTCTTTTTTATGGCTAATATTCCATTGTATATATTTACCACATCTTCTTTATCCATTCATCTGTCGATGGACATTTAGGTTGCTTCCATGGCCTGGCTATTGTAAATAGTGCTGCAATTAACATCGGGGTGCATGTATCTTTTTGAATTATGGTTTTCTCTGAGCATATGCCCAGTAGTGGGATTGCTGGTTCATATGTTAATTCTATTTTTAGATTTTTGAGGAATCTCCATACTGTTCTCCATAGTGGCTATATCAATTTATGTTCCCACCAACAGTGCAAGAGGGTCCTCTTTTCTCCACACCCTCTCCAGCAGCTATTGTTTGTAGATTTTCTGATGATGCCCATTTTAACTGGTGTGACGTGATACCTCATTGGAGTTTTGATTTGCATTTCTCTAATAATTAGTGATGTTGAACAGCTTTTCATGTGCTTCTTGGCCATCTATATGTCTTCTTTGGAGAAATGTCTATTTAGGTCTTCCGCTCATTTTTCTACTGGGTTGCTTGTTTTTTTTGATAAAATGTTCTAATTTTTAAGACACTGTGTGTACAAAACAAAATACATATATATCTGTGCCTGTAGCTCTAATACACAACTCTTGCTAGATATGGAAGGCAGACTGATGGTTGTGAATTCTGGTCTATAGCGTTAGACCAGGTAATGTTGCCTGGATTCTGAGGCCCTGCAAAATCTAGCCCCACTGTCTCTTTCCAATGTCATCTCTTGTTATTACTATCTAACATTGATACTGTGCCTATGTTTTATGGAAACTATACCTGGTACTTGCTCTCTACAACAATTAATGAAGTAGGATTATTATATCCATTTAAAAGATGAAAAATTTATGTTACAGAGAGGTTGAAAAGTTTAGTTACAGTGGTTGGTAGTTGATTCAAATACAGCATTGTCTAATTCCAAAGCCTATGCACCTTACACTTTGCTGTTTTCCAGATACATGCCTACTAATAATATGTATTCTTCCAGAAACTTGTTGGAAAGGAACTAATTTTATCCTCATTTTACAAGTAAGGGAAGTCTATTATATGAATTGACTAAAGTCACAAAACTGTTAAGCGGTAGGGCCAGAAAATGAATCCACACAGCTTAAATCTAGAGTCTCCTTTCTTGTTAAACTTTATACCATACTAAATAAATAGAAAAATGAATAAACAAATAAGTAAAGAAAGCTTCTTTTTAAAGGCAGCTCAAATGCCACTTTTCCTATAATGGTTTCCTTGTTCCTCTTCACTGGAAGTAATCTCTTTTTCCACTGAGCTACCATATTACTTTACTTATATTTCTCTCATCTACCTTGTGTTTAAATGTGCCTACATTTATCCTTTTTTACTAAACAAGATCAACATGCTGTGATGATGCACAGCCCCTTGCTCATAGTTGGAGCCTGACAAAATTGTGCTAAATTAACTTAGAAATATACAAATTAAGGGGTTTTATCTATTTTCTGATACAAGAAGCATGTCTGTCTAAATGTAATAAAATAATAATTAAAAATAAAGTGCTCTTTTAAAAACATCTGTATTTCTCAGCATACCTCTTGTTGGCAATGCTTAAAAACCTTGGTTCAGTATAAGCCATCAACACTGTTTATTAGATTGTTTAGAAAATAGACATACTATGTATTTGTAAGACATAAAGAGGAAAAAACTCATTTGGTCAAGAAATAAGTCGGGGCTTATAGGTGGGCAGTAGTGTCAACATGGAAACCAATTCCCCTGTAACATATTGCATAAAAACATTCTGTTCAAACCAGGGTATCCTGCTGTCTTATGTAGCTTCCTGCCAAAATGTTCCTTTTCTCTCATGTAGATAGCCAAAGCTATCTGTTAGGAAAAATCCCCTCTCTGCTCAAACAGCCCAACTCAACACTTTCAAATGCCCACAAGAAACAGACATTCATCTTGAAACCATCAGGGATGGTCAGGTGAAGTATAGGTAGCCTGATGTCATACAGTCCAAGAGACTACCCTCTCCTAAACTCTGAATCAGAAGTGACTTTATATCCTTAGCACTCAGAGAAATCTCAGGCTTGAATGCTCTAGGATTGGGGTTATTTTTTAGTGTACTCTACTGAGGAAATTATATAAGAATAAGGTTGGGATCTTTATAGACAACTATAGGACTCCAAGATAGTAAACTAGATTACATTCCGTATACGCCCAACAGTTTACTTAGAGCATTCGAATGATGCCCAATTTTTCCCACTTCAGTGCTCTCTTTGCTATGTTAATGTGAAAAAAAGCATTATAAAATCAAAAGCATAAGCAGTAGAAATAATTCCCCATCGTTCTACCCCAAAATAAATAAGATAAATAAATGACATATAGACGCTAATATATACAGATTCACTTAGCAGGAGTTCTGATTTGTATGGCAGAGGATGTTCCTAATAGGGCTGTGTAGGACTTTATTTTGCACTACAATTAGCAAATTCTCAGTAACAGTCCAAACAGTCAATCTCAACACCAAAGGAGACATAATGAGGCCTTATTTCCCACTGTAGTAAAATGTTCTTAAACTTGGTGTTACTTATTTGGAAGTCCATACTGAGGGATGAGGGGTTTTTCTTGACAAAACTGGTGAACAGGAATAGTAATATGCAAAGAAGCAAGAGGAGTTCATTTTTGAAAGGAAGGTACAGTCTAAAAAGAAAACACTGGATAAGAACTTTGAATGTAGGTGGTGGTAAAGAAAGAGTGGACTGCTAGAAAGCAATATGTTTAGAATTGTTCCATAGTGTTATGGGGTGCAATGACACCCAAAGATAAGAGAGACATAAAAGAAAGTATAAAGTGGATAATGACTAACTTTAATCTTTGCTTACTTTTCTTGTCCAGAAAAACATGTCAGCAATCTTTTAACTTCCATAACTGTGTGTGTGTGTGTGTGTGTGTGTGTGTGTGTGTGTGTGTGTGTGT